>NC_079316.1:54655163-54960463 GCF_029931775.1 Euleptes europaea
GTTTTTTTTCTTTTGCCAACATTTGGCGATAGGTAGTCATAAGGCGACAATCCTGCTGCATTGTTTTCTAATACTTAAATGGCCAACAATATACAGTATTTGGTTTTTAGCAGCAGTGTTTTTTTAAAAAGCTTAAAATCAGAAGCACCAAAACATATGTATGTAAAAAAACAAAACAAAAATATAAAAACAAAATCCGCAATTCAAAGCAGACATATGATCGTTTCCATTTCTGTAAGTTGGGGTGAACTCAACTCTGGAATGGCCGTCTCCCTCAGGAGGTCGCTACTCAACTTCTGAAGGATTCCGGCAGAGAGTATTGTTCCCTCCTGTGGTACATTCATGGAAACCAGCTCCTCCAGCAGTAACAAGGTACTCCAAGAGGGAAAGGCTGCATGGCTGACCCAACAGTACTAAATAATTATACTGTTAAAATATCAGTGTTAGTGTTAAACAGTATTGAGGGGCGGGAAGATAGCATAATAGGACTGTACGTGAGAGAAAACAGGGAACAAATGATTGGCCTAGTTAATTCAGTTGCCATAAAGTTTTTCAATAAATAAAGTAGTACTAAAAACCATTACCTGGCTTCCCTGCAAGGATGGTTGAATAGCCCCGTGTGCAGGGTACGCAGCCTAGGCATAAAGAGAAAGCATCAAATCTTTAGACTACTCATGAGGCAGGATGATGGAGGGAAAAGGGTCAAGAAACACTTGGCTGCACGACAGGCGACTGTCTCCACTACAGGATGCTAAGACAAGGATGGTCCAGAATAGACCAGAGGGGAGGGTGTTCCTGTTCTATGCCATGCATTATAACTAGTTCCTAAAATTAACTGCTCCAACCATCCCATTGCAGTTCAGATTCTCACCTACCAACTTCAAGATTTAACACACTTGCACACACATAGTAGTAGGTGGAGTTTTTAACAACTTAGGATGTGCTTATTCTCTTTTGGGTTTAAAAAAAGGGATAGGGGAGAAAGTGATCCACCTAAAAAGAAAAGAAACGACTGCTGAGCAACAGAGATAGGTGATGGACAGTTTCTCTGCTCAGAGTTTCCATGACAGATCTTCAACCTGGCTCATGTTCCTAGATTGACCATTAGGAGCCCAAACAAGGACTGGCTTACAAATGCTCGTGTTCCCATCTGGCTTAGCTGGTCAGTTTCTAAGCCATCCTTTTCCCATCTTCAGTGGGAAAACGCGCTCCCCCTCAAAAAAAATGTTCAAGGACCAACTGAAAAAGAACACGTTCCAACAAGGTTCATTCCAATTTCTCATCTGCCTCCCACAAGAGCAATCAGAAGTCAAGTCAAAACGCCGGCCTTTCCTCTCGCTCTGGGAAAGTCCGGAGAATGCTGGCACCATCCACCCATACGCACACACACAAATGATCAGCTCCTCAGACACTTGGACTCAGATAAGTGAGTTGAGAACAAGAACAAATCTCCAAGGAGACCCCAGGATGCACATGGGTTAGAAGGTTTTCCGGTGGATCGCCCTGGAACTGTCTTCTTCATATTCTTTCTTGGAAACCCACATTTTCTTAAAGGTGTCCAGAGAGGCCAGGATGGAGCCACTGAAGAGGAACCAAGCAAGCAAGTTAGTTGGATAGTCTGTGGGGGGACTGGCTTTTTCTCTCTTCCGCCTAAGGCTACACTATTACAGTAGTTGTTTTCATAAGGACATAAGAAAGGCCGTGCTGGATCAGACCAAGGTCCATCAAGTCCAGCAGTCTGTTCACACAGAGGCCAACCAGGTGCCTCTAGGAAGCCCACAAACAAGACGACTGCAGCAGCACCATCCTGCCTGTGTCCCACAGCACCTAATATATTCGGCATACTCCTCTGATCCTGGAGAGAATAGGTATGCAAGATGACTAGTATCCATTTTCACTAGTAGCCACGAATACTCCTCTCCTCAATGAACATGTCCACTTCCCTCTTAAAGCCTTCCAAGTTGGCAGCCATCACCACATCCTGGGGCAGGGAGTTCCAAAATTTAACTACAGTGTTTCAAGGGACCCTAAGGTTCCTTTGAGGCATACAAGAGGCTCTTCAAGAATGGGAAAGGGAAAAGTCCAAGGGAATTCACAAAAGCTCAAACTGAGACAAATGTTCTTAGTCTTCAAGGTGCCACTGGACTTCTGTGTTATTGTGCTACAACAGACTAACACAGCTACCCCTTTGTGGCTTTCAGTAAAAGACCAGTAATAGCAGCCAAGCCTCCCTGAAAGGCAGTTTGACCACCTCTATAGGTTTCCCTCATGAAGCGTGTGCGAAGGTGGATGTTGGGTGTATCCCAGGATGCATTCACCCCAAAAGCTGGGCTAGTGCTGTGCATGAACCAAGTCCGTGCCTCAGAACCCATCCCAAGGCTTCTTTGTACAACACAGAAGGGTTGTGTGGCAGTGGTGCAGTTGGCTCCCTAGTGGACGGCAGTTCCCAAGAGGCAGACAGCTTGCAAACCACATGGCTAAAGCCTCAACTGCCCACCCCGCCCCTCTAGGAAGACAGAAAACCTGACTTCCACCAGGGCTTCCAGACTCTTCCCAAGAGCCACCATAGCAATTATAGTAATCTGTTCTCCCAGTATAAGTCCGTGATGATGCTGATCTGGAAGAATCCATCAAAAGGCAAGCAGGACTAAAATTTCTGCTGCAGTGGAGTCATGCTGTACATACCCAATCCACGTAGAATACAGTCTCTCTTGAGGAGCAGACATCTAAAAGAAAAGAGACAGGTTTAGCTGGTGCAGCACCCATTCTTCACATGCTAGGCTCGTAATATTATTCTTTCCTTTCCTTTATTCCATTCTTTATGCTTGTGGACCAACAGGTCATAAGCAAAACAAATTCAATACATTCCATAATACATAAATAACCATACATACAAAAATATAATATCTAAACAGTACAGTTAAAAAGAGGTATGATTAAAAACCATAGATAAATTTTTTGCCACAGCGAGGGTTACATTTGGGTCAGTATCAGCCAATAACTTTGCCACTATATGTTGCTTTAGGGCAGGTCCCCACCTCTGAATGTATATTGTGATCTATTTGTCTCCCTAACAGATTACTTTTGAGTCTGCCACACTTTGTCCATAGGCTTTGGAAATGGAAGAGTTAGGTGGTCAGTAGTGCATCCTTTTCATTGGGAGGTATCCTATATACGGTAGCTTTTAAAAATATAATACAGCCTTCTCAGAAGAAACCATACGATTCTGCAGGCTCTGGCCCATGAAAGCTTATTTCACAATAAATGCTTTCATCTTTAAGGGCTACAAGGCTGCACTAGACTAACACCAAAAAAGCAAAAAAGTAGACTTCAGCACAGTATTTTGGGTATGTTTGGGTGGATTTGGCTTATAATGCTTTCTACGTACTGCTGTACATTACTGCAAATGGATGCTTAAAAAGTGAGAAGTGCACCCTAAAAACAAGGGCTGTTAATGGAAGCCCTAGTTTGCTTACACAAAACAAACTAGCATGTCCACTCCAGAGAAAAGGTTGTAGCCCCATCTTTCACAGGGCCTCAGTTTTGCCCAGCCAACCTGGTGCTTCCCCTAAGAAGATAGAACACAAAGGTAGAATTCTACCTACCCTGATTTTGACATCCTTGGGGGCCAATTTCTTCACTTCACTCAGAAGCCTATCGCCAAAACCTGAACAAATGATAAAAGTCTATCTCAGTTTCCAGGCAGGAGCTCTAATTCTTGATTGTTTTCAACCTGACAAAGGCTCTGTGTACCAGAAGGGGGGGGGGGTCTCTTTCTTTACTTTTTGCCCTCCCCCAGTCTGCTGGCGGTGAAAAGGAATACTTGTGGATAGTCCATTAAAACTGATGCTAGAATAAAACTTCGTTAGTTTTTATGCTGTCATTAGACTCCTTTGTTCTAGATAGTGCTAAGTTCCCCTTTTCTTTCCCATTCAAAGAAACCCTAACAAACTGGGACATATTAAAGGCTTCTAGGGCTTCAGAAGCATTAACTCAGAAAGAAAACCAGAAACAGAGGGGCTATGTCTGAATAGTATATGGTGAAGTACTGCCAGAAGAGACATCAGACTGAGGACAAAATGCAAGAAAAGAACAGATTTAAGCAGGGTATATAATTGCAGTGTCTCAGCAGTATGATCAGAAGAAACAACATTTTCACAAATATAGAGTTTGGAGAATAGTCTTTCAATAAAGGCTCAAATTGGGCTGAAGCAAATGTCTTCCTAACAGCTCCCCTGCCCCGCTCCCAGGGGAAAGGTGTTCCTGTCAATCCTCACTCCCAAGGGGGCTCACATAAGCATTGCTAGATTCCAAGATGACAAGACCAGAAAGAGATTAAACTTTCAGATCAGAATACCAAGGATCTCACAGAGGGCAAAGAAGCAACAAAAACAACAACCTTTGAAGAGTGTTGAGCCTCCGGAGAGCACAATGTTGGAGAACAACGTTCGCCTCAAGTCCATATCAGACTTCTGAATTGCAAACACTAGCACTTCATGCAGCCCCTCACACTCCTCCCCAATCAGGTCTGGTCGGAACAGCAGCTCAGGGGCCCGGAATCGGGCAGGGCCAATCTGCAAACAGCACAAAGGCATCAACGTTCTTGTTACAAGGGAAGAGACTGATATATTCATAGCAAGGGAGTACTACTCGGCCATGATTCAGAGTGGAAAAATTGAACGTTCAAATGGAGAAAATCAAAGTAGCATTCCCTGTAAAGAACACTTTCACACCAAGGAGGCACTCTGGAAGGCCTCACAAGGAACTCAGGGAACCTCAGTACTGTCATGAAGAGTCTGAAGAATGAGCAGCATTTGAATGACAAATAGACGTGGGTCTACAGAACACCGTGGACCAAGCAGAGCAACAGGACCCCCTTGGTCAGGTATTGCCTTCTCCGTGACTTACGTCAGATTAACTTGTTCGCAAGTCATGTGTGAGCCTGATGTTAGACATTAAATAATGTTCCATAATCAGTGTACACTCTGTGCATCAGTATATCTTTGCTTGTTCTTATTGTTTTTCCACTGGCCATGAAAAGAGACGAATCACAACGCTGAAGCCTCTGGCTCCCAGTAGACCTACTTAGGATTCCTACTTCCTTTTTCTCCCCAGCTTCTGTGATTTCAGTAGGAGCTTCCCACACACTTTCAAGGGGGACTCTTTGAAGATATAATGGCTAGAATCTCTTAAGAACAAAAGACCGAAGGATGACACTGAATGCTAGCTCGTGCAGCACTGCACAATATTAAGAGCCTTGGGTACTCTCTGTCAGAACCTTACATTTTTCCAGGTGCCAGTGAACTCTCTCAAAAGAACAGCCTCGCCTGGGGTCTTGGCTTTCATCTTTTTGTGCCAATACATTTTAAAATGTTATTTCCAACTAGTAACATGTTAAAAAGTTGTTCCATTGAACTATTTGATTTTTTAAAATAAAAATCATTAAAAGGCATTCAAATTTAAACACACACACCCAAATTTCAACTTTTTAAAACACATAGTTCTTTAATTTTGTTAAGAAAGTCTATTCCTCAACCAGTATAAATTTTGAATGTCTCCGATATGTTGCATAAATAGCTCTGATGCTTACTATAATGAGACTATCTTTACCTTTGAAATATACTGGCTTTAACTTTCTTGCTGATTTGCAGGAGAATAACTAAGGCTTATTTAACAATATTTGGCTTCCATGTTGTTCACAAACCTCAATGGTGCTTCCATCTGGAAGGTAATACTGAGCTTTCTCTGTTTCTAATGTCTCGTCCTTCTGTGGGTTTATTGACAGGTAACAAGCTCTCTGTGAAAGAATGGCAAACACAAACAAGGTTAATGTCAAAGGGGTCCTTTCATAAGACAAACCGGGCTCATATTCTGCTAGGAAGGCATCAGCAAACTCCTTGAAGCAGAGAACAGGAATTACTCCCCTCTTCGAAGTGGCAGCAATGTCACCATCTTCAGCCCCAGTAGTAGAAGAAGAAGAATTGGTTTTATACCACACTTTTCTCTATCAAAAGGAGTCTCAAAGTGGCTTACAGTCACCTTCCCCACAACAGGCACCTTGTGAGGTAGGTGAGGTTGAGAGAGTTCTGAGAGAACTGTGACTAGCCCAAGGTCACCCAGCAGGCTGCATGTGGAGGAGTCTAATCTAGTTCTCCCGATTAGAATCTGCCGCTTATGTGGAGGAGCAGGGAATCAAACTCAGTTCTCTAGATAACAGTCCACCGCTCTTAAGCACTACATCATGCTGGTACAACTACAAGCCTCAATAAAATGCAAGATCATGAAATGCAGGATTCTGGGAAATTTACACTGTAACAAAGTGTTCCAAGAGCAAAAGCTGGGCATTGATTTAAAGACCTTTGCAGGGCCATATGGCAAAATAACAGCCCAATCCTAAATGGAGTTCAGTACAACTCTGCACAGGGCAGGGTTATTAGAGATCCCAGAAGGATCAAACCTCACTGAAATAGCTAAACAATGTTTTGTCTAGGTGAGAACCACAGGGAAGACCAAAGAGTGAAGCGCAGCTGTTGTCAAGTCACCAGCCCAATGGCTTCTCCACTAAGCAATCTGGGAGTTCTGGTCAGCTGCTCCAAGGCATGGTGACAATTATCCCACCCCAAATGCCAAAGCCATTGCTTAGGTGGGATCCATGAGAACGGTAGTCTGTATTACGGGCATTCAGTCTTTTTGACAATGGTAGGAAGGGATCATGGAATCTTGCATGTCTCCAACAGATCCAATGGATCCATCACCCATGTCTGCCCAACTGCTTATAACCCCCCTAAAAATCCTGGTTACAAAGTTTCCCCCTTTCCCCCCTCTTCCTTTCCAATTCCCTGTAATTTTTCCTATCCATCTCCTTCCCCCTGAAGCATGACATTATGGGGTGACTAAAATGACAAAACCATGACATCATGGTTGACTGACAGCCACCAAAATAACATCACTCCTTGCAGGAACGATCATGGCACCATGTAGATCTACTGTTATATTCAGCTTTATTTTAAACTTAATGGTTTTAAAGTTGTATGTATATTATATTATTTATCATTGTTTTATATGTTAGCTTATGTATATTGATGTTAGCTGCCCTGAACCCGGCTCTGTTGGGGGAGGGTGGGATATAAATAAATTATTGTTGTTGTTGCTGTTATTATATCAGATCTCTCAACCCAGGCAAAATATAACTATGCACATGGGTCTACCGACTGGAGGTCCTCTTATTGTCCACAGCACAAGGAAGATTATATGATGTCACATCCAATTCTGAGAGGATGTGTGTTGTGACTCTATGAAGGACCACGTGATGAAGTCTTATTGGAACTACCATTTCAGAAGTAGTAGAATCACATGTTTGAATACTTTCTATTGAAAGCCAGTATGTGAGCAAGAAGGGTCCCAACCTAGCAAAGTAGGAGCTGAGGGATGCTGAGAAAATGCAGCTCCAGATTAGGGCTCAAAGTCCATCTTGAAAAGGTAGCTCCAGTTTAAGTAGTTCTTCCCCGCCACCATCATATTCCTCCTGTAACCATAACTGAAAAATCCATAGAAACCACAGGATACTTTAGGGGTAGCAGCCTAGTTAATCCACTACTATGTTCCCTGAAGAAAATGCCCCCGAGGCAAAGATAGGGACGTGCAGGTACCTCTTTTATGGTTTTTACAATCTCAAATTCAGATGACGTGTGGAAATCGTAGCCTTCCTTCCGAAGATACAGACGAAGGAAACGGGAGACATCACGGCCGGCTATGTCAATTCGCATAATGGAGTGTGGCATGGCAAACCCTTCATAAATAGGAACGGCATGGGTGACCCCATCCCCAGAGTCCAACACAACTCCTGTGGTTCGCCCTGTTGCATAACTACAGAAAAGAAACACATTTCAGAATATTAAACACTGAAAGGACTTTGTAGAAAAACTAACACTGATGGGCACATGGTAGAAGTTGCCGATGCAGTGATTACTCCCAGAAAACTTGCTTTACTATCTCAAAATAACTATGGGATTATTTTGAAAACTGACGGTGATTGTTCATTCACCCAGCAGCAAAAGGGGAAGGTTTCTATCAGAGACCCATCCTTTAAAAAAGCGAGGCACTGTCTAAACCCACAAAGAATTCTCACAGGAACCACCAGTCACAACTCAGTCTGTTATCTATGTGTAAAACAATAATTCCTGATCTGAATATCTGTCATCAAAGCCCAAGTGCACAATCTTCAAGAAGAAATATTTTACAAGCCTAACAGCATGATCCCATACAGAGTTACTTTAGCCTAACTGATTTCAATGGGCTTTGACTGGAGCGACTCTGCATGGAATTGCGCTGTAAGACCACCACCCTCTGCACACTTACCTGGGAGTAAGTCCTCTTGAACCATGGGACTTACTTCTGAGCAAAATACCACCAGGAACACGAATGCTCTATACTGCAGACCCTGGCTGCCTCTCCAAAGGCAAGTCTCGAAAAAGTGAGAAGTGAGGAAAGTACTCACAGGCTCAGCACAGCTTGCATGGAGATGAAGAGGGCTGGCACGTTAAAGGTCTCAAAGAAAACCTCAGCAGCTCGTTCGCGGTTCTTTCGGGGGTTCAGTGGAGCTTCTGTCAGGAGCACGGGATGCTGGCGGTTAGGAACACAAGAGACTCAGCTGGGTAGAACTCCCCAGGGCCTGTAGAGATTTTTCCAGCCCTTGATCAAAAAACACCAGCAGGAACTTTGTACAGTAGAGAAAAAAAATAAACCATCAGATGCACCAGGCAGGCCCCCAGCCTCTGTGGCAGCGAACATCCCTGGATTATGGGTTTGGGAAGTAACTGGAAGCAGCTATTGTACCCAGGTGAGTATACTTTGGATATCCAGAGGAAAGAGTTTGGCTCAGAGAATGATCTGAAAATACAGGATATCCTGTATCAACAAACTAGAGCTAAGCTAGAAGTAAGCTAATCTCTGAGTAGAGATTGGATGGGAAACGATCTGGAAATCACATCAGCCACTCTAAGGGAGAGCGGATCATAGACACAACAGCATCTAACTCTTCCCTTGTATGAATGCACTAAGGTCATCAGATCCAACTTCCTGCTAGTCAACTGCAGAATAATGTCTCATTAGCTGGGTTGTCAGAAATCATATACTATGAGGCAGCTTTGAGAAAGGGGCAAAGTGCCCCAGAAGACAGAGGGAGACAGTAGGCAACTCTGCCAAAGGATTCAGAGGGTGGATTTTTCCTTCGAGGGGCTACGTGGGAGGCAGGTTCAAGACAGGGACATTTATTCATCCCATCAGGTTGAATTTGCATTTCAGCTGGAGTGTGGTGTTGGGGAGATCCTTCCAGGGGGAAGGGGAAGGATGCCGCAGAACCATTTGAACTACAGAGCAGGCAAAGAAAAACACTTCATGTTCCACCACAGGGTCATGAAACTACTCTTTTCAGTGATCTCTGGGCATGGCTTCTGGCACTGTCATGTTGCTCCAGTGAAAATCTGCCCATTCTCCACTTATTTGGGTGAGCGAGCAGAGAGCCGTATGCACAACATTCAGCACAAGGAAGGCTGTGAAAAGACTGCATTGGTGCTGGTATGGAGGCTGACAAGACAGCAAAGCAGCACCGCCAAATGGAATAAGGGACGCCATCTTGTTTGGTATTCTGGGGACTGTGGGTCAACTCACCTCTTCGGAGAAAGTCTGGAGCTGGTCTTTTGAGTACACGTACTGCCAGATACGCTCCATGTCATTCCAGTCCTTCACTATGCCATGCTCCATAGGATAGCGGATAGAAAGGAGGCCTCGGTGCTCCTAGTCCAAGACAGCAAGTCAGCCAGATGAATTGCCACATATACCCCCTACCCTGTTCAGTGGCTATCCCAGCTCTGACACTCAACCTATTCCCCAGGAATTCCACCAAATAACCCTCAGCTTCTGTTTTTAAATTTTAAAAAAAGTGGGAATGAATTTTTGACAGAGGAGGCAAAATACTTTGATGGCAAACTGTTTCCTTCCAGTTAGAACATACAGTCTGAAGGCACAACTTTGCAGAAGCCGACTGGGTCTGCATGGGAGACAGCTTGGAAACCTGCCTTGAGTTCCAGCAAAAGGAGATAAGACAGATGTAATAAATAAATGAACAAATAACAATAAGAATCTCATTCTCTTTCTTTGATTTTCAGTTACGAGCATATGACTTGAGATGTTTTCACACCACTGGGGCTAATCTGGCAGTAGAATGAAGCTGAGGAGAGGGAATGTGTTGGGTTTGCCTGGTATTAGTTGTCGTCCCCCCACACGCACACACACCCAAACTGGGCAGCCTCTGAGTTACACGGGCTTGGGAAAGATAAGAAAAGCAAAACAAACCAGGAAAAGAAAAACCCAGCACAATGATAGTCCATTACTCTCTGTTTACCTAACCCTTGGCTAGCAGTCAGAAATCAGCTCCAAAAGGTAGGTCTGATCAATCCTGTGAAAAACATGAACTTTGGCAAGCAAAGACACTCCATGATTAATCTTAAATGTATCCATGATTGACCTACAAGAACTTCCCCAAACCCCTACAAACAGAAATTACTGGAAATTGCATACAGGTAACCTAACACAAATAATGTACTACAATCCATTAAGAGGTGATCTATCATTTAATGAACTCGCAAACATGCTATATGCGAGCTCATCATGCATACATGAGGCATTCAGATTAGCAGAAGGCCTTCAGCATCATGGAGTATTTTTAATATAAGTTACTGTTTTCAGCAAATTGTTCAACCCTGATGTTGCCCAAGGGACTATTTGAGCAACACAACAAAAAAGGTCAAAAGCCAGCATTGGATTCAAAGCATCCTATTTCTTGTGAGGTGCTCAGACTAAAGACATCTAACCACAAGAGAACCAATAAGAATGGTTTCCTTACCTCTGCTTTTGGTCCAATGAAAATGTCTCCTTCCAATGCGCCGGCCATGACACGAACATGCTTTGGTCTGCCCACACTGAAATGGATTGCACAAAGCTAAACACTCCTTTCACAACCTAACAATTCAAGACTTTTGATTTCACTAGAAAGAGACCCTTATAGAAATCCTGGAAAACAAGCTGCACTTAGAGCACTGGAAATGAGAGTTCAAATTAGCAGTGAACTCATGACCTCGCCTTGGACAATTCATTCTCTCTAAATCTCAGGGCAGGAATAAAGGAACCTGCAGTTGTAAAATAGAATCAAGAGGTTGTAGCTTACTTGCCCTCTTTAAGAATGCCCCATAGTTTCAAAACTATTCTAAAGATGCCAAAGAATACTGATCCCATATATCCCTAAAGTCAAAACTAACCTAGTCACAGCCAGTATTAGAAAGTCATTTTAATTCCCAGGTCGTATGTAGGTTCTTTACATCTTCTCCTAAACACATACATACACATATATATTATAGTTAATATTACAGACCATAACATCCTTTAAAATACCAGAATACTTACTAGTTAGGAAAACAGTACTTGGGTATTTGATCCCCTGCAAAACCAGCTTTAATCATTCCTGAGCCCTGTGGGGAAAAACAAACACAAGACAAATGTGTGAGAACAAGTCATACTTGGACCATGGAGTACTTCAGGCCCTGTAGTACTTCTGCTAGCAGTAAATTAACAGGAATAGCAGCTTAAACTTTGCATACAGGATTAGGTCTAACCACCCTGAAATCCCAAAAGAAAACCCCCCACTAAATTTTGTCCTTGGAAAAGAAAAACAGATAGATGGTCCATTATAAGCAATCTAAAAAACAACAAAAGTGTAATGACCTTATTTATTAGGACCAACACAATTGCTAGATGGTTGTGATGGGGCTTTTTTGAGTTCCCTAGAATTTTTAATCATGTAAGATATTTAGAATAAAAACAAACAAGGTGGGGAAATGAAAAAGATTCTTCTGGGCATGAAAGTTCCGTAATGTACAGTTTATAACCTTCTTGAAATGGAGTCCAGGAAGTGTTGCAGAGTCACAGTGTAAACCTATGCATGTCTACTCAGAACAAAATCAAAGTTTATTCAATGGGGCTTCCTCCCAGGAAAGTGTGTGCTGGATTACAGCCTTAATTAGAGTACATAGTATTGGGTACAAAACAGATTTCACATGATGTTGCCTTATACTGAATTAGTCCCTTGGTCCATCCACGTGAGTATTTTCTACTCAGACTGGCAGCGGCTCTCCAGGGTCTTTCACATCACCGATTGGCTGATCCTTTTAACTGGAGATACCAGGGATGGAACCTCAGACTTTATGCATGCCAAGCAGATTCACGACCGCTGAGCCACGTCCCTTCCCTAAGATAAACCAGAGGCTACTGGAAGAGAGAAGCAAAGAATGGCTACTTTTGCAATGCCAATATAAAATGTCTAACCCGATGAAGAACTTTGGGGGATTCAAAAGCTCGCTCAAGAAGTTGTGGCAGATTTTTTTTTATTATTTCATTATAGATATGGGGTACAGGAAAAGAAAAAGGGAAGGGTAAGGCATTCTGTCTGCAATAGATGAGCATTCTTGTTGGTCCTTTTCATTATTATATTCAAAAACATTTTACATGTTCATATAACTGGTTATGTTATCTACTTACTTTCTTTTCTAAAAGAAGGAAAAAGAAGAAAAAGAAAAAGGGGAAAAGGGAGGGAGCGGATAGGGAAAAGTTGTACCATTCGTTTTGCGACCATGCCCGTCAAAACCCCTCTACCTTTCTGCTTTTATTGTCTTTGTTATTAATAGTATTGGTCTTTTTGGAGACTCAGGAGGATGAGTGGGAGGGTGTCAGGCATAGGAAGTAGGGGAATGGTAGTTGTGGACCTTCTACCCCTGTCTATGACTGCACTTGGCAGTTTCGTTGGCCTTAATAAAAAGTTGTTACAGTGCAGTCATTTCAAGGCCAAAAAAAGTGCTTGGAATAGCAGTGTCTCCAAGAGATCGCTAGAGAGAGCAGATGCTATTTTCTGCTGCCTCTTTTCTTAAGCCTGAAACTTGCAGAGTAGTTCTTTAACACAGCTGGTAATTATTGTGGAAAAAATACTGAAGAATCTACATAAAGCACTGCACAGACAAAGGAGAGGCTTCTGCTTCAGCTCATACAAGTAGCTGAGGAGGGACAAAGAACATGCATGATCCAGGGAATATGTATGGGCCAGCTGTACGATCTACACAAGGCAGCAGATCACATCCCGTAATAGTTTATGGAGCACAGCCTCATAGCTTCCTTTCTCCCCGCAGGCTGAAACTACCCGGCAAAACTCTTGGAAAAAACCTGCATGCAAGGAACTACAGGAAGTCTGGAGTAACAATCTGTTCTTGGAGCTCTTTTAATTTGCCGAGGCTCCTTTCCCAGATCTCTCCTCACACCGGTGCAGAGCCACATCACCAGAGATGTAGAGTGAAAAACATTTCTCAAAATTTGTCATTTCATACAATTTATACCAATGAATAGAAGTCACTGCCTACACAATATTAGTTTCAAAGTTTTAATTAATGCTTTTTGCATTACACTTGTGTGAGAGGCATGTTTTATTAATTTATAAACTGGGGGGGGGATAAAGCCACCAGTATATATAATAATCAAGTTATGAATTCAGTGGCTGTACAAAACCAATGCTAGAATTCTTATTTATATGTCTCCTCACACATGGTGGAAGGGATATTACAGTCACCAATCTAAGATGGATCTAAAAAATTAATGCAAATGATGATCTGCCCCAGTGACTTCCATGGACAAGAGTTAAATTCTGTTGAAAGAGATGTGGCCAACCATCTCCACAGCATATTAAGCATTGTTCTCAAGATGTGCTGAAATTAGCATGTCTACTGTTTTCAGTGCTTTTGGTTTTCTTCTCCTTAAATTTAAACAGCAAAAACAATGTCCACGTTAAGCTTTGAATTTGTTTAAATACATTGAAACCACACTTGATTTTTCCCTAATCATATATTTTCATGTAAGTATTTGTTACTTTTAAAACATAAAATGTGTTTATTTAATATCATTTAAAAAAAACTAAATCAGATCGCTCTTTATTTAGGGTATTATATATTTTTCCTGAAAGATTTCCAGTTCTAAATTTCTGGAAAGCTTATATCACTACTGATCCCCAGCATGAACCTCTGTCTGAAATCTTTATAAAATCCTGCAACAGATATGCAGCCCCCTCAACCAAAAGCTCATGTATTAGAAAACAATAAACAGAGATCAAAACTATTAAGAACTATTACAAAAGGATTACATTTTAAAAGAGCATACGGAAAACATTTTAACAAATAACATCTAAGTACAAGATTTAGGAGGAGAAAAAACCCAAACGTATGGTTAAATAGACACAATTTAACTTGGCATCGGAAAGGGACAAGATCAGGTGCCAGACAGCAAGGAACTTGTTGGTATAGCCACTTATCTTCCTTCAGAAGATGACAGAAAAGGCCCTTAGATGACCTAAGCAGGCTTATGTGGGAGTAGGATTTTACATACAATGGTTCTAACTCATTTAGCACTTTGAAGATAATATCCAGCACTTTGAACTGTGCCCAGAACTGCACAGATAATCAATGTAGCTGGAAAGAGTTGTTGCTCCACTCTGTACCAGCAGAAGCTTTTGTACATTCTTTAAAGGCAGCCGCAGGTAAAGAGCAGTGCTTAGTTTCATCCAGATGTGATCAGAGCATGGATAACTATGAGCAGATCCTCTCAATCAAGGAACAGCACCAACTGGCCCACCAACCAAAGCTGGGCAAAGACACTACATCTTACAGAGGATCTAAAGTTCCTTTTGTTAAGCATGGATGCGACAGCATCCCCCTCCAACTATGAACCAGCTCCACCAGGGCAGCACAACTCCATTCAGAACAGGCTGCAGTTCTTTAAACCTTCATCAACTGACCAACAGTATCTCAGTCTTGCCTGGACTGTGTTTCAATTTATTGGTCCTCATCCAGCCTGTATCTGCCTCCAAACAGTGGACATCCACAGCTTCACCTGGCTTGACTAAAAAGGAGAAACAGAACTGGGTGTTGTCAGCATAAAGATGACACTTCGCTCCAAACCTCCAGATGACCTCCTCAGTGGCAAAAATGCTGATCTTACAAGAATTGACTATTCAAATATTTCGCTGATATTGAACTTGGGGGAAAGAATTTTAATTGATTGTAATACATAGTAAGTGGACTAAATGAAGCATGCATCTTCACAAAGCTTGGGAGGAATACATGTGAACCATTCACACACATATTATAAAAGCAACTGCATTTCTTCCCAAGTTTTCAGAGGTCGATACAGATTAAATAGCCATATTAGCAATAGGGAAAGGGTAGCAAAGAAAATAGGAAAAGGGTAGCACTGTATTGCCATTCTGAGCTTGTTGGGGGAAAAGAAAATAATCTTGAAACTAAATCGTCAAAGCCAAAGAGAAGTGAATCAAGAAACAAGGACCCTGGCTCTTAAATCTGAAGGACTGAACTACACACTACCTCCCACAATGGAAAGGGCATGCTGTAGGACACTGGAGGATCACAAGGAGGGAGAGAGAAGCCTGACCTGCACTCTCTCTGGCAAAGGGTTCCTTCAATAGGCAGCAAATCAAGTACAGAGTCAGTTCTGAAAACTTGCAATATAATGAACTGCCCTCAGAAGATACCCTTCACACTGAGGAGCTGAAAAGAAAAATTAGGAGTTGTGAAAATTTAAAGATAAAGGGAGCAATAGGGCTCAGGGAAAGTGCATTATCCAAGCCCAAACATCCACCCCCATTCTTTAAGCAGCAATGGGCAGCCCCTTTTCTTACTAAAAGTATCCTGGGGGCAGGGGAACAAAAATTGGTCAAACTGCAGGTACCCATCATCCATAGCCATTTCTCCCCCCACCCTTTAGGGCAGGGGTGAGGAACCTTTTTCCTGCCAAGGGCCATTTGCACATTTATAACATCATTCAGGGGCCATATCAGGTGTAGATCTCCCGGGGGGGGGGAGGCTAGGGTTGCCAGGTCTCCGGCCACCACCTGGAGGTTGGCAACCACAGGGGAGACAATGCAGAGAAGGCCTGGGGGCTCCCCCGCTCCTCCCCCCTCCCAGGAGGGAGGGCAGCCAGCGGTGGACCCGAGCAAACGAGGTGCTGGGGGCGCAGCCCACAGTCAATCAGTAAGGGAGGAAGGAAGGAAGGAAAACAGAGAAAGAGGAAAAGGGAGAGAGGGAGAAAGAAATGGAAAGAGGGGGAGAAAGAAAAGGCTGGAGGGAGACAGACAAAGAAAGAGAGGGAGAGAGAAGAGCCCCCCACACATACCCGCCAGCCCCACGCACTCTGGCCCCAGGCTCCATGCCCTCCCACCCCAGAATCCACAAAAGGCCCCCCGAAGCCCGATCGGCTCCTGCGTGCATGCTCTGCCACCAGGAGCCGCAGGCCTCTTTCCCCCCACTCCCTCTCGCTGCTCAACAGCCGACAGGCAGCAAGAGGGGCTTACAGTGTGCCCCGGCATTCCTGCATGCTGCGGCTATAGGGGGCAGCATTGGGGGAAGTGTCCCTCCCCCTCCTCTTGCCGACTAACAGCTGTCAGTTGGCGAGAGGAGGTCCAAAGGGCGCCGCAGCGCCCCTGCAAGCCGTGGCCCCAGGAACAGGGAGGGCCGCCCTGTGCCGTTTCTCCTCGGCCCCGAGCTCCCGAGGGCCACAAAAAATGTCCTCGGGGGCCGCATACGGCCCCCGGGCCTGAGGTTCCCCACCCCTGCTTTAGGGTCCAGACTTCAGGCTGTCTTCTTTTCACCCAAACTCCCAGTTCTGCCTGGCTGAAGATGCTGAGTCCATCTCTACTATTTTTCTGCAACAGTAGCAAATTTCAAGAACTGATTGCTATTTGTTGCTGTTTTAGGATTTTATTACCCACTGTGAATTAGGATTTTATTGTATTTTTACTTTCGTGAGCCACCTCAAGCAGGTCTCTGGAGATGCAGAATATCCATTTTCTAAACTAAAAAAAACCACATGAAATAAAACATAATGCCTCTATCCTGCCTCCTCCCCAGTTAGGCACAGTAGATGTCTGTATGCCAATCCACCACTTTGCAAATATAAAGCATGGTTAGGAAAACGATAGTTGCAATCCTAAATATCTGCAAGCAACTCTGATTGGAACTGACTACATTTCTGAATAAAGGTGCCTGCCTTGTTCTTAAATAAGATACTCATACAATAATGGGGAAACCCCTTCTGTAGCTGCAGGCAACCAAAAAGGCTCACTGATAGCCACACATGATTCTTCCAAAGGTATGGGGAGGAGGTGGTAGTTCAGGCATAATCTGGTATGAAAATCATTCATTTTGAAATATTCCTTTAGTATCCATGGGCTGAGGAAGAGACCTCTGTCACTCCTTCCACAGATCTGAAGAGTCACAATTGTTTAAAGTCCACCCAGGAAACAGTATAAAGAGGACCTAGCAAGAGATGAACTATTTCGAGTACATTACAGCCACCTAACTCTAGAAAAGGCATGATGGGAGAACACAAACAGTGATTTGCTTCCCATAAGACTACAAGTGCAACTCAGTACCAGCTTCATCCAGCACCATCTCATCTACTGAAGTTTGCAGAGCATTCAGCACCAGATATAGACAAAAAGCCTCATGTTCAGAGCCAGAAACATCTCCCCCCCCCCCTTATTAATATGTCCAGCCTGATGAAGAGTTCTGGCAAGACTCAAAAGGTTGCACACTCTTTTGTGTTACTTTGGCTGGCCTTAATAAGAGGTATGGCACGTCTTGTTTTGGATTTTCCTTTGGACCAATCCAGCTACTTATAACCTCTAATTCAGAGGTTTCACTGAATTTTTCAAGAAATGTGACTGCGTTTACCGAGGCTTGAATAAAGATCAGTGAAGCCACTAGATCTTAATCTGTTTGCCACTGCTAGAGAAATAGCATTATCACCAATTACTGCTATTCTGGTCACTGTACTTTATTACATTTTATTACTATCTTGATTGTATTTGAATAATAATGTCACACCCAAGTTACTTTTGCATTCCACAGCCTTTTAACCCTGCTGCTTATGATCTTCTCCTCCATTTTGTGTGTGTGTCTGCACATGTATATGTCTGTGAAGTGAGGACCTCATGCATCTGACGTGAATCTACTCCATGTTAAAATAAGATTTTGTTAATCTTTAAGGTGCCACAAGACTCACACAGCTAGACTTCTAGAATTTATTGTGTGTGTGTGTTAAGTGCCGTCAAATCGCTTCTAACTCATGGCGACCCTATGAGTCAATGTCCTCCAAAACGTCCTATCGTTAACAGCCTTGCTCAGGTCTTGCAAATTGCGGGCCGTGGCTTCCTTTATAGGGTCAATCCATCTCACGTTGGGTCTTCCTCGTTTCCTGCTGCCTTCAACTTTTCCTAGTATGATTGTCTTTTCCAGTGACTCGTTCATTAGCTATACTCTAAGAACACCTAAGATCCACCTCCTCTCACCCATCTCCATCTGACCAGTCACAACAAGCGTAACAGCTGGGAAGAACTAACAGGTCAAACGGGAAGGTAATCTGGAAGCCAACAGTTTCACACAAACTCCCGTAGGGAGGGGGAAATGCTTCCTGACAACATAACCCCTTGAGATTGCCAACAGAAATAGCCAATCAGAGAACAACGACGCCTAAACCGGCAGGACTCCCGTCAATTCTATCGGTGACGTTTTCAGACTGCGCCGTTCTACGACGGAATGACAAGTGAGTCATCCAATGAGAACGCGGGGTGGGTCATCGAGATGGGGAAAAGCGAGACCGATGCTCAGCAGGCATAGGAAAAGGGCCGAAGGAATCGCAGGAAGGAGTTCTGAGCAAAAGAAACCACCGACTGGATTATAAAGAGGAGAAACGGCTTTAGCCCGCAGGGATCTCGACTGTACCTCCCCTAAACCCACAACCTCATCGCTCCAGCTCTGAGGGCCCCAATTAGGGACGAACTCACGTTATCGATCACTACCGGCTGGTTCGCGATCACATCGTAGGACTCCATGGCGAGCGCCGCCGCCTCAAGTCACCGCCAAAGAAGCGACAGCTCAGGCTGCGGCACGCATGCTCAAGAGGTAGCGCAGGGCACTCTGGGAAAACGAGTCTATAGAGAAAACAAGAGCCCTGCCTTCGGCCGCTTCTGTTCCTTGCGGCGGTTGCGGGGGGCAGTGGATTATGGGAATTGTAGTTCCGCTGTCTGCTGTGTTGAGCCTGGGCTCCTTTGTCGAAACTTACGTTCTATGCCAGGCCCCTTATATTCGAGTCCAGTAGTATCTTAGATACCAGAAAGGTGGGGGGGGGGATAAGCTTTTGAGAGTCAAAGATCCCTTTGTAAGATATGAGTTGGAATGGACATCTCCGAGTCCTTATATCCCAGTCAGAAAGTGGGAGGGGTAGGGTTGCCAGCTTAGGGTTGGGAAATACCTGGAGATTTTGGGGGTAGAGCCTGGGGATTGGGAATAGGAGGGAGCTCAGCAGGGTACCATACCATAGAGTCCACCCTCCAAAGCAGTCGTTTTCTCCAGGGGAACTAATTTTGGTCATCTGGAGATTAGTTGTAATAGCAGGAGATCTCCATGTACCACCTGGAGGTTGGCAAGCCTAGGGAGGGGGTGTTGCAAAGAAGGAACTCAGGATGCGAGGGTACAAGGTGCACAGCAATTAGCTTGATCAGTGCAGAGGGGAAATGCTTGGGGGCAGAAAAGTATCATCTGTTGTGAAATAAGAAACTATCCTCATGGCCAGGCCTATGTTACTGACTGTTATGAACATAAGAAAGGCCCTGCTGGATCAGACCAAGGTCCATCAGGTCCAGCTGTCTGTTCACAAAGTGGCCAACCAGGTGCTTTTGTTGATGAACTCATTGATTGTTTATTGACTGACAGTGGGTGCTTATAACCCACCACAGGGCTTCTTATCATCTGAATTGCCAAAATAAAACGTGGTGTTTTAAGTTTCCATCCCTGTTTCGCTCTGTCCCCCACCTAGCCATAACCTTGAACGCATAAAATTTATTTGTGATTCCTCTGTAGATTAACAGTTATTACTTAACATTTCCACCATTGAATCATGATACAGGTTCTAGGCCATAGCCATTTGAAGGATAAAGCAAGATGCTGTTGCCCAACTGAACACCCTCTTTTCAACCATGCCTTCTCTTCTTCCAGTCACTGTCATATGGCGTGATGGCTTCTCTCATCAAAGTTCATAAATCTGGCACTACCTTTTTTAAGGGGGGGGGGAGGCACCACCAGACGGTGGTAGAATTACAAGAGAAAAGGGTAGTGGGTCCCTGAATGAAATCAATAAGCACCACCCCTCAGTTTAGCCCCTCCTACCAACCCTTACAAGCCACACTCCTAACTCTGTTTCTAGAGGGCACTGTAAGTACACATTGTTTATATTACTCTGGAGTCATTGTGAACCAGGTTTATGAGTACAGTGGCCAATAGGACTAGTGCTCTGTCTGTCTTTTTAGTAAAGGCTTAAGGTATGGACATGGGCAGCTGACGTTTTTCATAGCACGGAGGTGTATAACAACTGATTAAACAGTCCCACTTTGAACATGTGGACATCTTTGGAATTTTGAAGAAGGTAGTGATTTCCACCCCAAATGGCTGCTACGGGAGGCAGAGACAAACCACAAATGGCTGCCTCAGAAGGTGGAGCCAATATGTCCCTGCTTGCATCTCTTGGGAAGGAGGAAATCCTGAAGGGGGAATGAAACCTCACACTGCCTAAGGAAAGCCTAGGTGCTTATCAGCCATCCTGATCCTACAGTGGAAAATCCTTTCATTTGACAGAGGGCAGCCAGAATCACACCCTTCTAAGTTCATTGATATCAGTGGACTTACAATGGTGTAACTGTGCTTAGGGTTGCACTGCCAATGAGCTTTATGGAAGAGTATTTACATTTAGATCTCCTCAAGCTAGGGCTGCCAAAAGCCATTTAATAAACCTGTCATGTGTAGAAATGGCCTGCTGAAGCTTTTCATGGCATGGAGGTAAAGAATATCACCTAGTAAACAATGTCCTGTTAAACCTCTCTTAAAGGAACAGAATTTTGTTTCCTCCAGGCAACCCTTCCCCAGGCAAAGTTCATTTTCAGTACCACATTGGCTCTATGTAAATTAATACTAGGGAAAGTATTCAGGAGCAACAAGGGAAAGGCAGCATCTTGGATTCCAGCGATCATGAAATAATCTTCCACTGAAGATGAGAAAAATAGCCTGGTCGTACGGGAAGTCTTGAGATTCTCCAAGAGAGTTTCCAACTTACCTACTGCCATGATTCACAAAACTTTCCTGACTGAACAGATGAGTCAACAACTTCATAAAGTACTTGTTAACTAAGCATCATAGTAAAAAACTTATTTAGAAATAACTTCTACAAAAAATCTTCCAACTTGCTATAGTATGAAAATATGCTTTGAAGAGCTCAAATTCTTGTTTAACCCTATGGATCTGCTACTGGAAAACTTAAGCCAGCAAGATCACACACCCAAAATTAAGTCCAGGTCCTCAGTTTCTTAGTGACTGCCAAATGTACTAATAATCCTGAAATAATATAATGCTGCATCTATTTTTTCTTTCAAAGAACACAGCTGATGCAGTGCATGAGAAGTGTGTGACATCAGATGCTTTGGGCCATGATCAATACTCTTAATTAAAAGGAAAATCTTATCCTTGCATGATGCTGCCTGGGTGGGAGGGGGTGCTAGTGGAACACAATGTTGTGCTGGTGGGGAGAAAGTACTAGTATAGTGATACCCATGTGCTTATGGGAGACTACTGCTGTCATAAACCTTAAACTGCTGGAACTATGTTGTTGCAAAAGGGGAAATGACAGGATATGATGTGGGAGGAGTGAAAAATGATATGGAATCCTAGGTTTGTGACCCCACATCTTACACTGACACCTGCAGAAGGCAAAATTTAAAACACCTAGAGTTTATAATTTAGAGACAATCTCCAATTGACACAGTTTGCTGCAACAAGCTAACATGAACTACCCCGTTGAAAGGGGTAGGTAATTACTAGAAGAGTGGGGGTGGGTAGGCCAAGGAATGCAAAACGGAAGAACTCCTAGGAGGCAACTCTGTTGCTGAGTGGTCTGATATGAACACTGAAGAAAGGGGTGGATAGACTCTTGAAGGAGACCAATAAAAAAGTTCCAGAAGATTACTGCTATAATATACTTCATCATCATGCTTGCTGCCAGGAACAAGAGCCAGTGCTGAACCATGGTTAGATTGTCAGACTAGGATCTGGAAGACCCAGCTTCATGTCGCGCACAGCTTGTCTGGACTTCAGGAGTTTACTGGTAGCAACTTCACACCACGCAGTTCTGCTATGTACAGTTTATTTACAATATCTACACAGAGTCCTTCGGCTGTTAACATTCACAGCTCTGAGCAACAGCATGCTCCGCCAGCATATATAATTCAGGCAATAGGTAACTTACATTCACTATACAGACTTATATACACATTCATGACCAATCACAGTTCACCTGAGATGAGTCATTCTGGAAATCCCCATTCCTGGCTGTACAAACTGGATCAGACCAGCCTCATCACATGACTTAGCTGTCACTCTGATCAGTATGATCTGTTTAGCAAACTGCAGACTAGGCATAACTTTGACATATGTTGACACGCCTCCCTAGTCAAACGTTTGTTAAACACAGCCATTTCTTCAAGTATTGAAACCTTTCAGTATTCAAAAATTTCAGTCTCCTGGCTTAGTGCACACCAACCATTCTCATTTCTGGAGACTTGCACCACTAGGTAATTCTTAATTGGGCCTAGATGTTTCCTGTCCGACCACCTGCGTAAATCCCCTTGCAACTAATCTTGCCTTATATTTAACATTCCCATTTGGCAAGGTTTTGAGTCTGTACAACCAACGGCAACTCAGAGTTTTCTTATCTGCTGGCAATTCAGATAAGGAAAATACTTCATTTGACACCAATGAGTTATATTCCACCTCCATGGCTTGCAGCCAGGCATTTCTCTCTTCTGAGGCTAGACTTAACACTTCATTGTAATCAGTTGGAACTTTTACAAACACATGGTTAGCAGTTACAGCATACCTTTGAGGTGGAATACCTTTTGTAGATCTAGAGGACACTCTTGGCACTACTCTCTGATCTGCACTTTGCACACTCTCAGAGTCTGCATGTATTGGTGACTGCACCTCCTGTTTCACCTCTGGCATGTTATCAGAATTATCATCCATAGGTAACATTGCTGTAGATGGTAATTGGTTTGCATGTATTTTAGGCCAATTAGCATCCTCACAGAATGAAGCTGAACGACTGAAACTTAATGCATTCTTTGGTTCTTGTAGGTTATCCGGGCTGTGTAACCGTGGTCTTGGAATTTTCTTTCCTGACGTTTCGCCAGCAACTGTGGCAGGCATCTTCAGAGTAGTAACACTGAAGGACAGTGTCTCTCAGTGTCAAGGGTGTAGGAAGAGTAATATATAGTCAGAAAGGGGTTGGGTTTGAGCTGAGTATTGTCCTGCAAAAGTATTGTCCTGTAAGTATCAAGATAATGTGCTAATGAGGGTATGGTATGTTAATATGGAACCATTGTATCCTGAAGTGATCTGTTAATGTGTGTAATCCAAAGCTAATCTGTATGGCTATTGTTGAATATTGTCTTTGTCTGGAGGTTTTTCAGGGCAGGAAGCCAAGCCTTATTCATTCTTAAACTCTCCTCTTTTCTGTTAAAGTTGTGCTGATGTTTATGAATTTCAATGGCTTCTCTGTGCAATCTGACAAAATAGTTGGTAGAATTGTCCAGTCTTTCAGTGTCTTGGAATAAGACCCTGTGTCCTGTTTGTGTCAGTCCATGTTCAGCCACTGCTGATTTCTCAGGTTGGCCAAGTCTGCAGTATCTTTCATGTTCTTTTATCCTTGTTTGTATGCTGCGTTTTGTGGTCCCGATGTAAACTTCTCCACAGCTGCAAGGTATACGATATACTCCTGCAGAGGTGAGGGGGTCTCTTTTGTCTTTTGCTGATCGTAGCATTTGTTGTATTTTCTTGGTGGGTTTAAACACTGTTTGTAGGTTATGTTTTTTCAAAAGTTTCTCCATCCTATCAGTGACTCCTTTAATAAATGGCAAGAATACCTTTCCTATGGGAGACTGTTTTTCTTGAGTTTTCTGATTTTTGTTTGGTTTAATGGCCCTTCTGATTTCATTCTTGGAGTAGCCGTTTGCTAGCAGTGCGTGATTTAGATGATTAGTTTCTTCCTTGAGAAACTGTGGTTCACAGATCCGTCTTGCACGGTCCATTAATGTTTTGATTATTCCTCTTTTCTGTCGGGGGTGGTGGTTGGAGTTTTTGTGTAAGTAGCGATCTGTGAGAGTTGGTTTCCGGTAGACCTTGTGACCTAACTGAAGGTTTGATTTACGGATGACAAGGGTATCAAGAAATGGGAGTTTACCCTCAATTTCCTTTTCCATGGTAAACTGAATGTTTGGATGGATATTATTAAGATGGTTTAGAAAGTCCATTAATTTTTCTTCACCATGGCTCCAAATGGTAAATGTATCATCTACGAACCTGAACCAGACTGTAGGTTTGTAAGGTGCTGATTCTAATGCTGTCTTTTCAAAATATTCCATGTAAAACTTTTACATGGAATATTTTGAAAAGACAGCATTAGAATCAGCACCTTACAAACCTACAGTCTGGTTCAGGTTCGTAGATGATACATTTACCATTTGGAGCCATGGTGAAGAAAAATTAATGGACTTTCTAAACCATCTTAATAATATCCATCCAAACATTCAGTTTACCATGGAAAAGGAAATTGAGGGTAAACTCCCATTTCTTGATACCCTTGTCATCCGTAAATCAAACCTTCAGTTAGGTCACAAGGTCTACCGGAAACCAACTCTCACAGATCGCTACTTACACAAAAACTCCAACCACCACCCCCGACAGAAAAGAGGAATAATCAAAACATTAATGGACCGTGCAAGACGGATCTGTGAACCACAGTTTCTCAAGGAAGAAACTAATCATCTAAATCACGCACTGCTAGCAAACGGCTACTCCAAGAATGAAATCAGAAGGGCCATTAAACCAAACAAAAATCAGAAAACTCAAGAAAAACAGTCTCCCATAGGAAAGGTATTCTTGCCATTTATTAAAGGAGTCACTGATAGGATGGAGAAACTTTTGAAAAAACATAACCTACAAACAGTGTTTAAACCCACCAAGAAAATACAACAAATGCTACGATCAGCAAAAGACAAAAGAGACCCCCTCACCTCTGCAGGAGTATATCGTATACCTTGCAGCTGTGGAGAAGTTTACATCGGGACCACAAAACGCAGCATACAAACAAGGATAAAAGAACATGAAAGATACTGCAGACTTGGCCAACCTGAGAAATCAGCAGTGGCTGAACATGGACTGACACAAACAGGACACAGGGTCTTATTCCAAGACACTGAAAGACTGGACAATTCTACCAACTATTTTGTCAGATTGCACAGAGAAGCCATTGAAATTCATAAACATCAGCACAACTTTAACAGAAAAGAGGAGAGTTTAAGAATGAATAAGGCTTGGCTTCCTGCCCTGAAAAACCTCCAGACAAAGACAATATTCAACAATAGCCATACAGATTAGCTTTGGATTACACACATTAACAGATCACTTCAGGATACAATGGTTCCATATTAACATACCATACCCTCATTAGCACATTATCTTGATACTTACAGGACAATACTTTTGCAGGACAATACTCAGCTCAAACCCAACCCCTTTCTGACTATATATTACTCTTCCTACACCCTTGACACTGAGAGACACTGTCCTTCAGTGTTACTACTCTGAAGATGCCTGCCACAGTTGCTGGCGAAACGTCAGGAAAGAAAATTCCAAGACCACGGTTACACAGCCCGGATAACCTACAAGAACCAATGAACTCTGACCGTGAAAGCCTTCGACAATATTTTAATGCATTCTGGTTATTTACAAAACGGTAAGATTTCATTCCTGTCTGATACCCCAGGAATGTCAACCTTTTTGCTCTTTAACCACCTTTCCTACGTTGTTTCAGTGGTATATTAACCCATGCTTTACTGCCAAATATCCTGATATGATCCAAACTGGGATCTTTCCCATACAGAGCCTTGTATGGAATGTTATTTGTGGCACTTGTCCAAATTCTATTTGAAATATAAGAAGCATTTTTTGCCGCTTCTGCCCAGAACATTTTTGGCAATCCAGCATCAAGTAGCATTGATTTTATCATTGTTTGCAGTACTCCTGCCTTTCTCTCTGCAACACCATTTTCTTGACTCATAGATACATTTGCAATTCTATGTTCAATACTTTGAGTCTTAAACCAATGAGCCATTTCACCAGACATGTACTCACCCCCAAAGTCACTTTGGAACTTACAAATTTTATGCCCCAATTGCCTTTGCACATTGTTAGCCCACATCTTTATAGTGTCACACACCTCTGACTTCTTTGCTATGGGATACACCCATGTGAACCTTGTGGCATCATCTATCAAAAGAAGAAGATATTTTCTTTTAGATATACTGTCAGGGAAAGGGCCTACCAGATCACTATGAACAAGATATAGAGGGGTTTTTGTTACTCTGTCACTCCTTGGTGCAACTGGGTGTGCTTTAGATTTACTTTGCTTGCACACATCACAATCCAGATATGTTTTGCACCCTTCAACCTTCTCTTTGCCCAGCATGGCAAGAGTTTTATTCAAGGTACCCCAGCCCACATGGCCAAGTTTTCTATGTAGCAAATGTATACATTTATGGTGAGGGTTTTTATTTAACACAGTTTGTGCTTTACCTGCCATGTTCTATAGCACGTACACATTATCCTTCAAATTCCCCACTGCCATAATCTTATCACCTTTGAGAATATTACAGCACTTATTTCTGAAAATCACACTGAATCCAGAATCTAGTGCACTTATACTTAATAAGTTTTTCTCAACAGAGGGTATACAAAGCACATCTTTGAATGTATGGTTTAAACTTCCAAACATTACACTTCCTTGACATGAAACAGTTGCAGAACGTCCATCTGCCAAACTTACATGACCTAACACCGATTGATGTGAGTTCATTAGTAGCCTTTCCTCCCTCACAAATATTTGTGAAGCTCCTGAGTCAATTATCCAAGAGTCATTCAGGGAGTCTGGACTTGCTCTCACCAGCGTAGCTTGCTGTTTGGTCACAAATTGAGTCCTTTTTCCTTCTTTGTATTTCCTTGCAGCAGGGCAAAATCTTTGAATGTGTCCCTCTTTCCCACATCTGAAACATCTCTTTACACGTAACACCATAGGTATAGGCTTACTTGCTTCACAGCTGAGGCTTGTATCCTTCCTTATCTCTTGCTTGGCACAGCTCCCGGTCTGGCCGGCTGCCAACTCCCGTTGCATATATCGCGCCTCTTCCTCTAGCAATCTGCCCGTGATGAACTGCAAGGTCAACTTAGCTGCATCCACAGATTCAAGGGCTGAGATAAGTGGGTCGAAACGCTCCGTCAGGGAACTTAAAACAATAAACACCTGGTCCTGGTCAGAAATCTGCTTTCCCCTCTGAGCCAGCAGTTGAAAATACGTGGCTAAGGTGTTCAAATGAGCTCTAACACTCTCATTTGGCTCCATAGTCTTTCTATAAATCCTTCTCATCAGGGAAATAAGGGATCCAGCTGTGTCTTGCACATATACAGCCTTGAGGCTATTCCAGGCATCTTTAGCTGACCCCTGTCCCTCCACATGCACCAACTGGTCATCAGCAACACTTAATATCAACATGGCCAATGCCTTTTGGTCTTTTAAACTTTCCTCAGGCGTGGGAGCTTGTGGGGGAGAATCCACATACGTCCACAATGACTCACGCTTAAGATAATGCTCCATTCGCAGAGACCACACGGCATAGTTATCTGCAGTCAGTTTATCAACCAGCAGGGCAGAAACAGCTTGCGCCATGATATCTTCTCTCACCGGCAGTAGCTGATTATCTTCCCCTAGTTCCTCCTCCGACTCTTTGTCAGAAACAACTGAACCGTCTGCAGACTGTACATCAAGGTCCTCAGCGTCGCTGGCCTCTGTAGACATCCAAACCACTCACAGCAGCAACTCACGGCAGTAGCTCACCAACTCCAATAGAACCTCCAGCTCTCAGCGCAGTCTATCTGGGCCCATAGCCCTGTCGCGCACAGCTTGTCTGGACTTCAGGAGTTTACTGGTAGCAACTTCACACCACGCAGTTCTGCTATGTACAGTTTATTTACAATATCTACACAGAGTCCTTCGGCTGTTAACATTCACAGCTCTGAGCAACAGCATGCTCCGCCAGCATATATAATTCAGGCAATAGGTAACTTACATTCACTATACAGACTTATATACACATTCATGACCAATCACAGTTCACCTGAGATGAGTCATTCTGGAAATCCCCATTCCTGGCTGTACAAACTGGATCAGACCAGCCTCATCACATGACTTAGCTGTCACTCTGATCAGTATGATCTGTTTAGCAAACTGCAGACTAGGCATAACTTTGACATATGTTGACACTTCAAACTCCAACTCTGTCATGGAAGCTTCCTGGGTGACCTTGGGCCAGTCACACACTCTCATCCTAACCTACCTCACAGGGTTGTTGTGAGGATAAAATTGAGGATAGGAAGAGGATAGTATAAGTTGCTTTGGGGTCCTATTGAGGAGGAAAGTGGAGTATAAAATAAATAGAACCATTCCGTGAATGTCTGCTGCATCCTAGCTGTGTCATCAGCAAGATAGGGCAATACTGGTTCCTCTTAGCAATACTCAAACATGTTGGTTTCTAGCCTGCCCCCTTTATTTGTTAATGGTTTCCTTGCCTGGCTGAACAGTGATATGTTAATAAAATTATTTTCTGAAATGCAGCAACAAGACTAATAATTCTGGGGCAGAAATCCTGTGCATACTTACCTAAAATGTTCATCTTGGGAATTGTAGTATCCTAGCCTGGAGAATTTTTTCATGCTAATTTCCAGCTACATCATGTACAGGAAAGATCAAGAAGGGGACGATTGTCGCCCAAACTTGCCCAGATCCCCATTCTGGGAAGAGAAGGTCACACACACACTCTGGCTATGGAGACTTGGAACTGTTCTGGGGCACTCAATCAGGGCCATAAAGAGTTAACTTTCACATGGTAGCAGTTCAACCCAACAGCAGGAGATTTTTTAAAAATCATACATAAAGCCTCCTGAAACACATCCTTCTGCTGTGAAGGAACACATATTTAAAGATGCTCTATATGCCAATGCCCAACCCATGTAGATCCTCTGATCTTTGGCAGGATTGCCCAGTGTGGGAGTGGGTATCCCTAACTGTCTACTTCCAGAACACTCCTGGATCTCAGTGGTCAGAGTGTGCATGTGATAAAGTCTCTTCCCCTCTCAGGAAAGAGAACTGGGCAAGTTCATAGAATCACAGAATTGGAAGGGATCACCAGGGTCATCTAGTCCAACCCCCAGCACAATGCAAGAAATTCACACCTCCCCCCACCCCCCTCCACTCCTACTCCATGCCCATAAGATGGCCAAGATGCTCAAGTCCATTGTATCCAACAAGGCAAGTGACTCCCTTAGCCTTTGAGCAACTAGCCTTGGGGGAAACTTAGCCTAAAAAGTCTCTCAGGGCCAGGATTTTATTTTTAGAAGTTTATTTAAAGCACCCATTGAGTGTGACAAATGAAGGGAATCATGCAAAGGGAAAATGCAAAATTTTAAAAATGAAATAAAAGTACAGTTTCTAGCTAATCCTAAACCCATAAGAATTCTCTGATCTTTACACATTCCTTTCAGATGGGCCAAGCAAAGGAATACCTCCTTGGAATTATTCTTTGAGAATACAATACAGACAAAAGAACATTTGCTTTACTCAGCAAATAATTAAACGGTGGCATTAGCTGCCAGTGGATGCCACAGTGGCCTGGTGTGGCAGAAGGGCAGGGGAACCAGAGGCAAAGGACCCTGCTTCCTGTAAGCTCTTTGGTTATTGCTTGTCCCTGAAACACACTCTCATTGGGTAGCTGCCACCACCTGTCATGTTAAGATCTGAGACAGAATCTGACAGGCCCACTTGGCCAACCTACCTGCCTCTGTCTCACATATACACACCTACCCCATCCAGCTTGGTTTATCTGACAGCTGGCCTGTATATAATCCAGTCTTTTTATACCAGAACAATCTGGGAACAACACAGGTTGTCTTAATGCAAGTTTTAACTTGATATTGGGGAAACCTCCTAAAAAGGGGAAGGCATATACAACTACTTGATTTCAATGGGCTTAGATGGGCATAACTCATGGGCATATTGCATATTGCATATTGCATAGCCAATATCTTACAATTTTTCATAGACTCCAGACTGCATCAACCTGATACATGGCTGTCCTGCAAGGTACTCCTCTTCCTTTGCTTGCTCCTGGAAAAAACAAGTCACTCTCATTCCAATTTGGCTATAATCACACCCCCTTGCATTGATAGGTGTCCTGTTCCCACACTGGCTGATTCTAAGACAATCAGTTGCGGGAGAAACTCTATCCCTCTCTGTCTGGCTTTCTGGTTGACTGTCCTGTCCCTGCTCTAACTAGAGGGGCTGTGCAAAGGGACTGACTGATTTTGGAGCTTAATTAAAATGGGGAATCATGGGGACCAGGATGGAACTCACAATGAAATGAAATACTTCTTAACTCAATGAGCAATTAAACAGTAGAATTTGCTGCCAGTGGTTATAGTGATGCCACAAACATACATCGCTTTAAAAGGGAGTTAAGGCAGATTCAATTATTAATAGCCTCAGTGAACAAAGGGAACCTCCATACTCAGAGGTAGTTTACTTCTGAAACCAAGTGCTTGGAGGCAACATCTGGGGAGGGCCTTGTGTCCTGTTTGTTGGCTCTGCAGGGCAGCTGGTGGTTGGTGGCTATGTGTGAAACAGAATGCTGAACTAGATGTACCACAGCAGGGCTCTTCTTATGTTCGTAGTGAGCCATATTGAATGCAATGGGGCTTGTTTTTCAGCAAACAATAAGATCAGAATATTGTCGAAGGCTTTCACGGTCAGAGTTCATTGGTTCTTGTAGGTTATCCGGGCTGTGTAACCGTGGTCTTGGAATTTTCTTTCCTGACGTTTCGCCAGCAACTGTGGCAGGCATCTTCAGAGTAGTAACACTGAAGGACAGTGTCTCTCAGTGTCAAGGGTGTAGGAAGAGCATTAGCACATTATCTTGATACTTACAGGACAATGATTAGCACATTACTTTTGCAGGACAATACTCAGCTCAAACCCAACCCCTTTCTGACTATATATTACTCTTCCTACACCCTTGACACTGAGAGACACTGTCCTTCAGTGTTTCACTCTGAAGATGCCTGCCACAGTTGCTGGCGAAACGTCAGGGAAAAAATTCCAAGACCACGGTTACACAGCCCGGATAACCTACAAGAACCAATAAGATCAGACTACAAGGATGCAAAGCTGTGAGCGCAGGCCAGGATTTATTTTAGACTAATGTGCCCAAGACTGAGTTGTCAGAAAGGCCACATCCACAGGGCCACTTCCCTACCTCTCCAGGCTCATTTGGGTCCCTAATGGTTAGGGTTGACAACCTCCAGGTGGAGCCTGGTAATCTCCTGGGATTACCATTGATCTCCAGGCAACACAGGTCAGTTCACCTGGAGAGAATAGTCACGCTGGAAGGTGGATTCTATGGCTTTATACCCAATTGAAGCCCCTCCCCAAACCTCGCCCTCCTCAGGCTCCACCCCCAAGCCAGCAGGTATTTCTCAACTCAGAGCTTGCAGCCCCGCTCATGGTCACAATGAGGAGTGTTGATTCCTGTAAAGACAAAAAATTAACAACAAGAGAATCCATCCTCATGGTACCGAGACCTTTAGTGAGCTTGCAGCTCAGTCTTAAGCAGAGATACATCCTTCCAAGTCTGCTGGAGTCAGTGGGCGTAGAGGGGTATAACTCTGTTCAGGTCTGCACAGTGCACTTGTTAAGCTGTTACCCTGAACTGAGATTCCTTTCTAGCTTGTTTTGCTGAAACCTATATAGCAACGGAGAGACGGCGATAGCCTAGGAGCGAGCAAGAAAATCCCCTTCTTCCAGCTATGCAGCTGCAGTCGCCAGCGCGGGTTTGTTATCTTGCCCCAGAGTTTTGGATTTCCTCTCTTGTCTGCTATGGAGCCTTTTTTTTCTCTTAATAATAATTTTTTTTATTTTCTTAATTTGACACGTTAACCTATAAAACAATATCCAATACTAAAAACACACACTTAAAATTTCTAAAGTAACCACAAATTGACTTCCCCCTCTCCCTCTCCCGTCCAAAAATAAATTGTATAAACTTTTGCTAACGGGGCTAACCCCTTTCCTATTTTAATTTGTCTGCTCTGCAGCCCGACGAGCACAGAAGCTGAGAGAGGGGCGGGGTTCCTCTCCGGCGGAGCGAGAGGAAGCGTGCAGTTGCAGAGCTCCGTCACTAGGTGTCAGGCATACGCCTCAGCAAGGGACGGAGGCAAAGGCGGGCTCGTGCCAGGCTCCTCCTCCGGCAGGCTGCGATTGGCGGAGTCAGGTGTCTGTCAAGCCGGCAGGCGGGGTCGCTGCCGCCTCTGCCGCCGCTTGGGCCGGGCTGGGGTCGCGGAGGGAGTTGGGAGCAGCCGTTGGGAGTCCGCGCGCGGGGGCCGCCTCCCCCTCCCCCCACAGCGCGACCAGCCCCGCCGGCTCCCCCATGGAGACCACCGCCGCCCCCGCTCCCCCTGGCCCCGCGGCTGGCCCCTTCTCCCCGCTGTTTCCCCCGGGGCTCCACGGCATCTATGGCGAGTGCCGGAGGTTGTACCCAGAACAGGCCAACCCCTTGCAGGTCACCGCCATCCTCAAGTACTGGTGAGTGGGGCCGTCCCAGGTCGTGGCGGGGGCTCCGAGAGGCCTTTGGGGACCCCGACAGGCTTTGGGGCCTGGGCAAGAAGCGGGGAGGGGTCAGGCGTCTTGGGTTTAGGAGTACCTAGGGAAGTCTAGGGGCGCTTTCCCAAATAAATCCTGAATAGTGCACTTTCAACGCATGTTGCGGCTGGGTTTGACTGTGTGGAATGGCAAAACCCACTTGCAAACGATCGTTAAAGTGCGTTGAAAGTGCATTATTCAGGAGGTGTGAAAGTGCCCTAGGAGTGGGTAGGGTGCCTGTGTTTGTGGCGAGATCCGCTGCCGAGCTGGGTTCAAAGGGGTGATTGAAAAAGTTTGGGATTTACTGGTGCTGGTTATAGTTGGGTGGGTTGGGGCTTTGTCAGGTAGACGTTGGAGGACTCTATAGGTATGAAGGTAGTTCGGTAGAGGAGAGGTTGGTTGGTGTCCCCCCCCCCTTTCGGATGCTGAACCTGGTTGTGGGGGGGTGTTAAGGCTTGTCTGTGATCTTGAAGGGTTGGGGGAACAGGTGGGTCTAGGCTTGTAATTAAATGGGGGTTGATCTGGTGTCTGAGATGAATGGTACATGAGTTGGGTTTGTTAGGGAGCAGAATGGTTGATATGGTGGTGTGTTTTGTGTGTGAGGGGGGGTTGAGAAAGCCATACATTTAAAACTTTGTTACGGTTTCCCTAGGTGCATGGGAAAGGGTTGGAGGCCTCTGCAGCATGATTACTTATACCGTGAGAAGGATTAGCTGGAGATCTTGGTTTTTTATTTATACATTTATTCTTTTATACCCAGACTTCCCCAAGGGGCCCAAGAACGGCTTTCATCATTCTCTTTTCCATTTTACTCTGAAAGATGGGTTAGGGTGAGTGTGTGACTGGTCCAAGGTCATCCAGAAAGTTTCCATGGCACAGTGGGGATTTGAACCTGGGCTTCCCAGAGCCTAGTCTGACACTGTGACCACCACACCAGGTCCCATAGCCTAGTCTGACACTGTGACCACCACACCAGGTCTATAATTATAACAGCTTGAGGTTATGTGTTTGCTCTGTACCTTCAGTACTTTGTTCCTCTGTTCCTTTCTTCTTATACTACTTCCATTTTTCATTTCTGAACTCATGTTTGCTTTTCTCTTACTCGTCTGATGTGCTTCTGTAGTCCACATGCTTTCCTCAGCCTTTAAGCAGGTAAGGATTTGTCTCAGTCACAGTTTACACGTGTATACTATTTACTTTTTGTCCTAATCTGCCCAGTTTTCAGACTACCCGTTCAGTGTTAGCACAACCACACACACTTCCTACCTACTCAATACATGGTTTGTCTTGCTGGCTAGTTTGCTCCATCACAGTGCAATCTTTTGGTGAGTTACTCTAATATGAAAGGGTTTAGACTGGTGTAACTGCACAGAATTGCACTGTTAGTCTGCCCCTGGCAGCCTTTACCTTGTTCACAGCTATGGCCTCAGAATGAATTGGCTGCTAGGCTGACTTTCCTTATGAAGAGTGGGTAACACACATAAACCCAAAGATAAACTGTGCTCCTTTGGGGCATTAGCCTTACAAATGGGACATGTAGCTGTGCATATAAACTGGGAGTTTTGGCATACAGATTGGTTCAAAGAGAAAAACATAGCATGTGTGTATATTAAGTACTGGACTCTGTAGGGGTATGTAGACTGCAAAGGTTATGTACCCATGGTTGAGCATGTGTGCAAAACTCTGGCCTGTTTGTATACTCCAGAGAGTATATGTGTATATTAATCTAAGAATAAGGTGCCTCTAGGAAGCCCACAAACAAGATGACTGCAGCAGCATTTTCCTGCCTGTGTTCCACAGCACCTAATATATTAGGCATACTTCTCTGATCCTGGAGAGAAGGAGTTTCTTGATCTTTCGGACAGATGTATTTACCTTCTGGAAGAAGCCACTGCAATGAGGATATCAAGGGTGTTCTGTCCTGTCCTTCACATATTTATCACATCCTTCTTCCAAGAAGCTTAGGGATCTCTGCACACTTTTCCTTTCCTTTAACCATGTTTGGTTAAGCTCACAATGCGTGACCAGTCCACAGTCATCCAGAAGACTTCAGAGCAGTGAGGATTTGAACTTGGGTCTCTCCAGTCCTAGTCTGACTCTGTCACTTGTTCTAGCTTGGGAGGAACATGATATGGCATATTGGAGAGGTCTTGGTAGTGATCTGGCATGTTAGAAGATTCTCATGAGGGTGAAGTACCCAATCTGATACAAGGAGAGGGAAAGTGTCTGAAATAGTACATATGGTCCTAGCTATCTAGGATTTGAGGAAAGGGTGTTGATAGAAGGTTGAAATGTTGTGGCAAAGGTTCTAGGTTGGAGGGAATGGCATGGGTGACGTATTAGGAGATCTGTGAAGTAATAGGATGTAGTACAGTAGTCACCTGTGGAATAGAAACATGATGTGAGAGTGGAACATAAGTTCTGCCTTACCTTGCAAAGAGTTGAGATGCTGTTTTGTCTGGTGCTTAGGTCTGAAGGCAAGTGGCAGTCAAGCAGGCAGAAGGCTAGTGACACAGAGCAAGGATCCCGATGGCATCCTTCAGTGACAGATTATCCAGGTAGTGGGATGGCAGCAGATCTGGAAGTTTTATATCATCTGGCACCCATTTGTCACTCTGACACCTTACTTTCCCAGGTCAGAAAAATAATGGATTATAGTGTGAAATGTCCCAACTGGAAATATCTACCAATTTGTCTGACAAGCAACCTCAGTGGCTCTCAGAGTTGGTGGCAATGGTTTGGATCCCACCAAGATTTCCAGAGACATATAGGGGTATTTTTTTGGCAAAGATCATTTTTGGTGTGAGAGACCTCCAATTCCTCCCTAAGCTATTCCTGTGGATGTCCTGTCCCCCAGGAGCAACATTTCAGGGGCTTTCTGGGTCACTGCAGGAGGCAGGAGTTGGCAAAGGATTCCCCTTGTTCCCATGGAAATCTAGGTGAGATCCAAGCCTGTATTCAGGTGTCACAAATAAGCCACAATTTATTTGTAATGAGACTGAAATCCTTGGGTTTGTATATGTGCTGTGTGTGTGTGTTAAGTGCCGTTAAGTTGCTTCCGACTCATGGCGACCCTATGAATGAAAGTCCTCCAAAATGTCCTATCTTTGACAGCCTTGCTCAGATCTTATATGCGTCGAACAGCTTCGGGCTTTTCTTTTGCATCTATTCATGTCAACCACTGAACGTCCTTTCAGCTTTAGTCCAATTGCATCATTAAGAACAGTGCTACTCGTACTCCTCTGCTCTACCCCAGTAGCAAATTGAGTGCCATCCGACCTGAGGGTCCCATCTTCCAGCACTATATCTTTTTTTCATTTTGGATTGTCTCATCATAGGGTTTTGAAGGTAAAGGTTGGTCAGAAGTGGTTTACCAGTGCCTTCTTCTGCGCAGTACTAACCAGGGTTAGCCATAATAGCACTGCCGTTGTCTACGAAAGATCTTCCGCCAGTGTTACCTTCCACTACTGCTGCTGCCCAGTAACTAACCTTCAGGGATTCCTCTGCCCCCATCCCCATTGGAACTGCCTGTTCTCTTCTGCGGATGTGGCCGTTGATCCCTTAAGGGGGTGGATGCATCTTCGTCTGGTGTCTCAGCTGTGACCATTCCGTCTTGAGTGACTCTGCTAGGAGTTTAGTCTCTTGACAGAGTCTAGACCCCTTACAGTATTGCTCTCAGCTTCCCTGACACACACAAACCCCCTCACCACGTTAAGGTGTGCATCCAGAAGGGGTGTATGTGTGCTACTTTGTTCTTTATCTTTGGCTCCATGCTGAAAATAAGGACTTTCTGATTTAGGAAGTTTTCTGTCTTACTAAAAGCTGTTATGACATTTGCATAAAGCACCTTAACAAATTGCAGTTCATTTCTTGACTGTAAACAGAGATTCAAAATCAGTATTAAAATGTGGCTTAGAATCCTGGTTTGTAGACAAGAAATAAACTGTGATTGCGCTAAAAGTGCCTGATGGAGTTGTAAAATTTCTAGACAAGATCAGGCTAATCTGGGCTATCTATTATTAAACATCATTAAAACACTGAACTCTTTGTTGATGTATTATCATTAAACATAGCCTATTAATTGTTGCCAAAATGATTACATTTAAACACAAATATCTTGAAAATGTTGTATATGTTTACACCGTAAGAATTTTTTTCAGCTCTCCCAAAAATTTCCCAGGTTTTCTATTGAAAAAACTGGAAAATCCACACACATTTTCATGCTATACATTTTGAGTGTGAAAAACCTTGTCTTACACATTTTACTCATTCTAAAAGAGAAGATATAGGAGTCTCTTTTCAGTGTTGCACCAAATTGTCCAATCATTCTTTAGGGAAGTTGTGGGGGGAAGGCCAGGAAATATGTTTTCCTAATTTTTCCATTCCCATTAGTCTATTGCCTCTTTTTCATGAAAGTGATGACTAGAATATTTAAATTTAAATTCTTCAAAGTTGTGTTCACATAAACATAGGTGAGCACCGTTAGCTTAGGTGCTTCTGTGTAACATGACTTATTCATCGGTTTCTCTCATACATTATAGGAATAGTAGTATGTAATGTGTCCTCCTTCTGGAGGATTTCAGTTGACCTCAAAAGTTCTTGGAGGAATGGGCATTATAATGGCAAATGAGATTCAATGTGAGCAAGTATAAAGTGATGCTTATTGGAGTGAAAAATCCCAACTTCACATATACAGACCAAGAAAGGGATCTTGGGGTGGTAGTGGATAGCTCCATGAAGACATCAACCCAGTGTGCGGCTGCTGTTAAAAAGACAAATTCCCTGCTGGCCATAATTAGGCAAAGAATAGAGAATAAAACTGCTGCTATCATACTGCCCTTGTTCAAATCTATGGTGAAACCGCACTTGGAATACTGTGTACAGTTCTGGTCACCACACCTAAAAAAGGATATTGCAGAGCTTGAGTAGGTGCAGAAAAGAGCAACCTAAATGATCAGGAGGCTACAGCAACTGCCCTATGAGGAGCGTTTAAACCCTTAAGGCTGTTTAGCTTGGAAGGAAGGCAGTTAAGGGGAGATATGATAGAGGTCTATAAAATTATGCATGGTATGGAGAGAGCGGACAGGGAGAAGCTTTTCTCTCTGTCATAATAATAGAACATGGGGTCATCTGCTGAAGCTATAGGGTAAGAGATTCAAAATTGATAAAAGGAAGTATTTCTTCACACAACACAGTTAAATTGTGGAACTCCCTGCCCCAGGATGTAGTGATGGCTTCCTAGAGGCACCTGGTTGGCCACTGTATGAGCAGAGTGCTGGACTTGATGGGGTTTAGTCTGATCCAGCATGTCTTTTCTTATGTTCTTATGGCTATGCTGCATATGGTACAAGTAGTCGTAGGTGTTGTTGGAACTCAAGATGTGTAATTTGACACTAAGACGTAGTTGGGGGGACTGATGTAGAGCAGGGCCATGGTGCTGGAGAGAGGGTTAATTCTTTTCCTTCTCTCCCTCCCTTCTTCCCTGATAGAAAAAGGACCCTACTATGCCACAGTACACAAAGAGAAAAACAAACAAAATAACAACCAGCTACCCATGTTGTGCCTTTCCCCCATACCCAAACTAAAATTAATGGAGTGGGTAGTCTTTTTGTTAGGGGAAATAGTCCTGTGGAAGCCTTAATCCGTATCTCTTACACTTGTGTAGCTATGGCTTCTTTTTTAGGACCAAAAACCATGTTGAGAAATTCAGTCAGGGAGCTTCACTGCCACTTGTAGCCTTGCCCTTTAGTGTCTGGTGGGTGGGACACCATGGGAAGATAAAGAGTAACCCCATTCTTGTAATGTTCACATGATGAGGAGTTAAAGTAATTCTCCTTAAAGAAGAGTTTGTAATTCTCTTTAAAGAAGAGTTTGTACTTGTGTTCTCTCTCCCTCTCTTTCTTATTCACTCACTAACTATGTAGCTGAGGAGTTAAGGTGTCAATGTTAACATTCTGTAACCATTTGTGAAGAAACTGGTAGAGATTACCGTAGCTCTTTATTCCTATAAAATGAAGCGCAGATTCAGAAAAGCAATGACCTTTAATTGGTGAAAGTTTGAAATTTCAGCCCATAGAAGAACCAGATAATGATTTAAAACTTTCCTATTTCAGCAGAACCAAGTAATGTTGCCTTTGCTGCTTTAACATGGCATTTCCTCCCTCTTCTTTGGGCTGTATAGGGTTAAATAAGCTGCTTTGCCTTTGGCAGTGAGAAACACCACTACTAGGTGGTCTGCTGCAAGCACACTGCTTGCCAATAAATAGTTGAGAGACTGACATCTGGTGGTCCCTTTAAAATTGTACTTAGGGCTATATCTCCTTCAGACTTGCAATGGCACATCTTTATGGGTGTTCACACAAAGCTTTTCTGTTTGTGGCATGTTTCACAAAGCTGCCTCTTTCAGTTCTTACTGACAAGAAATGTTTTCTTTGCTTATGTAAAAGCAGATGGTGCTTAAGCAGCTGGTGTCCTGAGCCCACTGCATATCCTGCTATTGTCCCATTGTTTGACCGTGTTCCCCTTATCTGCTCTATCTTCCTGTTGAAACATCCTGTATTTCATGTGGAGGTGCAGCAGTCAAAAACAAGTGGACACTTGGATATTTCCCCTTCTGCTTCTACCTTAAAGAAGCAAACGTGGAAAAGGGGGAGAGTTGGCTGGCACTTATTTTTTAATATGGCTACTTTACACACTGAAGAAAGTCTTGTAGGTGTACCTAATGCATATTCTGAAGATTATAAGGAGGGGCAAGTTACTAGTTTTGCACTTTTAGCATTTCAAAAATAGAATTGCAGCAGTATCAACTCTTATGCTTTCAGCATTTTAAAAATAAAATTGCAACAATATCAGCTTTTCCCCGCAGTGTATTTAGGATGGAAATTTAGTTGTAAGGAACTCATTGGGAAAGAAAAGTATGACCTGTTTATTTCTTTAGGTAAATGTATAATGCTGTCTCTGCAGAGACCTTCTGGAGGCGGCTCACAAGTAAGAATAATACCAGAAAACCATAACAACAAAATGTCAACATTAAAATGAAGCCAGGGGTGTAAATACAGCACAAGTACCACCTAGCAGCCTAAAAATAAACAGTTCTAAAGCTACAAGCAAGCAAAAGCCGCTAAAGAAGATAAGCCTCATAAGTTAAGCCTGGGTTAAAGGAAATGTTTTGGCCTGACGTGCCTTAGGAGGGGAGGCATGGCAGAGGCAAGGTACCATCACTGAAAAATGCCTTTCACTCACCACCCTCTTCCTCACCTCTGCAGGCAGGGCATGGAAAGCAGGGTTTGAGAGGCTGCTTTTAATCAGCAGGTTGGACAATACAGGAGTAGGTGGTAGTCCATGTACCCTGGTTTCTAGCTGTTTAGGGCCTCAAAGGTAAAAACCAGGAATTGGAATTATGCCTGGAAAAAGATGGGTAGCCAGTGCAGATCTTTTAATCACATGGGTGATAGGATCCCTGTATCCAGCCTCCAACAGTAAGCTGGCCACAGCATTTGTTCAGTCCTCAAGCAGGTTTGTGATTAATAAACAGCATCTGGGTATCTTGTGGAATTGGATATCCTGCTGTTCTTCCTTGGTAGCAAAATTATTTGGGGAAAAACTGCATTGTAATTTTTTGAACTTAATAATGTCCTGCTGTGTGTAATTATCAACATTGGTGGACAGAATGCAGATTCTTTTATGAATCTGGTTTGTGAACATTAATGGGGTTTTGAGGGAGACCCCCACATAAAGTGATTAGATCTGGACAACCTAAGTATAACAGAGGTGGTGTAGCTAGCCCAATCTTGTCAGATCTTGAAAGGTAAACAGGGTCAGCCCTAGTCAGTATTTGGATGGGAGACCACCAACGAAGAAGAGGAGTTGGTTTTTATATGCCGATTTTCTCTACCTTTTAAGGATAATAAAACCAGCTTACAATCTCTTTCGCTTCCTCTCCCTGCAACAGACACCTTGTGAGGTAGGTGAGGCTGAGAGAGCTCAAAGAGAACTGTGACTAGCCCAAGGCCACCCAGCTGGCTTCTTGTGTAGGAGTGGGGAAACCGACTTAGTTCACCATATTAGAGTCTGCTGCTCATGTGGAGGAGTGGGAAATCAAACCCGGTTCTCCAGATTAGAGTCCACCTCTCTTAACCACTACACCACACTGGTCCAGGGTTGCTACACAGAGGCAAAAAGTTTCAAACTACCTCATCATCTCTTGCTTGAAACCCCTATGGGGTCACCATGAGTCAGCTGCGATTTGACAGCACTTTACACACACAAGCACATATACAAGTATCACTGTCATTAGGTCCAACACTTGATCATCTTGGGGAACAGGGTTGCTCCCCAGTTGAAGGTTCTAGTTAGTATCAAATGGAGTCAGTTGCTGGTAGATGAGCACCTCTTAAAAAAGGGAAAAGGTTAGTCCTGAAGATAGGCCATATACAATTTACATCATGAGATCTGGGAGATGGTTACTGAGAATCAGTTCATAATAAGCCTATGTTATTCTTGCTAGTGACTGAGTTATTGAAAGCAAGTGGAGAATTTTGTTACCTCATAAAGATTTTGCCCAAGCACAACAGGCTTTCTCTGGGCACCTGCACATATACTTTTTGGGAGGAAAAACCAATTAATTTATAATGAACATTTTTTTTGTTAGGGCTTTCTTGCCATCTGTTCTTGTTCATTATTTGATGGGGTCCCCCTCTAATATGCATATAGTCATTCCTATTGCTTGCTGTTGTAAGGAGGAAGCACTTGCCTCATGAACCATGCTAGCAGTTTTGCCGGCATTTCTTTCCTTTAGAGATTTTAAAAGAAGCACATGCTGTTATGGCTGCTGCCTAACAGAATATAGCCTGCCTGATAAGGTCAGAAGGACTCCCAAACTTGTATTATTTTGCAAATTGTATAGAACAGAATTCAGGAAGACATTTTTATAATGGAAATATAGTGGTAGTAAAATGGAATTGTTCAGGAAGGCACTTTTGTAAAACAGAAGCAACTTGTAATTTTAATGTTTAATGAACAAATGTAGGCAGTTTTGGGTTTTTGCCCTGACCTGGATAGCCCAGGCTAGCCTGATTCTGGCAGATCTCAGAAGCTAAGCAGGGTCAGCCCTGGCAAGTATTTGGATGGGAGACCTCCAAGGAAAACCAGGGTCATGATGTGGAGGCAGGCAATGGCAAACCACCTCTAAAGTCTCTTGTCGGGTGAACTGTGACTTGATGGCAAAAAAGGCAGTTTTTAGATTCATTGCATTATTTATCGAACTATTATATTGTTTCTGTCACTTTGTTCTGTACTTTTTAAATCTAGTTATTGCATTATTGTCTATATTGTGCTGATGATTTTGCATTGTTTTCTATTTCTGGAGTCTGCCTTGAGTCTCAATGAGATAGGCAGACTATAATTAAAACATGAAATACTGTTATAAAGGCCAAACTGTGCAGTACTGTCTGAAGGACTCTCTCCTCCCATATATTCCTGCCTGGAATCAAGATCACAGGGAGAGGGACTCGTGACTGTCTCACCAATCAAAGAAGCTTGTTTAGGGCACACGAGAGAGGGCCTTTTTGGTGGAAGCCCCACAATTATGGAGCAGTTTCCCCAGGGATGAGTGTCTGACCTCCTCACCTTTGATCTTCAGGAGGCAATTGAACACAGCTTTACTTAGGACTGCATTGGACAAATTTAGTTTTTGTTTATTGACAGTCTCGTGGCGCAGAGTGGTCAGCTGCAGTACTGCAGTCCAAAGCTCTGCTCACGACCTGAGTTTGATCCCAACGGAAGTTGGTTTCAGGTAGCCGGCTCAAGGTTGACTCAGCCTTCCTTCCTTCTGAGGTCAGTAAAATGAGAACCCAGCTTGCTGGGGGTAAAGGGAAGATGACTGGGGAAGGCAATGGCAAACCACCCCGTAAACAAAGTCTGCCTAGAAAATGTCAAGATGTGACATCACCCTATGGGTCAAGAATGACCCAGTGCTTGCACAGGGGACCTTTACCTAATTGAGATTTAAAATAATTTTTTCATACCCGTTGCTTTATTTACATTGTAAGCTGCCTTGAGTTCTGCAAGGTAGAAAGGCACCTAATAAATGTTTTAAATAAATAAAAGAACTGTGACAACATTGTAGTTTTGATGACACTTTTTTTTAAAAAAAGATTTATTTATGCTGTGTTTTTAGTAGTGATATATTGTTCTATTTTTTAAAAAATCTACCTGTTTTCCTTGACCAAGCTGCAACTTCCTCTTTTTTGTTTTCTTTTTTAATAGGTTAGGTGGACCTGATCCTCTGGACTACGTCAGTATGTACAGGAATTTGGGTAGTCCAGCCTTAAATGTTCCTGAGCACTGGCACTATGTGAGTTTTGGATTAAGTGATTTGTATGGCGACAACAGAGTACACGAGTGAGTCCTTATTTTCATTTGCTGTGGATTATTGTTTTCTGTGTTGGGGTGCCTTTAGTCTTTATATTTAACCATGTGCAGTGCTCAGCTAGAAACTGACCTATCTAATGGGGTCACATAGATGTAGGCCAGGGGTCCCCAACTTTTCTGAGCCTGTGGGCACATTTGGAATTCTGGCGCAGCAACAATATGGCTGCCACAAAACGCCTGCCACAGGAGGCAGAGCCAGCCACAAAATGGTTGCCACAGCTTAATTTCAGTGTCGATCCTTGTGCTGAGGTGGCAGTTGCTGCCAAAGCCACATTTTAAAAAAACTGCACAGCCAATCAGAAGCCATGCTGGGCAAAAGCCCTACCAAGCCTCATCCACATCCTAAAAACACTTGGTGGGTGCCAGAAAAGGTGTTGGCGTGTGCCATGGTGGCCACAGGCACCACGTTGGGGACCCCTGATGTAGGCAACTGTTCATCATTGTACCCAGTGTTCTGTAAGCCCCTAGAATACATGATGATTCCCCACATAGGGTTGTCAGGTCCCTCTTCGCCACTGGTGGGAGGTTTTTGGGGTGGAGCCTGAGGAGGGTGGGGTTTGGGGAAGGGAGGGACTTCAATGCCACAGAGTCCAATTGCCAAAGCGGCCATTTTCTCCAGGTGAACTGATCTCCATCAGCTGACGATCAGTTGTAATAGCAGGAGATCTCCAGCTAGTACCTGGAGGTTGGCAACCCTGTTGGAAATAAAAAGATTTATTTCTTTAAACAGATTTAAGTTCTGAATAAAAAGAAACTCAACCTCAGCCTATCCCCACATAATGGTGAAATCTTGAAGAAAAAAAACTTCCTTTTCACGGTCTGCTTTTGGCACAGTGCCATCAAGCAAAACTCCTTAGTTCCTGGTCTCTGGAAAGGCCAAGATCATGCCCGTTAATCGATGCAACACTCACACCCAGGATTTTGAAATGAATTAATCTAATTTGCACTGGATTCTTGATATTACAAATAGATGTAGAAAGTGGTATGACTGTTAATTTATTAAAATATTTATATCTCACCTTTCCTCATGTATACTTCTCTTAAGAATATGCAAAGACTGAAATATAGCTGCTCTATCTCTCCTTGCTCATGGTTTGTGGAAGGGGCATGGATGTCATATTCTGCTTAAATATTTGTTATGGCTTGCTTACAGAAGAGATTTGCTTGTAGAGAGATAATTAATGATTATAGGCATCCTTTTCATTTAAAATATTTTGTAAAGGTGCTTTAGGCTGTAATGACAAACAAATTTAATAATCCTTAGTCAGTACATTTACAAGGATGGAGTTTAATTCCATAGATGCAGTCTTTTTGAAAAAGGATGGAATTCCCCTGTTTTGTAATCCAAAGTATATTATTTGCAGCATTCCATTTATCTCCTTATATTTGTCTTTCTCATTATCAGAGGAAGGATTGATAGAGCAGTCATCACAGTCTGTCAATATTGAATGTTCCCAGTTTGCACATATTTGCTTAAGGCACTTTTGTAAATCTTAAGTATTCTCTGCATAAGTTGAATATCCTTCCTTCTTCATATGTGGCATCAAGGCACTTTTTCATAGTTCCTATTCTCTGTTGGTGGTAGACCTCCCTTGAAGCCAGGGCCACCTCGTGGATATTTCTTCTTCTTTTTTTTGTCTAGAGTGTGTTTGGATTAAAAATGTCATTTGTTTAAGGTAGTTAATGTAGGAGACAGGCCACCTACAGAGAGGCTGCCTTGCAATGTTTAAACTCACACAGAGTCTCTGGAACTAAAACACATCCCTATTGTTAAAGATTCTGGAATTAGAGACTTTTTAAAAAAGTGCGGAGGGAAACATCTTTTATGTTTACAGCACAGTAGTTAAACTTACAAGGAGGGCTGCTTTTAATAAAAGGAATGTTACTAAGTTTGGTTTTGGGCAAAGCCAGCTTGTAGCATATCTCCCTATACATCCTTGGAGAAGAAGCCCCCCCCTTTTAGTGCAAAAGATTTTCCCATTGCACAGTAGTAGTGATTGGGGTGGGGAAAGAGAAGAGGCCCTGGCTATTAGGAGTAGCTTAGTTAGATAATGATTGATATATTTATGTTGGTAACTTGATACTTTTGTTATCTCTATGATTACTGCTTCTGAATTATTCTTCCTTTGGTTCGCTTGCTGTCTTATCAGGCACTGTCAGCCCCGCACCTCTGGCAGGACTACTAAATTCTAGATTAGAAGCAGGAATTCCTGTTCACTTCTTGCTTAGTCCCTGGGATATTTGTCTGCTGCATGTCGACTCCATGCTAGCATCTATCCTGTTATTCTCCTAATTACTTAGTTCTGCACCTCGGCAGTGTAAGACTTGCAACTGGTTCCCTGCTTGTTTCCCATAAAGCTTCAATATACTGAAACCCCAAAGCTGCTGATTACATGCTTTTGTCCTAACTGATTAATTTGTGTCTGTTTATAGGCTGTGTAGGAATGGAAAGAATTCTGTTGCTTTTTATTAGCAGGTCTCTGAGCTGACTAGTTGCAGCTTTCTCAGTGAGGTCCAGGAAGGCAGTTTTATCAGGTCTTGCACATTCTCCTCTGGCAAAGAATCCCTGCAAAAAAACATGAACCAGATAAACTAAATGCAGATAATAGTCACACAGTGTTGTCTTTATGTAATGTATGAGCTTTATTCATTTCATGAGTTTTATGCATTTCATAAAGACAGCACTAATACAGTATACTATGCAGTTACAAGGGAAAAACTGACTCATTTACAGTACATTCCTAAGGAGAGTTACTCCAGTCTAAGCCCATTCATTTCAGTGGGCTTAGACTGGAGTAACTCTCTTTAGGAATGCACTGTTAGAGTAGTTGAAGATTGCCTGCTCTTGAACAAAAACAGGAATTGTCATTGGTGGTAATGCATCAGTGTTAAGCCTGTGTATGGGCCCCACAGAGGCATGTGGATATACAAGTTAGGAGCCCAAAATACAGCAAGGAAAATTGGTCCTAGGGACTGTGAGCAAAAAATCAGACTCAACCTAAATTTGTTACAAGTAAGCGTGCATTTCCTTCAAAGCCCTGATCTTGAACTGCTTAAGCATCGAGTTGACTTGAATCTGGATCTCACAGGTGATAGTTTGACACGTTAACCACTGTATCTCACTGGCTGTCTTACTTTATATGGCATTTGGAAGCATTGGGGGGGATGGACAAAGGGGATTTGTGGTGATTCTTGGCATCCCTGATTGTTTGTCCCCTGCATCTGGAATTCAGTGATGCACTGCTTCTGCAGGCACCATTTTGCAATCATGGCAAATAGTCCCTTCTTTGTCGAAGGCTTTCACGGTCAGAGTTCATTGGTTCTTGTAGGTTATCCGGGCTAAGTGACCGTGGTCTTGGTATTTTCTTTCCTGACGTTTCACCAGCAGCTGTGGCAGGCATCTTCAGAGGAGTAACACTGAAGGACAGTGTCAAGTGTGTAGGAAGAGTAATATATAGTCAGAAAGGGGTAGAGTTTGAGCTGAATCATTGTCCTGCAATTACCTTTGATACTTTTTGCAGGACAATGATTCAGCTCAAACCCTACCCCTTTCTGACTATATATTACTCTTCCTACACACTTGACACTGAGAGACACTGTCCTTCAGTGTTACTCCTCTGAAGATGCCTGCCACAGCTGCTGGCGAAACGTCAGGAAAGAAAATACCAAGACCACGGTCACACAGCCCGGATAACCTACAAGAACCAAAGTCCCTTCTTTTTTTTAATTCTCTGCTCTTATGATTGCAGTCTTGAGCACAAACAATTATAATAACAAAACAGCAACAAAAAGATAACAATAACAATAAATACACCTATAACAACCAAGGCATCAGATTACTCGAATCTAACTAACTGGATTACTCGAATCTAACTAACTGTTAGATTTGACGACACAGGAAAAAACTTGGCAACTGCCAGATTGGCAAATGGTCATGAATTTTTCTAGTTTGTAAAATTTATGTAATGTGTAAATCTGTCAGACTAGCATAAAGATGCATTTTGCATATTTAAAAGAGCAGATTCTCTCCAAATAATTTATTACTGTAATGTCTGTATATAGGCATAGCTATGGCTTGGTACTATCACTAAATACCGAAGGACCAAAAACCAAGATAAGAAACCAGAGTTTTAAGTCAGCTTTCTGTTGATGACTTGCATTAAACATGCTTAAGCATCTCTTCTGAGCAGATCTGTTATAGAATTATCTGGATATGGTGTCATTATTGTGCTTTTTATAGATGCTGGCTAGATATAATTCTTGCCCAGTCACTGAAATGGCCAGCTATTTTCTTTGCCCTATTATTCCATGTGGACCTATATTTTGCTTTCGCAATAATACAGTTTGAATGAAGTTGTCAGAAGTTAAATACAAAATTAGACAGTGTTAAATGGGTGACTGTAGGAAGTACAGTAGATTGTATTTAGCAAGGCAAAATGAAAATGCGATTAAGGTCAAACTCTTTTTAATTTGAAAATCTTACCAAGCTGGCTGAGGGTAAATTGTGGTAAAATGTCCCAAACATTTTTTAAACCTTAACATTTGATTGTTGTTCAGCTTTTTGCAAAAACACATTCATAGATCTGACATTTGATAAAGAAAGCTAAACTTATCTTGAGTTTTAATCTTATTATCTATATCATCTTGCACATTAATAAAATAGTTAAGGGAAGTCATGCTCTTGTTCTGATTTATACACACAGATGATTCAGAGGCATTTTTTCCTTTGCTGGAGAGAAAGGGAAAGCCTCTTAAAGTAGTGCTTGCTATTAAAATACTTGTGTTAACAATTAACTTTTTTTTAAAAATTGACATTTGATTAATCAGAGATACCTTTTTAATAACTCAAGAGTGATAACCAGTTAATACAACAGATTAGACCCCTCCAGTGTTGCAGCACTAGATGTTGTTGAGTTGTTGTAATGGCCGAGCCATTAATGACATGTATGTCCAATAATTTCTAAAGAAATCACAAAAAAGTATAAAAATCTTAAATGGTGGAGAAATCTGATATTGCACAGGATATTGTTTCAGTTCTGTTTTCTTAAAATTAGAAACTGTTGTTGGTTGGATAATGTAGCGTCAATCTTCCTCAGCTGGTATGTTGGAGGAGGGGATTTTTCTGAAGACCAATGTTACAATATTACTTAAGGCTCAAACTTCACATTCATGGAAAATCTGTGATTCTCCATGATTTTTTTTTCTTTTTTTACTAAAAGGTACCTGGGTTATGCTGGGTGTGAACTGAAGGAGGCTGAGAGGGATTAATCTTTTCCCTTCTGGTCCCTTTTCAGCTGAAACGTAACCTTTTTTTCATAGGGTGTATGTATTGGTTTGTTATTTTGAGCTGTAAAAGGAGAAAGAGCCTCTTTGCATGCCTTTCTTCTGCTTCTACTCCTCTTGCCCCAGGCAGCCTTGGGTTAAAAAGCAAAACAGAACTCTGTGTAATGTCGTTTTTTGCCTAAGGGAGAGAAAATATGCAAAGTAAATGTCTGGTTTCATGTAATTTGGCAGAGTAGCAAGATCATCTTAATTTTAAGTTTCCATGTGCTAGCAGTGTATAGAAAATGTTAGTTTTCATTAACGTAAGAGAAGAATCTACTATAAATAGTTTTTCTGTCTTTAAATATTTACGCAAAATTAAAAGTGTCATTAGCACCTTAAGCAAATACGGCTGAGTCATTCTTGCTGTGATCTTTGAATTATCACACAGGCATCACTCTTTTTATATGCAAAAATAACAGGGCTTTGATTATCCACCCTGCCATAGGTCATCAAGATGCTGTGACACCTTAACTTGGGAAGTAATGGTAGACATTACTGAATAGGATTGAACTGGATGATTTAAATGGCTGCTTGGTCCATTTTCAAAGCCATGCATGGTGTGTATGTTGGCACTGTATAAGTTTCTAAAAACAACGTTCAGATTACACTGAAAATTGGCCTGAAGTGCTGCTTGTGCCTGGCTCACTGGAATGGCTGGGGAGTTACCCATTACAAACACTAATTTTTTTCAGGTGATCTTTTTTACATAAATATGTTTACACACAGGGCTCTTTGCCTAAAATGTAAATGTACAGTGTGCTGTTCTCCTTGTCCAGTGAGGAATAGTTTTCTCATATTTTACTTTCAATAATGCAGTCATCATTCACTGGAATTTGGAGGAAATTGCCTACTAAAGTGAGAATGTAAGCATTTTGGCAAGTAGCTTTGACTTTTGAACTAGAAAACTCTGAAAACTGGAGGTTAAGGCAAAGATTAGTGTGGTTTTTGCTGTTTGTTGTTTCTTTGTGAGTTGAAGGAGGGGGAGCATGGATTCCCCCCCCCCTGTTATTCTTCTGTAGAGGTTTTGACTGAGCACAGGCCAGCAGAGAATACAAGGAAACTGTTAATATGCCCCAAACCATGGGAATATTCTAGTCCTCGGAGGTAACTAAATATAGCAATAATTACAACTATATCGCTTTAAATGAGCAAGCTAGACATCTGCTGAAGTTTGGTGTTTGAGACGATACCCATGATGGTCCTATCGTGGGCCAGTCTAAAGAGATTTAAATGTGATATGTAACAATATATATCCTTGGCTTTCAGAAGATTTATTTTTATTTGTATAACAAAGTAGTATGTTTAATATTAAAATATCAGTCTTGATTTAACTTGGCAGATTCAAGAAGCTTCAATTATTTCTGCAGTCAAAGTATGGAACAAGCTGGTGTGTGGTAGTATTCCTGGCCAGTGGATTCTAAGAATTCCCCCTTTCCCCAAATATTGTATTTGTTTTATAGGGAACAGTGGTCAATTTCACACTTAGAATTGTTGTAAAGTTGAAATGCAGGTGGCAAGGAGACTAGAGAACAATTAAATCTGCTAAAATATTTGAATATGCCATTAATTTTTTTCATATGCAAAAAGTTGGAATGCATGGATATTGCTTTTCTTGTGTTTAAATTCTTTCCCTTTAGCATTATTAAGGCAGAAGCCAAAATGTAGTTTTGTGCAGGAATTGTAAAATAATTGTGAGCGAATATGAGCTTACTACAGTCTGTGCTTAAATATACAATGTTAATATTTATTTTCTTTAAAATGGGCTGTTAGATTTGTTTGCTAAATATGTTTTGTGTATACATTATATTCTGAACGATTTATGTAAACATTGTAGTTCTAAAAGATTTTTTTAAAATCTTTCAAGGCATATCACAATTAAAATGATCAAACAATAACCACAATAATAAAACAACTGAAACCGTGATCAGTGTCCCAAGTCATACCTTGATAATGATAGGTTGGAAATAATGTTGTGTTATCATGACTATTGGTATAGAATCCAAGCAGCAGTAGATGAGTTTTACTCATTTATTGTTTACAGTTGCCTACAGTTTGACATGCAGCTTGTTAACTGCATGTCTTCGTTTGTAGCTTCTTGCTTTATTTATGTAGAATCTTTAATTGGTAAGACCAGAAAGCAAATAAGAATTATTGCTACAGTTGTTCCCAAGGTAGGTCATGTCATGTACAAACTGGAACATAAAGGAGATCTGACCAATTCCTACCTGACAATTAAGATCACAGAGACCCTCCTGACTGTCCCATCAATCAAAGAAGCTGGGTTGGTGGGTACATGAGAGAGGGCCTTTTCAGTGGCAGCCCTACAATTATGGAACAGCTTCCTCAGGGAGATGTGCCTGGCCTCCTCACTTTCAAACTTTAGGAGGCTGTTATTTAGGACTGCATTTGATTAAGTTACAAGCAGTCCTAAATTGTGATTTTAAATTTTGTTTTTTATGTATTCTATATTGTAAGCTGCCCTGACCTTCGTATGGAAGAAAGGCATCTAATAAATGCTTTAAATAAAATTAAATAAAAATTTAGTATTCACAGAATAAAAGTATTTTGAACTTATTGGAGAATGTGCAAGAAAGAAAGAGGCATGTATTCTGAGGAAGATTCTGAAGTAGTCTGACATTAAGGACCATAGGTGGGTTGGAATGACCATGAAATTGTATAAAGAACAGAATTATCTCAATATAACCTATCAAAAGCCTTAACAACCTTAACACCCCCGTTGGTTTCTGAGCCTTCAGCAAATGGTAGCCTCATACATGTTGGACTGAATGGTCCCTCAAAATCCAAATTTGTACATAGATTTTGGAGACTGTTCAGGCTTGGTGGACCTCAGGACAATGTCAGCAATTTAAAGAAAAAAGAAAAGTGGCAGTGGAATTATAAAACTTGCTTCTGTCAGATTATTTCTCTTCATTCTATAGATGCATTTGTCTTGGTGGTAGGCAGTTAGATTTCATGAATGTTAGAAAAGTTATGAAAGCAATGATTGGGATCTGGAACAGACACTTGTCCTCATAATTACAGAGCATACTAATACTTCAATTCCAGTCATAAATGTGCATTTGATGAAGAATTTAATGGAGTTTGGACACAGTTTGCTGCATTGTTCCTTGCTTACATGAAGAAGCTATTATTTCCCCACTTCATACTTTTCCAGGTGGTTTCCTCCTGTTGCTGTGTGTACCTCATTGTATAGAATGGTAGACTGAAAACCCTGGGGTTGAATCTGCACTGTTAGTGAAAGCACTTGTGAATCTTTCCCACAGTCGCCTTTCCTATCCCTCTTCAGGAGCTCAAAAAAGAAAAAAGTCTGGGCATTGGGTGGTTGCAGTGAGGAGGAGGTGAAATTACTCTTTCTGTTGCTTCTGCCAGCAGCACTTGTATAATGAAAGAGCTGCATGTTGCATGGCATTTTGTCCATTTTGCCCATGCAGGTCCCCCAACCCCTGATGTTGCATTAACTCCATCACCTTCTCCTGAGCAGGCTGTGACTAGAACTGTCATGACAGCAGTAGTGAAATGCCTTTGTGGGGTGGGGGGTCTTTCCCTGTTTTACTTGTAAAATATACAGCACAGTGCTCTTTTCAGTTTATAAAACATTTTGACTGTGTGTGATGCTTTGTTGTAACACTTCTATGTTTAATTTCCTCCAGGTTTACTGGGCCGGATGGGCCAAGTGGTTTTGGATTTGAACTGACATTTCGACTTAAGCGTGAAACAGGGGAATCTGCACCACCTACATGGCCAGCAGAGTTAATGCAAGGCTTAGCTAGATATGTCTTCCAATCAGGTATTGTAACTTTAGATTGTTAGCTTTGTGTTTAATTGCTTTCCAGTAGATTACCTGATTGTTTTAACAGCTGGGTATGTTTATTCATTTTTTGTCACTATGTGACAATCTTCATTTCTATGATCTTGTCTTATTTTCTAAGGTCTTAACTTCTTTAGATATGGTTTGCATGGCTGATCAACCGAATTACAATTCAAAAACGTTTTTAACTGAGAAGGAAAAAAATAGGGAATGTAACTAGAAGCAATCATATTTTTAAAGGGGTACTTTGCAATACTGTTTCATGATCTGCATTTTTAGGAACATATCTTCTTCATATCTCCATTGTATTCTTTAGAAAAGGGTTCTCTGGACTGATTTTTTGATGTACTTAGTGCATGGCAAAAACAGACTTCTGATTTTTGTTCTGCAGTGAATTCAGCCATGTAGAGCCCCGAGAGATAATTTGATCTAGGGCTCATTCCATCATGTCTGAGAGTGTTTCAGACCAGCTGTTGGATTTCTTTAGAACTTCTTTAGTGGCTTGATTTGAGCTTTTCATTACTGAAAATAATGCTTTAAAATGCACTTGTATGTTCTTTGGCCTGAACATTGGCAAAGGAGGGAATTTAATAATGTGTCCCTCCCTCCTTGACATCTTGTCTGCTGCTGAGCCCAGGTTTTGAACACTTGTGATTGTGCTTGACTGCCTTGCATTACCAAGCTGAGGGCTCTGGATGCCCAGAAGCCTGGTCATAGATGGCCAGACTTGAGCTAAGAGCTTTCAGGTCAGGAGGACTTTTTCTGGGGTAGCACCAGAGGGCATGACCAGATCCATTGTCATTCTGATATGTCCCTCCAGCATGAAACTCTAGACTGGGCATGATACTATCAGATGAAGTCTGCCTTTTGTTTGTAGAAGATGATTTGGTTTGGGAATACAGGGTACAGGACTAGCCAAGAGAGAGATAATTTGGGGGATGGGTTGATAATTGCCTGGATTTTGCTGGGGAGTGGCCCATTGAGGGATGTCATCCGCTGACATCCCTCAGTGGGCCACTCCCCTGCAAAATCAGGGTGCTGTATTGTTTAGATAGGTATGGAGGGGGTGCAGAGTGGTAGGCCTGTAAGATGTTCAGTGAGATATGTATATGCTCACTGCTTTATACTCTTTGACCCTTCAATAGTGATTTGGATGGGTCAGCTCTTAATTATACCCCACCTTTACCATTTTTGCTGTTTGATGCCAGGCGTTTTAAAAATAAGATCACTATTCTATCTGGCCATTTTTTAGACAATTGGTGAGACCCGGCTAGACAATTCTAACAATTTTGTCTCAGTTGGATCTGGCCAGGTGTGCAGTCCTACATCAGTCTTGCAAGAAAAGTGGGAGCTTGGAAGCCTGAGAATAAACCAACTCTATTTTTTCCTGACATCTGAAATTTCTCTTGTGTTAAGCTGCAAGAACTCAGTTCTATGAGGACTAGGATGGTTCACCACTTCTTCAGTAGAGGTGATTCTTTGACAGGTGTGCTAGCTTACTAGTGGCCATTAGTGCACGCATGCCCCCCCCCGATATATACTGATGGAAAAACGTCAAGGATGATAACATTGGGGGGGATGGTGCAGTATTTTCTGTAATCTTGATCCAGGTGATTTGAAATGTATTATTTGTATAATAGATTTGATATAAAATAAAGCTTTTAAGCTAGTTATCTACTTTGTGCCTTTTGAACCTTTTCATCTTGAAGACGTAAAAGCTGTTTTACTAGGAGAGTGTTTTTAGTTTCTCAACAATATTTGCGAGCTGACTAAGTGGTATTTGCTGCTAGAGAGTGGTAAGTTAAAATGGAACAATGGAAGTTCCATGAGCCCTGTGTACGGTCTTCACATTATTGTATCTGAAAAGGATACACAATACATATTTGGAAGGGGTTGAGCTCCAAACACAGCAACTGTTTTGTTTGTAAAATAAACACATGATCTCTGGATTGTATCTCTTGTTATAGTGTGAGAGTTGGATTAGTCACCCGGTCCATATTTTCTTACATGCAATGGCAGGTTGCAGTCAGTGGCATGTGAGAATTTCCATATACTTATCCGTGGAACTGGTTGTTGTTACGAAGATTGGTGGAGCCACAAAGTTTAGTAAGCTCTGAAGTAGGGACCCAAGTTCAAAAAATGTTGAGAAACAGTGCAGCAGGTTATCAAGAGATTAGCTGCTAGATGTCGCAGGTTGACTTCAAAATAACTTCGTTTCTGAGTTGTCTCGTGGCTCAGGTGTAGCAAAATTTCTCCATTGGAATAGAACTATGTTTCAGTGTATTGCACAGCTTTAATGCATGGTAGTGGAACACATTTGTTAATATGTACCAGACGCAAAAACTGTTACCTTGAAGTTGTTGTCTTAATACTTTATTAGTAGTCTTACAATGACTTTGGATTGAAGAGAAAGATGTCATCTTTAGATCTTCAAAAGTTGGCAGGTATGGCTGATTAAACCTGGGGTATGACGCTAACACATACGCTGCCAGTGACTTCTAATTAGCCTTTGCTCCTGATTCAGCTCTACCACAAAGTTCCTTTAATTTGTTGAACAAAAGTTAGTATAGGCAAACCCTTGTTGTGTTCCACATCCTACTTTGTCTCAGACTTTCCATGTTACGCTTCTTATGTTCAGAATTTAGATAGATTTGTCTTGAAATCTGGAGTTGCAAGATTCTAAGTAGAATTCTAAGTAGAATTCTGGAGTACATAGAGGAGAGGACATTGTATCATTCTTTCAGGACGAGAGCAGAATCCTGCTTTATAGCATATATGTTCAGTTTTGTTGCTAAATTTATTTACATGATTTATAAGCTCACATTTCCCCCAATTCGTGAGGACTCAAGGCAGATAAAAAGTTTATTGGTAAAGGAATTCTTAATTGTAACTTTGCTAGGTATTGTTAGGACGTCCTTAGAAAAGCTGATCGTGCATGCTGCTGTATGGTGAGCTAGGGATTCACTTTCAAGCCTTAACACTGGGTTTACTGGCTCTTAGGGATTTAAATTGGCCTTCATATCATTTTTCACATGGGTAGGTTTCTGTAGTTTAATTGAGCAGTCAGTGTGAATTTTGTGGTTTGAGTGGGGGGAAAGAGACATTTTAAAAGTAGTCAGCGCTCCAATAGACACAAACAGGTGGGTCTCCAGCAGAGACATTAGCATTTGAAAACCAGCTCCAAATGGCTAGGATTTCCCAGGAAAAGTAGTCTGGGTAGCAAAACCCAGGGATCGATCAGCATAGAATTGAGTGAGCATTTGACATGCAGAATATTGTGACAGAGAGACAAGCCAGAAGAATAAGGGCCTTTGTGGCTTTGTTTCATTTTGAAGAACTGTGACTGCAAGGCTTACATCATTAAAACTGTTAATCAGCAGAATCTGGACTGATGTTCTATCTGATCTTGGAAATATTGGGAATTAAAATTGTGGAGACTTTAAGCTGGATGGGAATGCTTTAAAACAGCCTCCATTGTCTATTATTCTTTTTCAAAACTCCTAAAATGTCTGTATGTAGTCTGACTCTGCAGGTTGTTACAAGTTTATGGTAAGCACTGTCTTCTGCAGTGTATGAAACGGTCTAGCATATTCAGTGTTAGGCAACTCTTATCTGATTCATTTACTTTCCACATCTGTGTATTAATCAAGAGACATTTCCTTTACTTCTGTCAACGCTTCAGTTCCTCACACCCTACCCTTGAGCCAAGTTGCTCTAACTCAGTAATGATAAAATGTGGGGAAAGCCTTCCTAGGCTGTAATGGAGAGTTTCCAAAGGAAGTGTCTTCACTGCTTTACAAAAGCTAGAAAAACAGTGCAAAAAAGAAAAAGGTATTGGACATGATAAAATGCAGAAAAAGAAATTACCGATGTGGTAGACGATGCAGGAAGAGCAGGATAATACAGTAAACAACGGAATGTACAATGATGATCCTTTTATAAAATGCATCCACAGATGGTGAACAAGAGTCTAAGCAAGATCATAAAACTACTGCTTGATGGTAGGAATTAGGAGGATTTGAAGAAGGCCACACTTCCTCATGCACAAGATTTATGTGACTAAAAAGACAGAATAGCTGGCCCTTTAGGAATCTGTTTGGTGTAGGCCCAAACATGACAATTGTTGCAACATTAAAAATTCTTAGAAACTGGAAAAAAAAGTTTAACTTTAAAACCATTGCTGGGGCTAGGTGCTCCACGTAAGCTGCATTTGTAATTCTGGGATTCAGACCCTGGATAATAGTGACAGTTTGAACAAATTGCTAGTCTTGATTTTATTTAAATAAATTTTGAACAGTTTAATTCTTGATTTATACTTGCGATTGTCAAGAGACTAGCTTGCCTCGTAGTCTGTTATCTGTTCAGAAACATTCGTTCAGTCTGAGGCCTAGTAAAAATCATGGTAGCTTCTCGCTCTGAGAACTTGGAGGTCAAGCCAACTGTAGCTTCAGAGAGAGAGATAAGGGAGATGGGAGGGGACACAGGTGCCCGGCAGACTATTGGTCTAGCTGTTTCAAGGCCAAAGAATCTGAGAGGGAGTTTGGCCTACACATTCCATCTAGTTAGTACAAGGACCCATGGGTGGTAGAAGGTGTTTACTTGATTGGACCCTTTACACCTACACAGTTTAGTGTCTTATTAAGGCAACTCTCCTGGTTGGTTAGGTCACCTGGGTAGCAACATACCTGATTGGTCAAGTTACATACCTTTGATTGGCAACTAGAATCATGCCAGTGAGGGTCGTTGGGCATCTTTCATTTTAGTTTCGCTCTTTGTCTGGGTTACGTCTAACGTTGGGACACTTCTTGATTCTGGATGGGCCATGTTGGCTGGAGCACTTATTTTTGGACTTTAGACTTTGAAACTCTGTTGGACTCAGTCTTGTCAGGTAAAATCTGGATCTAAAATCAATGTTTGTAAATGTGCTTAGCTTAGATATCTAGTTTTATTATTTTGTCCTCACTGTTCACTTCTCTTAAATTGTATTTTCCTGTACATTCTATTAGTAAATCACTTTAATTATATCTTGGGGTGGTCTTGCATTTTTGGACTTCAATCTGAATCAAGTACATTAATCCAGATTGACTACAGCTATCAGAATAACTGTTTTCTGGAATTTGCCTTGTAAAGTGTCCTACCTTGCAGGTTGATTTCTTGATCTTAGATCAGAGAGGGCTAGAGACTCAGTCCCATGGTCTCTGGCTGGCGAGTTAGTTAAAGTGGACTGGTGGTAGCTTTACCGTGGGGTTGGGAGGAGTCACACCCCAGCACTTTGTAGTTCTCTCTCTGAGCTCAGGGGACATCTTCAGCGATGGGTGTTTCCGTTCCTATGCTCAGGGAGAGGCAGGATCTTAAACTTGCAGCTTCCCAACCTTGTCCTGCAGCGCCCCCTAACTTCCAATTCTACTCCTGCCTCATAGGGAGAAGCTGTGTCGCAAGCGAGCTCTTGAGCTAGGCTTCCTTTTAATAGATATATATTCCTGACTAACTTCCTTTTCTCTTCTAAATTTCAATCGTCTTTCTCAGTCTGCTACCCCCCTTTTTTCTGGGTGTCCGCAGTCAGCCGTTTCAGCTTTCTGTTCCTTTTAACCTCCCACCCCCTTCCCCCTCTCGTCTTTCCCGCTTGAGGAACGTGGCGGCCATAGCCAACCAGTCTGGAGAGGAAATTCTCTCTGGAGACGAGGTAGTGTCTGCAGGGATACTCCCCCCAAGCAAGAGGCAAACGGTCGGGAATCGAAAGCTAGCGGCGGCGGCAACAAAACCAGATGCGAAAAAAGCTCGTGAAGAGGAGGCGGCCGTCGCGTCCCCCCGTTTGGCCCAAGAGGGCTACGAGGGTGAGGACGAAGAAGGAGGAGTTCCTAACGCAGGCTCCAAAGGGGATTTGGCCACTGGCACAGGAGGTGGTAATGTACCATTCACCCTTTTTCTTCCTTCGGTGTGGGGGGGGGCCCTTCGGAACGGAGTATGATTACGCTAATGAGAAAAGCCTTGAGGGAAGAGTTTGCCCTTCTTGGAGAGCCATCTTCCAAGGGTCCCACGTTGGCCAGAGCCTCCTCCCCTTCTAGGAGTTCTCTGTATTCAGAGCCCACAGCGTCCACCTCACGCAAGCCTTGGCCTACTAAGGCGGCCAAAAAATCCCACATAGTTAATCCTCCCAGACTTAACCAAGAGGATTTCTCTCCTGATGAAGCGGAAGAGAGAGAAGAAGGGGAATTCTCTGCAGATGAAAGGGAGGGGGCGCAGCCTGGGCAAGACCTCCACCCTCTCCTATTTGCAGGGGAGGATTACCAAGCCTTTTTATGCAAAGTTATGGCAGCCCTTGACCTCCATGAGGATGAGGATACTGAGGCAATAAAGACCAAGACAAAATTTAGAGGGTCAAAAGAATTCTTCACCAGGCTGCAAACAAAGACATTGTCAGTTCCCTTCCTAGAGTATTTTGAGGATCTGATTAAGGCTGAATGGCAAAAACCAATGTCCACCAAGCAGATTCCAGCCTCTACAAAAAGACTGTATGCCTTAGAACCTAGGGCCATGTCTTTACTACGGGTTCCACTGGTGGAGACCCCGGTGGCTGACTTACAGTCATCAGGTTTAATTTCCCAAGAAGGGGCGGGGAACATCAAAGATGCCCTGGATAGAAAAATTGACTATGCCACTAAGAAGGCACATGAAGCAGCAGCTTTTTCCATTCAGGCCTCTGCTACGGCCGCCCTGGTAGCCAGGGCCAGCATCATGTGGGTGAGGAAAATAATTGATTTACTTCCACCAGAAAAACGAATTCTTAGTGGTCTAAACAGGCTCCTTAAGGCTTCCAATTTCATGGCTGATGCTACATTGGACTCTATGTCTTTTTCAGCCAGATCCTTGGCGGCTTCCTCCGCCACTAGGAGGGCCGCGTGGATTAGAGCCTGGTCAGCAGATAGTGGGTCTAAGTCTATCTTGCCAGGGTATCCTTTTGAGGGCAGTCGCCTTTTCTGACCCAAATTGGATGACATTCTCATAGAGACGAAGGACAAGAAGAAGGCCCTTCCTAAATTTATCAAGAAGTATGGGAAACCTCAATATTCTTCTTCCTTTCGTCCCTTCAGGACGTCACATTTTCTCCAAAGGCCCAGACCAGATGGTAGACACCACAATTGGGGTCAATCCAGAGGATCCTTCAGAAGAGGATCCAGGTCCAATAGAGGGTTCCAATCCTTCAACCAGGTATCGGACAAATCTGGACGCTTTGGAGACAAGTCTACCAAGCAATGACTCCCAGTCCAGACCGGTAGGGGGGAGGCTCCAGTTCTTTGCAAAAACTTGGGAGCTGTCGAAGCCAGATGCCTGGGTGCAGCAAACAATATCTCAAGGCTACGAAATAGAATTTTACAGGCAACCCCCGGACCGATTCCTAGTCTCCCTCGTCCCTCAGAGTTTAGAAAAGGCTCTACGTACTCAAAGGGCCATACAACACCTATTAAGCATTCACACATTAGAACATGTACCAACCTCACAGAGGCACACAGGGGTCTACTCTTTTTTCTTCACCGTGCCAAAGAAAAACAACGATTGGAGGGCCATATTGGACTTAAAGTTTCTGAATCGCTTAGTGCGCAAAAAAACACTTCAGAATGGAGACCCTTCGCTCAATTGTGGAGGCACTGCGACCCCAGGCCTTTTTAACATCCTTAGATCTTACGGAGGCCTACATGCATATCATGATTCACCCGGATTACCGCAAATATTTGCGGTTCACACACAACCAGGCCACCTTCAGTTCAGGGCACTGCCCTTCAGGTTGACCCCAGCACCGAGGATATTCACAAAGGTTCTGGTCACCCTGGTAGTGTCGTTGAGGGAGCAGGGGATCCACATATTCCCCTACCTCGACAACATCTTAGTGAGTGCACCTACAAAGTCACAAGCCAGACTTCATACATCCATAGTTATACGAACCCTATAGCAACACGGTTTCTTGGTCAATATGGCCAAGAGTCACTTGCATGTAACACAGACAATTCACCACTTAGGGGCCATCATAGATTCGGCCCAGAGCAGACTATTCCTCCCATCAGACAAGATAGCCACGATAATTACACTAGCAAAGACCACCATAGTCTCCAAGAGGATGGGCCTTTCGTCGCTAGTGAGGTTACAAGGCCTCATGGTAGCTTGCATAGGCCTGGTCCCGTGGGCACGCCTTCACATGTGGGACCTTCAATGGTTTTTAAAACCATACCAACTCCAAATTTCCCAGAAGAGGAATCCCCTAATCATACTACCCCCTCAAGTCAGGGACAGCCTATGGTGGTGGACCAAAAGCTCCAATCTCAAAAAAGGTCTGCCGTACATACAAGATCAGACGACGCAAATCTTCACCGACGCCAGCCTAGAGGGCTGGGGAGCAACCCTCCACCAGCACCTTGCACAGGGACAGTGGACCTAGGCGGAGACGCGTCTGCACATCAATAGGCTAGAGCTGCGAGCTGTTTACAACGCCCTTCTACGATTCCAACCCATGATAGAAAATCAACACATCCTCATAAGGATGGACAATGTGTCGACCAAGGCCTACATAAACAGGCAAGGAGGCTCGCGTTCATCCTCCCTCCACGCAGAGGCTCTGAAAATTCTCAACTGGGCGGAAAAACACCTTCCATCAGGTCAGAGCACATCAAAGGCGTGCAAAACCTTCAAGCCGATTGGCTAAGCAGAAAACAGGTGACGAGGGCGAATGGTCCCTCAGCAAGGAGGTCTACCAACTCATCCAAGCGAGATTCGGTCGTCCAGAGATGGATCTATTTGCGTCCCACGAGAACAAGCAAGAGAGCAGGTTCCTCTCGAGGTTCTTCCACCTGGAGGTGGAGGGAGTGGACGCCTTGGAGACTTCTTGGTCACAGGGACTGCTTTATGCCTTTCTGCCTCTGCCAATACTACCCAAGGTGTTGCGGAAGATTCGGAAGGAGAGGGCTCACGTTATCCTGATCGCTCTGCATTGGCCTCGTCGACCATGGTTTCCAAGCCTCAAGGAGCTTTCAGTTCAGCAGCCATGGGAACTACCGGCAGCAAGGGACCTTCTACATCAGGGACCCATTCTGCATCCGGATCCAGCGTGGTTAAAACTGACCACCTGGGTCTTGAAAGGCAGCGGTTGTTAGATCTGGGTTATTCTCTGGAGGTCGTATCCACTATGCTGGAGGCTAGAAAGCTTTTTACGAAGCACATTTATAATTTTACCTGGAAATCCTTTGTCCTCTGGTGTGATAGAAAACATCTAGATCCTCTCACCATCTCGACGGCCAATCTTCTTGCCTTCCTTCAGGACAGTCTGTGTCAGAAGTTAAAGCCGGCAACACTGCGGAGACAGGTGGCGGCCATAGCCACCGTGGTCACTCATCTAGACGGATATGCGATCACTCGTCACCCGCATGTCGTCTCGTTCCTAAAAGGGGTGTCATACCTTTCACCCCGACTGTCCATAGATTTCCTACATGGCGTCTCAACCTGGTGCTGAATGCGCTAACTAAACCTCCCTTTGAACCCTTGAGGGAGGTGCCACTCTCCTTCCTGAACATGAAGGTTCTTTTCCTTGTGGCGGTGACGTCGGCAAGAAGAGTTTCAGAACTGGGAGCGCTGACATCAAGGGACAGTCTATTCATCTTTCATGCGGACAAGGTCATGCTTCGATTAGATCCGGCCTTCGTGCCTAAAGTGAACACACCTTTCCATAGGCAACAGGAGCTCATACTACCCTCCTTTTGTCCAAAACCACAGCATCCAAAGGAAAAGAACTGGCATTCCTTGGACCTGCGGAGAGCCATTAGAGTTTATCTCAAGCGCACTGAGTCGTTCAGAAGATCGGAATCCCTGTTTGTCTCCATCTCACCTCCAAACAAGTTATCTAATGCCTCCATCAGTAGGTGTATACGTCAGTGCATACACTTATGTTACTAACACGCGGGCACCCCATGCCCGCAAGGTATTACGGCGCACTCAGCCTGCGGAGTGGCAGCCTCGGCGGCCTTTGACAGACAAGCTTTGGCATCTGAGATCTGCAGAGCGGCCACTTGGTCAAGTCTCTCCACATTCATAAGGCACTACAAGATCAACGCATATGCCTCGGCAGATGCGGCCTTCGGGAGACGAGTGTTACAGCAAGTGGTACGGAGCAGTGATCCCACCCAGATGGAGCAGCTTTAGAAGATCCCATCACTGAAGATGTCCCCTGAGCTCAGAGAGAGAACAGAGCCTTGGCTTACCTGTGAGGGCTCCTTCTTCTCTGAGGGATGAAGACATCTTGCCCACCCAGGGCGAAGTAAAAAAGAAAAAAAGAAAAACAACAAAGAGGAATAAAACAAAACCAGTTGAGGGAGCCTCAGAATTGATGAATTCCAGAATCTGAGGAATGATGGACTTGTCATTTGGTCAATATAGGTTCCCACTAAAGTAGGCAACTAACACCTTGCTGTGTGTTGCATGTGTGTTGTTTCATGTGAGGTCTCGTCAACAAGTTGTTCTTACGTCGGAGTTGGCGAACCAACAAGTTTTACTGTTTGTGTTTGCATTTGTACTGTTTGTGTTTGCATTTGTTCTGTTTGACATGTTATGTGCTTCCTGTCTTCTACCTGCTGTGGAAGTCCTCGAATTGGAAGTTAGGGGGCGCTGCAGGACAAGGGCGGGAAGCTGCAAGTTTAAGATCCTGCCTCTCCCTGAGCATAGGAATAGAAACACCCATCGCTGAAGATGTCCCCATCCTTCAGAGAAGAAGGAGCCCTCACAGGTAAGCCAAGGCTCCATTTTGCCATGTACCAACCCATCACCCTTAAGGAGGCTTTTATGCATCCTTGACAGTGATAAGGCTTCAAAACCCCAAGGATAGCTTGAATTTTTTTAAAAGTCAGGTACAGATAAAACCCAAACTTAGTTCAATTTATCTGTAAGTAACAATGAGGGCATCTGATGAATTATCAAAATTTACACACATTTATCTAGGTTCACTCTCATTAGCTATAATTAAACAAGTAGGGTGAGTGACCAGGGAGAAACGCTGTTACTACCTGTTGTGTTATGGAACCCCCACGGAGGGGAACCTCCTAATTCTGAAATGACAGATCCACTCAGGATACCCCCCCCCCATTTTATACTGAAAATTGAGTATTGTAAAATTCAAGATGCACTGAGATATGGTGATCATCTCAATTTTTGTGAATGACTGAAAGAGAGAGAGGTGTTGGGAGTAATATGAGTTGAACTTTAACATATGTAACAACTGGTCATTGTATACATTGACAATTTCTCATGGACAATGTATGCATTATCAGTTCATGAACAGGGAACATTATACATCACCCACATATTCATTGACATTGAATATGTCAATGTACATATTCTTCAACAGGCCCTGAGGAATGAGGCAATGTTGATCATGTTCTCTACATTCTCCAGCTAGTATGCATAATGTCCAAAAGTCCCTATGGAATGTGTGCATTTTGAAAGAATTATGTATACTGTTCTGTCAATATGCAATGTTCAAGAAACATGGCTTTTGTTTCTGACGCTAGTTGATGAACTTGTTGTAAAGTTCCTGGACTCGAAGCCCAATAATGAGGGCTCCTGAGGCAGCTGGCCACTGACCCAGATGCAGCACCACCAGTCCATATCCTGAGAACATTCTCGGGGGGGGGGGAGGGAAACAATGTGTGGCTCTCTGCAAGGCACAGGTGGCATAACAGGTGAGCCAGAGTCCATAGCAATACCCACCAATCACACAGTGGCAGCTGATGACGTCTGGAGAGTGGCACACACAGGCGCAACCAATAACCACAGGCTGATACAGCTGCTGCCCCTCAGCGTCACCCCCCACACTCATGGAGCAACAGGCAGGGAAGAAAGACCCAACAGCAGCACAACCCCAACAGAGGTGTGTGGTCCAAAGAGGACCCCAAGCCCATAGGGGAAGGGCAACCCTTCTCATACTGGCAACAAAATTGCTGGCCACATGCAGCTGTCCCTGCTCCAAGCCCCACATCCCTCCCCCACAAAAAAAGTAGAAAATAGAAAGGCAGAAGCCAGGCATTAACCCACAGCCCACACCCAAGACCAGCATCCTAACCACTGGGCCAAGAGGGTAGGTTCAAAGGAGGCGTGCCATCAGGCATTAGGCACTCCACTGCAGCTCTGACATCACCGCAAGCCACGTGGGGTCAGGCAGATACCATTGCCCAGAGAGACATGGCTCAGTGGGAAAGCACTAGCATGGCTAAGGCTTTTGTTTTGATTCCCACACGGTGGGAGGTGAAATTCAGGTAAAAGACTCTGATATGATTATTTGCCCCCACAAACTGCAAAAGCAGGAACTGAACATTCTATAGCCGATGGGCCGCTCAAGAGATCCATCATTTTGGCAGGGATGTCACTCCTCTGTGCTGCGCTCATAGCAGCCACTCCCTTGCATCCACCTAGAGTCCTCTGCTCCTGCATTGACACGCTGCATTGATTATCAGATGCCAGCAGTGCTGTGGGAAAGTGTAGGACCCAGAGACTGCCCCCCATGGCAGAGCAGCTACACATATCCTCAGACCACCCACCAGCCTGTTTCCCATGCAGACTGCACACAGCAGCCAGCAGAGTGTACGTTTGAGAAAGGGGTGGGGACACATGTGGGGTCAGTCTTCTCAATGCCACTGGTCTGCTGCTGTGTTTGCAGCTTGTCTGGATGACTTTAATCAGGTCTGATTCGGATATAGGCATACACTCAAGAAGTCTTAGGTATCTAGTTAACTAGGTATCTAGTTAACTTTCCTACATCAGATCATTTAACTCCTGGCTGGAGATACACCTCAAATATCACTTTAGGCCCTTTAACAGTATAGTACTGAAGTAAATAATAGAGAATCTCTGCTTCTGTTTAACCTTTTATGAAAGCGTAACTATTCATTTCTTAACTTTGACGAAATCAAAAGAAACTTATACCATCCGTTATTATTACATAGATAATTAAAGGAGTCCATAAAAGTTTCTTACCCCCAAAATAAACAGGTCACAAGGAAGGACCTGCTTCAGAGAAGAAGCTCTCGATCAGTTCAACGTCTCATATTTATAGGACTTTAACATCATCTCCTAACAGCGGCTAACTGTACCACTTGATAAGGGTGCACATTCTTGGCTGACTCATTATCTTATTACTTCAAACACCATACAAGGTTATGTATACTTCAAATGTCTTCTTAAAATATATAAAAACTGTTAGTTCATTCTGGCTACTTTTCATCTTATCAGTCAATTTTAAAAACATGATTACAAGTTTCTCATACATTTGAATATAAGTTGGCCCTTGACCAACACACCTGTCTTTGAATCGTATCTTCACTTCTGTGAAGCTGGACATTCTCAGATATTCTCTGCACCTGAACAGTATCTGTTCATATTTTTCTTGCTCCTCCTCAAGGCTATTCTGTTCTGGATCTCTGAACTTTCTTGTTGTCCTGTTATAGGTGGGAGGCCAGGCTAGCTTTGTTTTCGTGCATAGACACATTTTCTATAATTCTTTTGGTCAACCCTAGCAACTGTTTCCCTATTTTTTCTGGCTACATCTGTGACAAGATGAACAGAAGCCCAGTAGCACCAGAAAGACCAACAACAGAGATCATAGTATGGGTGTCCCTGTGTCTGTGCCCACCCTATCCGATGGGTGATGGGGGAAGAAGTGGGGATGGGGGGGTCATGGTTCTCATCTGCTCACAAACAAAGAAGCCCCTGAGATTTTATTGTACTACATATTATGAAGAGATCTGATGAAATGGATTGCCAGATTCCTTTTTCCAGTAGAACCTGAACCTTTGCAAGCTCTTCCTGGGGGCCATGTGGAGACAGACTGAGCTGTCCTTAGCACAGTATGCATTCGAATGAGGCAAATTTGCTGGTTGGAAAGCTGGGCAAGGCAGGACACTCCAGGAGCTGGGCTGAAACTGGTGACTGAGCAGAGTGGCAGGAACTGCACTATTCATACTCTCAGGTCTCCCTTTTGAGTTACCAGCTGCACAGACACTAAACAGACATGTGTGCCACGGTGGTGAACAGTAAAGATGCCGTCTTAATAGATAACTATTTCTCCACATTCTGTGCAGTTACTTGGAGACTTATGCTTATTGCATGAGCCGAGTACAAAATTATAATAGGAATATGTTGAAATGTGTATGTTTTTCCTTCTGTCTTGGAGATTGTGCACACTAGCAAATAATGGATAGGATTTGGCTACTGGGTTTGCGTCCTAGTTTTGTGTTTTACATCTTCATTACTGTTATGGATGAGTGAAAGTAATAGAAAGAAGTGTAAATGTCTTGTCTTTGTGGCTGCATCAGTTTATAAATGCTTCTCTGCTTGTTCAGGCACACTTCATAGTGTTTCTAGGTCTCTTCCTGTAATGCCTGCTTGAAAGCAGGTTGTTAAAAATACCTGTGATGAAACTATGCATTCTATTTCATTTACTTGTTTCTCTGAAATCCCCTTTCTCCCTTACAGAAAATACATTTTGTAGTGGTGACCATGTTTCGTGGCATAGTCCTTTGGATAGCAGTGAATCTAGGATCCAGCATATGCTCCTAACTGAAGATCCACAAATGCAGCCAGTTCAGACGCCATTCGGAGTTGTTACTTTCCTCCAGGTATAGTAATTGGACCATTAGTCTAATCATTACCTTCAAGATCTTATTTACTCAAATACCTTACTTCAAGATCTTATTTACTCAGATAAACAATAACCTTAGGTTTAACATGGCATAATGTGTTTTAGGTATTTAAAAACTTACGGACTGACACATTTTTCTTTGAATACATTTCTCTCTCTTTTTTAGAGAATTTATTAAGAGAAAATGAGAATATAACAATAAAAGAAAATGGAAATATAACATTACTAAAATACTCATAATACAAATTCTTGAAAAGAAACTAAAACCGTGCTGCTAATATAACTAAAATACCATAACAGTAAACCAAGCAAAACACTGTTTATCTACATCACTACCTCTCTGTGATTTATACATTGGAGTGTTTTTTCCATCCTGCAAATTGTTAAATTCCATCAAGCATCCAGTTTTTCCGTATTTTTGTCATTGTTATAATATGTCAACTTAATTAAAGCATAGGTTTCTTTAACCTTATCAAGCCAATTATTTAAATCAGGGAATTTAATGCTTTTCCAATATCTCACAAGATTTGTTCTAGCAACCGTTGGTATATGGAGAAACAACTCGAATATCCTTGGTTTATCTGGAAAGTAATTTAATAAAATTGTTTCCGGTCTTACTGGAATAACAATTTCAAGGCCGTTGGATAGGATTTCAGTCACTTTCATCCAATATGTTTGGGCTCTACTGCAGCTCCACCACATGTGTAGAAAATCTGCACCTGCTGAATCACAATACCAACATTTACTAGCATTTTTATCCAAGTGTCCCGTGTCGCTCATCCAGCAGGGCTCCCGGGACGCCCCAAACCCCCAGCACAATCACACGGATGGCAGGGAAGGGGCAGGGGCCCGACCCGACTTACCGGCAACCTGACACAGCCAGGCAGGGCTTCCGAAGCCCAGAGTTGTTGCCTCTCAACAGCTGAGAGGCGGCCAAAACCATGGGCATCTGTGGGGCCAGGGAGCTCCAACGACAAGCTCCCTCCCGAACCCCAGGGAACCCTGTCCAACAGCTGAGAGGCGGGGAAGAGAGCGAGTGGGCAATAAGCCCCACGGATCCCGCCGGGCCCCAGGTGAAACGGGCGGCAGGTCCTTCCGACCTCTCCCTGTCACACATGGGAGAGGAAGAGCGAGGTCGGCTGAGGAACCAGCCAGGAAGCGGCCTTGCCGGGAGAGGGGGAGAAGATTGTAGGGGTATTAAGCCCGTTCCAAATGGAAGGGCAAGGGCGAGGCAATGCCGAGCGGCGAGACCTCTCCCAGGCGCTCCAAAGGAAGGGAACGAAGGAGAAGACAGGGGAAGCCTTTATGGACTTGGGGGAGGGACTAAGGGCAGAGGGAAGGGAAGTGGAAAGGGCGGAACGGGTGAAGTGGGAGAGGTATAAAGCCAAGGGGATGGAGGCCAAGGAAGAGGATGCATGTGGCTTGGAAGCTCTGCAGTCTGCAGTAGGCTACCAAGCTGGCAACCTCAGAGGAGGAAAGTTCAGATTCACCCTCTGAGTGGTCTGAGGCCGAGGAAATCCCCTTAGCTCAGACCTCAGGGGCAGCAGCCAAAGTCTTGCCAGCAGGGGTCAGCCCTGTAGGGGCATCAGTGGCACGACACCAAGTTACACATTATTGAACTCTGCTTGGGGAAAGATGCCACATATGTGTTATCTTAAATAAATTTTCTCTAAATGCAAGACTTGTTGTAAAATGTAAACCTTTTGTGAGTATCAAGTTCCATTTTTTTTCATCCAACTCATAACCTAATTTTTTATTCCATTTCTCTTGAAAAGGGGGATTAATTGTCCTATTTGCCTGTACTAATATTCCATATACCTTACTTACAGAAATTTATTAAGAGTTCTGGGTATCAGCTTACCCTTCTTAAATTTCTTTGAATACATTTCTCCTTCATACACACAAACATCCACATCAAATACAATTTTTGATCTTTTTCAGTCTAGAAGAAATGGAAAAAAATCTCCTGTAGACTTGTACAGTAGCATAGAGAGTTTTAACATGTTTGTTCATTCTCTTCTTGAATCAGTTTAGATGAAATTGTTTTAAGGAGTGCTGACTTTTGGATTCTTCTTCCCAGTGTTTTTTCATTTACTCGATTAATGGCCTGTGCTTTTGAGCTCTTGTCTTAATAAGTATAGCAAATTGCATCTGGAACCCTCAGAGCTACCCAGAGAGCAATGTATAGCTGTACTTTCTATATTTAAGTATGCTGTAGAGTTAATTTGTGGGCAGTGACTTCTTTGACTTATTAAAGTGCAATGAACAATATGTCTTCTGTTCATATACAAGTCATATATAAGTCAGCCAGTAGCGAAACACTGAAGAATTGTTTGTTCAAGTTTCATTTAATCTATATTGCTCACTTAAGAGTCTTCTCTTGTAATGTTTGAGGCACCTGGTATGGTTACTGGCCTGGCCTAGCTTGGTATTCCCATGTTGCAATGAAACTTGTTTTACTTCAGAATGATGTGGTGGTTTCCGCTGCACCAGTAGATGCATCATTCCATAAACATTTGCCTGTATACTGCTATGACAACCTACGTCAGCAAACTGCAGCAAAGATTTGCACGAAGCAGAGGTTGTTGCTTCATCTCACTGGCTCTATTGAGAGGAGCTCAACACAAAAACAAATGAAAAGGACTTGTTAACGTTCTGGTTCTTGGTCCTCTTGCTATGAAGTAATGTAGTAGAGCCTGGATTGGAGGACTGGGAGGTACTGCAGAATCGCTTCCTTCCGTTTGTGGAATTCCTCTAAATATTGACATCTGAATTGGCCATACTGTGATTAGTACCAATATCCAAATCTTCAAACTATGATTTCAAATGATGATTAGGAGGTTAGTGCTAATCTCAATCTGCCACATAGAGACATCATAGCAAACTATATGGCGGAAACTTGGAAATGGAGATGAGAATTGGGGGGAGCAAGTAAGCCCTTGGCACATTTCCATTTAGCCTTTGTTAGTCTGAATTAAGCCTTTGTCTTTCCAACATGGCTTACTTGAGAGAGGGCTCCTGCATATGGTTAAAGGCATAGTGGCACTCCCTGAGATTAGCCTGTGTCTGCTGCACAAACTATAGTTAGTTCAGTAGAAATAGGGCCCTTTGTAATGACTAGCAGGAACCAGATCTCCACTCAAAGAGCTTTGCCCTCCTCTCTTTCTTCAAGATTGTTGGTGTCTGCACAGAAGAGCTTCATGCAGCACAGCAGTGGAATGGACAGGGCATATTGGAGCTACTTCGGACGGTTCCTGTGTAAGTACAATCCTTCCAACTGCCTTGAAAACAATGCGAAGTGAGGTTTTGTTGTTGTTTAAATAAAGTCTGCTCAAGAAAGATGCAATCATTTTGCATATTATTTTGGTCAGAAGGTCTCATAACATACCATATTGGACAGATAGGATAAATTATGAAACTAAGCAGATCTACATAAATTTGTATGTTTTATTCTGACAATATTTCTTGGTATTTTCTTTTCTTTTTTGTCAGTCTCAGATAATGGCTTGGATTGTGTGGATCACTTCTGCTGATGAAAGGGATTTCTGTCAGCAGAGTGGGTTTTTTTCACCTCCCCCCCTCTTGCTGCAGCCCAAAATACACCTCCCAGAACACATTGAAGGTGAGTTGGAGGTCTGCAGCAGGAGGGGAGGAATTAGCAGAAATCCCCTCCCCATTAGTGGAAATTGTCCACAATACCCAATCCATCAGCTGTAATCGTAAATGTACTTACTAGGAGTCAGTCCTGTGGAACACAATGGGATAACTTCTGTGTATGTATGCACTGATCAACTAGTAATATATGTCTTTAGGCAAGATATGAGTAAAACGAGCCTGATATGAAAAAACAAACATTGAATTGTAACCACACAAAAATCAAAGAAACTGAGGAATAGGTTTTTTTTACTATGTTATATCACGTTTTAAAGTTAGAAATATAGATATAACAGTTTTATTTGGCAAATTTGTAGTTTTTACCATCCACCAACAAACTGCATTTTTAACTACTTGTTGAAAAGAAGTTATGAGATACTCCTGTTCTCCCAGTTTGACATATAAATGTATTTACTATTTATTTTAACTTGGCCAAATAGTTTTGAAGGATTCCATTAAAATAATAATCAGTGACAAATATGTAATTAAGACCTTACTTGTAGTAAAAACAACAACAAATAAAATAAGATGACTATGCATGCTGGCCAGTGTACTCAGAGAATCCTGCCATTAGAAGCAATTAGACTACATGACCTCTGAGGTTCCTTCTAATTCTCTGTGCTGGTATATGAAGAGCCTTTGCTAATCATACTCTGTTCAGGTGTTAATCTAGTATTTTGAATGCCCAAGCAAGAGTTCTAAGGTTTTAATTACTTCATTCATACCCCCCACTTTTCTCCCCAGTTGGTTATCCAGAGTGGCCCTACATCATTCTCCCTTCCTCCGACTTATCCTCACAACAACATTCCTGTGAGGTAGGTTAGGCTGAGAGTACATGACTGGCCCAATCTCACCCAGCAAGTTTCCATTGCAGAATGTGGTTTTGAACATGGTTCTCCCAAATCCTTGTCTGACACTCTAACCCCTGTACCACACTCCTAGCCCCAATTTTTTTTTTTTTTTTACTGGAAACCTAGAACTGCTTTGGCAATGGCAGTATGCAATATGGTCACTTATTTTCTCTGTTTTTTGTTTTGTTTTTATAGAGCAGGAGGCCCATGGTTAATAACAGACATGCGGCGTGGGGAGACGATATTTGAAATTGATCCACATTTGCAAGTATGCGTAAAGCTACTCGGGTTTTTGATAACTTGAGGTTGATCTCTTTGTCATACCAAACAGAATGACTCTTCTCCGGCCTGTTTTCAGAAAAGAAATATACTTGAGTTGGTCTGTCATTGCTTATGGAGTACAAATACCATGGTGGGGAGTGTGATCTGCTGCATTGACTGCCCATCTATACATTGCATGAGCTTTTCTTGGGCATGGAGGGGCTGGGCCTCAAGCTTCTAGTGTATGATTGGCTTGGAGGGAGGGGAGCAACACCCCCTGTTCCCTCTGCCAGACCTCTTTCTAGTTAATATGTGCACTAGCTTTGGTTGCTGGGAAAGTCCTGGCAGCTACAGCTAGGTAGAGTGGTAAAATTTCTGGAAATGTTGAAGATACAGAAAAAGATAAACGGTGTGTGTGTGTTCTGCTTTAGGGGGATCGGGAAGTAGAATTGGGAGGGGGATGGAATCTTTCCTAATCTTTCTGCTGATTTAACTATACAGGTTGGGTATCCCTTATCCAGATTGCTTGGGACCAGAAGTGGTCCGTATTTCAGATCTTTCTGTATATTGGAAATTTTTGCATATACATAATGAGATATCTTGGGGATGGGACCCAAATTTATTTATGTTTTATATACACTTTATATACATAGCCAGAATATAATTCTAAACAATATTTTCAATAATTTTGTGTACATTGAACCATCAGAAAGCAAAGGTGTAACTATCTCAGCAGAATACCTGTATTAGCTGTTTAACAAGAGCAACAACAAACAAACAACGGCAGGCTTTCAGTCTCCACCTACGATGCAGTGTACACTCTCTCTCTCTCTATATATATATATAGAGAGAGAGAGTGTACACTGCATCATTAATCTTTTATTATTATTTTTTTTAGGTGAGAGGAAACATTGAAAGCAGGCAGCATGGATCTGCCTGCGTGCTGGCTCGAAGCGTCCAGTTTTCTGATCAGTCTGGGTATAGGATGTCTGGATAAGGGATACTCTACCTACATAATTTATAACTTAGTTACAATATAAAGTTGTACTATTTGGCATATTTATGGAACTCAAAGTACAAAAGACTTCATTTTCTATGAGAAAAATTACAATACATGGAAAAAGAGTCACAGACTGCTACACCCTATCTTTAATTTTAATTTTGACCATCCAAGAGGTAGGAAAAAATAAAAGTTGAAGGTAGAAAACAAATTATGTAGTAAACAAATGAAAGTGTATTATTTGGACAAAAACATTCTCATACCATCACAATAGGTGGGACTACTTGCATATTTGGATATTAAATTAAACTTTATAGCATTGAGAACATTGAACTCTGACAATATATTATCATTAAACATACTATAACATATTAACTGTTGCCAAAATAATTTATCATTAAACAAGAAAAACTCTTGAAAGCATTAGGGGAGGGGCTATGACTCAGTGGTAGAGCATCTGCTTGGCATGCAGAAGGTCCCAGGTTCAATCCCTGGCATCTCCAGTTAAAGGGACTAGGCAAGGAGGTGAAAGACCTCTGCCTGAGACCCTGGAGAGCCGCTGCCGGTCTGAGTAGACAATACTGACTTTGATGGACCAAGGGTCTGATTCAGTATAAGGCAGCTTCATGTGTTCATTGTATATGTCAGCAGTACAGGTTGAGTATCTTTTAACCGAACATCCAAAAGCCGGAATGAACTGAAAACCAGACTTCTATCGAAAACCGTTTTTAATGAGGCAGATGATGCTGGAGGAAATATTTTAAAAAGCCATCCAGAAGAATGCCTCTCCATCCCTAGAGGACTCACTTCCTGGTCCCTCAACTGCTTCTGATGTTTCTTCTCACCTAAAAAAATAAAATACAGTGTACACAGCATCATAGGTGGAGGCTGAAAGCCTGCCTTTGTTGTTGCTGTTGTTTAACAACTGATACACGTATTCTGGTGACCTTTGCTTGCTGATGGTTCAGTGTACACAATATTATTACAAATATTGTTTAAAATTACATTCAGGCGATGTGTATAAAGTATATATAAAACATAAATGAATTTCATGTTTAGACCTGGGTCCCATCCCCAAGATATCTCATTGTGTATATGCAAATATTCCAAAATACAGAAAGATCCGAAATACGGAATACTTCTGGTCCTAAGCATTCCAAATAAGGGGTAGTCAACCTATATACATAGAAATTATTCCCTAATGCTATAGATTGTCTTATATAAAAATTTCCTGCAAGGCTTTACTCAGAATGTGTAGTCTTTCATTTTACTCATTCCAAAAGGACAAAAATATGAGTTTTTTTCCCCCAGTGGTCCCCCAAATGTCCCAATGTTTCCATCAGAATAATTGAGAAAAGTCCTTAGAACTTTTCATGCTACACATTGGGAAGACAATCATTCTTCTATCAAAAAGAGGAAATATTTCATGGGAGGTCTCCCTCCCCACCCCCAAGAGCTTCCCAAAATATCTCAATTTTTCCATTGGAAAAAAAATTAAGCAAAGTTATTATTTGGTTGTACTGACCAAACTGGCTGGCTTGCATGTGTGTTTTTGCACATGAAAAGAAAACCTGGACAGGAGAGTGTACTTTTATCGCCTTGTAAATATTAAATTGCAGCAGGTGTTCCTCCTAGCACAAAAAGCTGAGGCTTAGCTTAACAGCGTCCTCTGCTGGTGATTGTTGAAGCTGAGCTAACCAGTAACTTTTCCTTTATCTACACCTGAATTTGCATGTAGTATACAGATACTACATTCTGGTTTAAACATACACAGCATAAAACATACCATCGATATGCAGTTCATTCTTTTTACCATATTGCCAGGCCTGAGCCCTTTGCAAAAAAGGGAAAACTCTGGTGTTTGATAATAAGTACAGCAATTTAAAAGAATAACTATTGGGATTAAATAAAACTTTATCTAGCTATTTGTAATGTTTGAATTGAAAGCAGCTGTAGCTTATGCTGTGTACAGCAATGGCTATTTCTCATATTTCATGTCAGTGGAATGTAGGAAGATTTTTACAACTCTTCATGGCTTGTGCTTATTGCTGGTAAAAGGTGGGAAATGAACTATAGACTTAATACTTCATGCTGCAGGACTCAGTTCTTCCTGCATTGGCAGAAATAGGGACCATGGCATTCAAAGGCTTGGCTGGTTCTTGGATCTTTTTAAGCAGGACAGAGTTGATAAAGGAATTGAGACAGACGGCTCAAACTTGAGTGGTGTCAGTGCTAAATGTGCCTGGGATGACCTTAGCCGGCCTCCAGAGGATGATGAAGATAGTAGAAGCATCTGTATTGGCACACATCCCCGACGACTGTCTGGGAAAGGTAAGAGGGACCTGGCCATGCTGCACAAGTTTTGTTTTTCTGAGCATCAAGAGCTAAAGCTACTCAAACAGTAGAGCTCTCCCATAAATAATAAATAATGTTTTATTTATTTATTTTCTTTCTTTAGAATGTCTATGTATGTATGTATGAAGTGCCGTCAAGTCGCAGCTGACTTATGGCGACCCATTTTTGGGGTTTTCATGGCAAGAGACTAACAGAGGTGGTTTGCCAGTGCCTTCCTCTGCACAACAACCCTGGTATTCCTTGGTGGTCTCCCATCCAAATACTAACCAGGGCTGACCTTTATGTACCTCCTCTGCAAAGACCTGCTTGAGGCAGCTCACAAAGTAAAAAAAGTACAATAAAATCATAAAAACAACATATCATCAATAATTACATTATCAGTAATTACATCAGTAATCAAACAAGATATAAAACAAATCTAGGCCTAAAAACAGCACAAAACAACATTCAGCAGAGTAATACTGTATTCATAAAACAGCATTCAGGCTAGATATAACCCCCTTTTTATCATAAAGCTTGAATAATTCCAGATTGAAAGTAGAAGGATAGGCCTTTTGCACAGGCATCTTGTGCATAAATGTATTTATTTAATTATTTTGAGCACTTTATACTCTCTGTTTCTCCCATAAGATGACTATGTAGAGGTTATATAGTGCTAAACACTGCTGCTATAAGCAAGTATTTACATAAAATAAAATTAGGATCTCTTTTTAATTGGAGTATTGAGTTCTGCCAAGATGTTAAGAATGGGGTACACTGTAACAGGTTGGATTTGAGCAGTGTTTAAAGTGGAGAAAATGCCATCCATATTGTATGTGCGTAAAGTGATGTCAAGTCGCAGCCAACTTGTGGCAACCAAGTAGAGTTTTCAAGACAAGAGACTTAACAGAGGTGGTTTGCCAGTGCCTTCCTCTGCACAGCAACCCTGGTATTCCTTGGTGGTCTCCCATCCAAGTACTGGCCAGGGCCGACCCTGCTTGGCTTCTGAGATCTGACAAGATCAGGCTAGCCTGGGCCATCCAGGTCAAGGTGCCATCCATATTAAAAGCTATATATAGATGAGATGGGTAAGTTGCTTATTCTGCTTGAGTTCTCTGATAGTTTAAAATAGGTGTGCTTAATTACCATTTGAAGTACTTTATTGTCAGCATTGACACCTTTCCATTTTATCTTGTCTTGATTCATTTTGCCTATATGTAAAATCTGAGCATAGATTAGAAAATGTGCTGCTTCTGATTGTCCCAGAATATTTTTAAAATGTTATGTAAAGAACCAGACTTTGTTTTCTAACTAACATATGTTTTAAAAGGTAGGCAGAAGGCTTGGCTATTTTTTTTCTTTGTCCAACAATGATTACAAAGAAATGGGGAGACTGAAGAACTGTTTCTAGCTGTGTACCTTCTGCGGGAGGTCAGAAATGTGAGGATGATTTTCTGATCTAATATGATTCTTCCATGGGCAGACTTACTTCATGCGAAAACTGAGAGTATTTTTTTAAATCAAGTTAAACCCAAAGGCACATGCTTCAGCAAGCAGGGCTAGCTGAATTCTGTTTGCCACATCAGATGGTGGAGTCCGCATGGGAGGAGGTGTACCCTCCCACCAAGATGGCCTGTTCTGGAACTGGATAGCAGCTGTACAAGTGTGTGGAGAGAACAGGCGTACTTCTTTGCATCCCCACTGACTCCAGGGCAGACTAGAGAGCATCTGTAGCCCATTGGAACATGGTAGAATTCGCAGCAGTGGGGAAGGACATGTGTGCTTCCTCTGAACGGAAGCCAAGTACCTACAGACAGTCTCTGTGGTCTTCTGGAGCCTGGGCAGTATTGGCACCAGTGGGGAAGAGGGCATGGACTCCACAGCTAACCTTGGACCTGGTCTGGGAAATGTCTGGCACAAACCATGTCTGTTACAAAATATTGTCGAAGGCTTTCATGGTCAGAATTCATCGGTTCTTGTAGGTTATCCGGGCTGTGTGACCATGGTCTTGGTATTTTCTTTCCTGACGTTTCGCCAGCAGCTGTGGCAGTCATCTTCAAAGGAGTAACACTGAAGGACAGTGTCTCTCATGTCTGTTACCTCCTTCCAGGTGGCGTCCCCCTGCCAGTTTGGTGCTCCAAGTGACCACTTAGGTTACCTGGGCAGTAGTGTCCCAGTCAAAAGGTCCTTCTAATTAGTAAAGGAATGTTAGACACCTCAAATATTTAAAATGCTAGTTAAACTCTGTAGCACTCTCATTCCTAGTGTGGTATTCAAGGGTACTATGGCGTCCACCAGCGGGATTCCTGGCTGCCATATGCTTTTGTGACAAAGCATCTCTTTCCCAAAGAAAGAATCAATCCTTGCTTCCTTTTGTCACTGGCGCATTAGTGCTTCAAAACAATTCAACAGGACATCACCTGTGTGTCTGCGGGGAGCCCCCATTTGGAAACTGCTGCCTCCATCATAGGAGGATGCTTGCCTTGGCCACAGCATTCCACGGCAGCCAGTTTGTAATTGCCCCCCATGGCAACTGTTTTGTGGTTGCTCCCACTCTCCATTTTCCAAAAGTGTCTACAGCAACAATATTGAGGACCCTCTGGTCTACATGCAAAAGTATATTTTGTTGGAAGGATGGAACACTTAAAAATTTGCATCTTCTGAATGATGTGGTACTATCTGATAACGTTTTTGTGCTGTCTAGCTTTAACAGTTTCCTGGATGAAAAACCACATAACCTAGCTATGTAAGGCTGTTTCATTCTGCCCAGAGGATATTTATAGCATTGGTTTTGTATAGGTAGAAAAAGGTGAAACTTGTTTAATTGATACATTGTGCTCCATCAAGTTTATGTAGCAATTCTATGAAAATTAAATTCCTCTAAGGATATTATTTTGAGTATAGAGGATCATTTACAGGCAAAGGACTCATGCCTTTCCCCCATCCCAGCCCCACATTTCCTTTTCAGAGCTTACTGATTTAAATGGCAAGCACTTAAACACAGTTTACTGATTTGTATGGTAAACTGTGATCTGTGCTTACCATCTAAAGCAGAAACTGCTGTTTGAAGCAAACTTCTGGTTTGGGGGACAAGTGGTATTCATAGTTGTCTGATTTGGCCATTGTGTTAAACTCTGGTTAGTGTTAAACAGAAAACAGAGAGGGGTGGGAGCACACAGTATGGGGATGCTGCTGTGTGAATTGAGCACAACTCTGTTTTGTATTGATGTCATTTCAGATACGGAACAAATCCGAGAGACTCTGAGAAGGGGTCTCGAGATTAACAGCAAGCCTGTTCTGCCACCAATTAACACTCAGAGACAGAATGGACTGAACAATGATAGAGCACCGTAAGTTTTGTCTTGTTCTTTCTCTGAATGCTTCAGTATTCCCTTACCCCACAATACAAGGATGGGGTTCTGATTTGGCTTAAGGGGGTAGTAGAAGAAGACAGTTTCAGAGGGTAGCCGTTTTGGTCTGCTCTGATCGTGCTGATTATAGTATGTATTGTACCTTTGCATCCTTTACAAGTATTCGTTACAAGCCCCCTCCCACCTTCTGACTGGGATATAAAGACTCAGAGATCTCCATTCCTATTCATGTCTGGTGAAGGGAGCTTTGACTCTTGAAAGCTTATATTCTGGAAATATTGTTGTTCTCTAAGATGCTACTGGACTTGAAGAAAGTATCTAATTTTTTCTATCACAATCGGTATGTATTTTTATTAAAGTATTTATACTTCACCTCTAAGCATATTGCTCTTGAGGTGTCTCCCACCAGTGAATTTTGTATAATAAAAAGACAGTAAATCCAAATAAAAGTATTGAATCAGTTAAGACCTGAAGTCATTCAAGAGTAAAGCCTAACATAAATAAACAATAAGAAACCCAAAAATAAGATCTCTCCCCCCCCCCAAAAAAAAACCACTCATGGGAACAAATGTTTTTACTTAGCGCTTGAACTCAATGCCAAGCAGACCAATGTGGGGAGAGAATTCCACTATTTGTTTGTTTGTTTGTTTATTGAGTTTATACCTTGCCCTCCCTGGCCAGGCTTGGGATGGCTACCACAATTTTCAGGTACCACAATTTAAAAAAAAACACCTTGTATGTCCCTTTTAATTCACTTCATCAAATAACCTCCCTGCTGCAGTTGTGTCAGTTAAAACTTCTGAACAGTTTTCAAAGGCAGCTCCATGTAGAGTGTATTGCAGTCATTTAACCTTGATGTGATCAGAACGTGGCTAACTGTGACCAAGTCATTTCTTTCGAAGAGGGTCATGATGTTCCAGACAGTGTTCGCTAAAGGAGCTACATACCAGAGGCCTGCATCTCAATCTGTAGACATGGGTTGAATAACACACTCAGGTTTCACATCTGGGAGTGCAACCAATTCACATTTCCTGGTTGTCTGCATTGCCAACCAATAGTAGTTCTGTCTTACTATGGACTGAGCTTCTACTTAGTTGAAAAGAAGAGGTAAAGTTGTGTTTTCATCAGCATACTGAAGATGCTTAACCCAAAACCTGTGACCAACCTATTCCAGCATCTTCATGTTTATGTTAAATTGCATGGGGACAGGATGAAACCATGTGGAACCCCCATAGCACAGTTGCCCAGAGTTGAACAACTGAGTTCCAGTACCATCCCCTGGTACCGCTCTGCCAGAAAGGAACAATTACTAGAGTAATCCATGTAACCCATCTTGGTTAGCCAAATTCAGAAGGAAACATAATTGATGGCATCGGAGGCCACTAACAGGACAAGGAAAATAACATGATCACACTTCTATCATCTCTGTCCTGGTGAACAGAGAGAGCAACCCAGGCAGTTTCACTTAAAAAGCCAGGTCAGAAGTGAGTAGAGAATTCATCTCACCCAAGAAAGTTACCCAGACACTGCACTCTCAAACATCTTATCTGGAAAAGGGGTTTGTCAGATCATTAGAGTCCAGGGAGAACTCCTTCACAAAGTGTTTCATGACCACCACCTTCAAAATGGTTGGTGCTATCCCCTTCTTTTAAGGAAGCAGTAAATCCTGAATTCAATTAGGCAGTCCTTTCTTGTTAGATATAATAAGCAACAAGGGACAAGCAATGATATGGTGTACCACACCTCTCCAAGAAACTTGTCAGTGATACCAGGCTGCAACAACTGAAATTCATCCAAGCACCTTCAGTTAAGCTGTGCTCTGATAACATTCTGGAAAATTTCAGCAGATGCAAGTGATTATGCAAGATGCGTAGCAAACAAGTCACAGTGAGGTATTGAATGTTCTGAGTTTATCAGGGGCAGAGTAAAAACCCTCTCCCCACATGGAAACCTCATCTGGACTGCAGTGTGCAGTGCACCTTGCTGACACAGAGCTGGTAACAAAGATGTGCTGTTACGCGTGTTTGGTCATGCTTTTCTTGGCCTTTCTTTTGCCTACACTCTAAATTATCTGTCAGCCCATTTAATTGCTCTTAGTTCTTTGGTAAATCAAGAAACAGAATATGCTCTATGAAATAAGAGAGAGGTCTAGGAGCAGCTGTGTTTAATACCCAGACCATCTTTAAGTCACAGAGATCCTCCAGAGCGTCAACTGAACTATATGAATATTTTAAATCTAAGGTAATTAAGTGTAGTAAATAATAAAAAAGTAAGAGTGCCTCATGTCAGTGGGAAACAGCAAGAATAATTTTTGCTGCTCTTCCAGCCCTCCTTAAAAAAAACCTTAAGCAATTAAAAAAAAAAACTACTGGCAAGCACAAAAAGGGACAGAAATTAAGGAAGGGGGAGTATAATATAGCATACCATGCATGCAAGCATACTGTAGAGTTCTTCAGAATTTCTACACTGTTTACCAAAACTAACTATCCTGGGTATGCAATATATTGAAGTCACCCAAGACATTATCATGCTGGCAGATACTAAAGAACTAAACTTTAGATCAGACAGAAGCACAGTTACTAATGGGTGACGTAAACAGAGCTCTGCAGAGCTTGGCTAGAAAATCTTATCTGTGTGCCGAAAGAACAAATATGACCAATTGAGTGGCTTCTTACAGACTTGTTGAAGGAAAGGAGTAAGTGAATTTTTAATTGTCGCCGCACCTGTAAAATTTGGTTTTAAAAGCCCTTCTAGCTTATGTTCCTGTTCCTTGTCTGGATAAGTGCATGGGATTGTACCAGAGCACACAGCAATTTAGAAAGACTGGGTTAAAGGAGGCATACATTCACCCTCCCCTTATCTCAAAGCTTTTGTAATTCACACATGAAATATGCAGAAGTCAGGAAGGACTTCCCTGTTTAGCAGTAAATGAGGTGTCTTATTCTGAAGAGCATATTACTCTAGCTATTGCACAAAGCTGCTGAGGTTTTTAAAACATTTAAAATATGTGACCTTTGTTTATATTTGAGATAATATTGTCAGAATTCCTTCTTAAAGGATCTCCTTTGCTTCTGCTGCCACATATTTTGTCATGTGAAAATCATTTATGGGGTGTTCTTGTTTTTAATGCCATGTCTCTAGGATCAAGATCCCATCTTATAGATTTACAGGTCACTGTGTTGAATCCATTCAATCATGTGTAGTCACTTTATACATTATTGGGACAGGCCATGGCTAAGTGGCAGAGTATCTGCTTGTTATGCAGAAAGTCCCAGGTTCAATCCCCAGTTAAAAGGATTAGGTAGTAGGTGATGGGAAAGACCTCCAGCTGAGACCTTGGACAGCCAAAGCAAGTCTGAGTAGACAGTACATACTTTGTTGGACCAATGGCCTGATTCAGTATGAGGCAGCTTTGTGTGTTCATGTGTATAGCATTACACTAGGACCTCTGAGATTTGCCTTGTGGGGCTATGCTGGTTAGGTGTGTGCATTTGCTGAAAAAAATGTTTTTTTAAACTGTAGCCAGTAATCCAAATTCCGAAAGAGCAAAAAAAAAAAAACCTTGGCTTTTTCTGGGATCATTTTGGCATCACTAACTACAGAAGTAGAAAGGGAAGAACCCCTGTTAATGGAGAAAAAACGGCATTGGCTCATTATCACTGAACTCCGCAATGCTGTAAAGTTTAAATTCCCCCTCTTCTCCTCGATTATAACCTATGGGGAATCTTTCCAGGGCTCGGGGGAGGGGGGAATTTTAAGGTAGAGTCACCAAATTTTCAGCATAGCTGAACCCCCTAGTTGGGTCAGGGTGTCCAATTTTATTGGCCCTCATTTTTCATCCATTGGAAACAATGGAAGATGGATGGGGGCACCCTCTTTGGAGTCCCATAAAATTGGACCCCGACCCAATCTTTACCAAACTTGGGGGTTCTCCTAAGAAGAGTCACCAGAAGCTATGCTGAAAATGTAGTGCATCTACCTTAAAAAACAGCCCCCCAGAGCCCCAGAAAAATTCTCCATAGGCTGTAATGGAGCCAATTTTTTTCAGATTCCTGGAAAAAAAAAACCCAAAAGCCTGATCTCGTCAGATCTCAGAAGCCAAGCAGGGTTGGCCCTGGTTAGTATTTGGATGGGAGACCAAGGAATACCAGGGTTGTTGTGCAGAGGAAGGCACTGGCAAACCACCTCTGTTAGTCTCTTGCCATGAAAACCCCAAAAAGGGGTCGCCATAAGTCGGCTGCGACTTGACGGCACTTTACACACACTAAATGGCATACTGGTATGGGTATTCTGTAATATTAAGTAATCCGGAAAAAGTCCAGGTACAATATACCCAAATCCAAATTTTCCTTTTTTTCCTTTTTCTTTTGCACACCCCTAATTCTTTGCCAGGAATTAGCAGGATCAGTTTCTCCTACAGGAGGCAAATGTTTTCCTGATCAAGGGTGGAAGAATAGCTCCAGCAGAACAGAAGGTTCTGTTTACTATTTCATCCTATAAGAGGGGGGAGTGGTTGATCTCCAGCATAAGATTCAGTTGGCGTTGAAAGCAAATTAGTTGAACAAAGAAGTTCTTGCCCAGCTGAAAGATTTGCACAAACCTGCAATAAGCATACCTTCTTGTGACACCTAGAGAAGTACACTCAAAGTTTTCATCTGCATGCTGTGAGTCTTAATGATATGCACTCTAAATACATAAACCATGATCTCTGAATAAAAATCCCCTCTGAAGTCAGTACAAATGTTACATTGTACCAGTTTGCTACTGGATTCCTGATGGGGCAGGATCTTTTCCTCTGCAGAGAGGTATCAAATACATATAGCTATATGTGTCCATCAGCCACTGCTGTGTATGATACAGAATGAGTTGGTTCTCATGATCACAACTGTCTGTGCAATTCCACATTCAAACTGCCATCTATGCCTGTTCAGTTATTGTTTTACGCTCCCCCCAACAGACACACACACACACACACACACACACCATTAGCATTCTTGTGGATGTCATAAGTGATCTACGCCTGTCTCGGAGAGTGGCAAAATCTGAGGTATATTGAAGTGAAATGGCATTCCATTCAAAACAACCACAAGTGGCTCTAACATACCTGACAAGCATGTGTGCTCATGCCAAGGGAGTTTGGTGACTTGGGAACTTCGTGATCTTAGTTAGCTAACTGGAACTAAGAGTAGTGTGTTGGGCTGTGAGAGACCCTTTGAACCAGTTGCACAAAGTCATTGAATTAGTAGCAGTGGACAACTGAGTTTTGTAAATTTATTTGAACACGAAGGGGGACGTGGCATCCCACAGGCAATGACTTGTGATGTGTAAGCGGAAAAGAAAATGTGCATAACTCAGTTCAGCTTGTGCACACACAATGGTGCTTTAAGATAAATTGTAATGATAACAGCTGTGTACATGTGGAGCAAGGAATGTACAACAGATAATTTCCATAGTTTTATTTTGTTTTTGAAATTGTATCAAAAATACAATTGCTTTCACTTAGTGCACACAAGCAAAGAGTAATTTCAGTGGTTCCACTTGCACAAGAACTGTTGTATTTACATACATTTTCCATAGGACCCAGCCCTCTGTTTGGAGATCATGCTAAGGTGGGTTTGTTGGATTCCAAGAGGTATACCTTCCCTTTCCATTCTGTTTTATGCTCTTCCATATAGTCAGGGGTTCAACAATTCTGGGCCACCTGGAAAGTAAAAATGGTCCTTATTTTCAGCTTGGACCACAACCTATGGATTTTACAGATGGCAAGAAAGTCTCTTCCCAAACTGTGGCTGGCAGACAATGGATACTGTAGGTGTGCTATTGTCTCCTTTATCTCTTCCCACATTCTGCAAAATCTCAGGCATCCCCTGTCTCTTTTGAGGCTAATAGACATGTCAGCAAGGCAACATTGTGTTTTTGCTCTGACCTATTTTAGAGTTTACAGTACGGATCTTCCCTCAAGATAGGACTTAAGTAGTAGAAGGGATAGTTGTTAAATGGACATACTCTTGCTTGTAAACCATCTTTCTCACTTCCCACAAGTAGGAACATTAAGAAAATGGAGATACTTACTATAACATTTTTCTTTAAATTACAACTGTGTGCCATCCGCCCACCTTCTTCTGTAGGATGGTAATTGGCTTAGACTGACTTGAGAGTCCTTGGAAGTGAGAAGAAATTGAATGAGAAGTCCTCTGTTCTTGTCTTTGGGCAAGAAAACAGGAAGGAACTATACAAGGGCAATCCCATATATGTACTCAAAGAACAGTTAACAAAAACCATTTCCCTCCTTTAATGAAGCAGTCTTAGATCGCCCTCTGTTGCTTAATACATAAATAGCAGTGTATTCAGCTTTGGATTGAGAACAACTTGAGTACATGTGTGCTTGTTACTTGCTGGGAGTTCAGTTGCTCAAGCAAAAGACCTTTTTGCCATGTGTCTCATGTCATTTCTTATTGCTTTAATAATGGCATTTGAGTGTTCAACGTGCTCCATGTACATTATCAAAGTAATCTTTACTGCAGATAGACTTTCTGTTGCAACCCAGAAAGTTCATACCTAGGCTTAGATCTGAACTAGCAGTTTCAAGATCATAGAAGCACTTGTTCTACACTAAATTTAAAAATGGTAAGTAGGAGCATGGGGGAAAAAAGAAGGAAGCAGGAAAAAGGGAGAATCTGTAGGGACTGCCAGGGAAGGGAAAGAGGAAATGGGGGAGAATGAGATGCCCCCCGCAAGTCCTGGCAGGGCCATCATACTTGTGTCTTTCTGTAAGGAAGCAATTTTGCAGCATGAACAAAACTGTTATGTTTGTGATGTTTCATTGACATAGGTGCACTGCTGTTGCCTAAATATTTACATGCTTATGAAGTAACTTTGGTCAGACTTTGAGGGAGCTCAACATGGCTCTGTTGAAGGACCATTGTTCTAAACTGTGAATGTACTTCAGTTTCTTGCTTCCAGGTGGAAGGAACACCTATTGGCAAATCTGAAGATCTGTCATTCTCTTTTGGAGTCAGTGCAGTATATTTGACCAGGATCTGCAAGAACCAGATTCTAATCCCCACTCTGCCATGGAAGCTTGTTGGGTGACATTGGGCCAGTTGTGCATACTCGGCCTAACCTACCTCACAGGGTAGTTGTGATAATAAAATGGAGGAGAGGAAAATGGTATAAGCTGAGAAAGGCAGGGTATAAATGACGTAAAATAAATCTGAAATTTACCTTTAAGCTTCAAATTCAGAGGAGAATAGAGTTGGTACATTGAAACTGTCAGAATAGACAACAGTCTTAGTAATTGTTTTTTAACCTTTTAGGCCAATATGCACATGATAGCAAAGATAAGCCAGACTTTGTTCTTAGTTTAGTTTCTCTGTCTAGAAGTTCCTGAGGCATAAATTTTTAACAAATTCAGGCCATTCCTACAAGCCTAGGAAGTAAATATATTTGCTTTACAGATGGAGTAGCCCAAGGTCACAGAAATCTGAAACAGGATTAGAAGTTCAAACCCTCATTTTTTGAGTGGTAAATCCCATTCTCTCTTTCTACAGGAAGGATGGTTGTAAAAACTACCACTGCAGCTATGATATGATACTGGAACTTTAGTTCAGGTGAAATAAAGATGTGATTTTGCCTACAGAGGAACTCTTGGAGCACCTAATAAAACCCTTAATATATTGTTACACTGCAAGTTGGTTTATCTCTCGTGAGAGTCAAAGAGCACTTCAAATATTGGTGGGTTAACTGAAACAATGTACTATGCAGTGTGGCACAAAATTGAGGCGTAGATTATTTGTAACACTCAATACTCCAAGACAATTTAAGAACTTGGAAACATAATCCAGATATCAATTCTGAAGCATGTGGTGGCGGCCCATCTCAGGGTATTCCTCAGTGATCCGTTTCTGGCCTGGCCGTGTGGCAGAGACTGCCTTGGTGGATCTAGCGACTGTTTTGTGTGCCTTGGTTGCATCTGGATTCAATTATGTCAGTAGATTCTACGTAGGGCTGGCTCTCATAACTGCAGTTGATGCAGAGTTCAGCTGCCAAGGTGTTGCGTCTTTCTGACTGTATAATATTTATGTCGTATCATTTTACATGGTTTGCAGTTTGTTTCCAAACCCAATTCAGAATTTTGATTTTGCCCTTTAAAGCCCTAAACAGGGTAATTTAAAGATTGCCTTGTACTGTATAAATCTGCTCATGCACTCAGGTCATCAGGGTAGGCTCCGCACTGTGTCCACTTGCCATCTGAAGTATGGCGGGAACATATAATTTGGCCTTTTTAGCTCTTGTACCCTGGCTCTGAAATACTGTATTGGGGGAAGGGGGAGAATCAGGCTGGCCCCCTGCCTGCCTTAAGATTCCATCAAGATGTGGTTACTTTGTGCTGTTTTATTCTGTTTGTTGTTCAGTTACTTGTGTGTGGGGTTTTTTTTTAATATGGTTTCTCGCTGTTTTTCTAACATCTGTTTTGAGGTTCCTTGGACGGGAGAGTGAAAGGGAAATACAAATGCTTTATTAAACAAACATTTTAATATTGAAGTTAAGCAGATCAGCTTTTGTTTTCCTGCTTGCACTGCTTGTGTGCTGCACTCTGAGGATGCACCTACACATGCTTGGGACTTCGACTGCCTCTTTAAAAGCCATCATGGTCAGCTCTAAACTGGATCAGAACAATGGAACTGGGGGCAGCGGGTAGACGGGGGAGAGGATTCTGCACACATGCCACATTCCCAGTCTAAGTTGCCCCCCCCCCCACACACACACACACACTATTTACCTCATTTTCCCCAGAAGGGCAAATACCAGCTTTAGGGGTGGTACTAGAGGAGAGATGTTAAATACTCCCATGGTTGTTTTTTAAAAAATTAAAATATCCTGCACCTCATCTTCTTGTACCCTGACATCCAATTCTCCATTCTGATTTGCTTGTAGAATTTTACTATGTACAGTACAAAATGAATCATGCTGTGAGACAGATACAGAGGAAAGTATAATCATTTTGCAAATGATAAAAGGACTGCATATGTGGGTTAGCACCTCTACCATCAACCAACCCTTGAGTCTGCTGGCAGCTTTTTCTGTCCCTTCTTTGGAAGGAAAAGTCTGAAACCCGGGCTGTTCTATCACTTTGTTTTGTAGGGGTCAGGAGACGGCTATACACACACCTGAAATCCCTTACATATCTTGTCTTTCGGAGTTGGAATTTAGTTGTTGTAAACTGCTTGGAGAGATAAATCTTGGCTGGAAAATGGTTTGAATAAATAAATGAAAATGTAAGATGGACAAAATTAGAGGAGAACATGATAGTGGGGTGAGATGAAGGAGGTCAAGGTAGAACTGATGCAATTCACTTACTAATTGTGACATTTTGATGTAGTTACTCACCCCAGTTATCTGTTCACTCCTGAAATCAGAAAAGCAGTGTAATGAATACTGTTTAAGTGGTAATTACTGGGAATATGTCTTTTCTTTTGGTTAAAACATTGAGCAGCAAGCAGCTGGTAGAATCTTTCCAGGAACCATAAGGATTTGATGATAACTATCATCAAAAGAAAGCAGATTGCAACCATCCATCTATAATGTGGCAAAGATGGCTGCATGTTTGTGCATGTGGCCAGGACAAGCTTTGATTTATTGCTTCCTCCAGCCTCTGACCTAACTTAAAGCGAGAGGCTGCAGTTTATAGTTTTGCTGAAGGTTAGCAGTTTCTCCAGTTCAGCTGCACAAGCTCAGTGCTTGGAATAGAATATGGCTGTGGCTAACTGTGCTGTTGCTCATCTCAATTCACAAGATTTAGAAACCAATTCAGGCTGCTGTTAAGAAGATGGGGGAAGAAATAGTTGAAAGTCAGCAAAAGTCACCTTGGTAACTGCCGCATTACACTCTCTCAGAATGAAGAGACTTCAAACATGACTACAAACAGCTTTCAAGAAACAAAAAGAATTTAATCATCTAAAGAATTAATCTGACAACTGCCCACACTTACACCTCCCACAATCCTTCAATCACTTGGGAATGAGCTTTAATCTTAGATTTCCCTCCAGTTCCATAAAATGCTAGATGTGCAGTCTTCAAACTGGGGCATTTCCGGCACACTGTTCTCATTCAAATGCTCTCCCTCTCCTAACACAGCAGCCTTGGCTTTTGTCAGTTTTTTTTTTCTGATGCAAACTGAGAATCATGAATTATTTGTGTTGGTTGGATAAGGCATTCAGCCTGGTAGAGATGTTTGCAATATTTTATATGCTAGTTAGCATTACTTTAAAGACGAAAACTTATGTCGTCTTTTGCTGAATGCGTCTGATTAAGGGAAAGTTTAAAAAAGACAAGATGGGTAGCCGTAAACATGAAGATCCAAACACTTGACGCAGAAGCCTTGCTAAGCTTTCCTTTAAAGCTACAATTTGCAGACAAAAGAAGGTGCAGTAATGAGTTGTGTGTTTCATAGAGGCCAAGAATTCCATCACTCCCTCTTCTGGGTTGTCTTTCCCAACCACTCGGCATGGATTTTCATTCACGCTAAAAGAATGTGAAAATCTCCTGCATACTTGATTCTTTATTCAGCTTAGCGTAGGTTATTGAAAATCTGATATGTGGGTGGCCCTGCCAGTACCCTCCCATTCTCAGGAGTTGGCAAAAAAGGGGGGGAGGGCTTCTGTTTCAGAGACAAAATAGATGGAGAGCTTTAAGGTTCCTGGGTCACACAGTACAGAGAAAATCCTGTTGTCAGAGCCAGGAGGTCTTGGTCATCCAAGGGAGCTGGTTCCTGGGCTTTTACAGAACCTAGCCTGGAGAAGGAGTTTAGCAGGATGTGGTTCAGGGCAGAGGTACAGAATTGTAGATTATTGTCGGCAAGGTTTGAAACAGGAAATTGGGGCCTCAGCAAGCTCCACAAAAGGCTTGTGGAGTTTACAGGGCAAACAGAAACAGCGATCAGAGGACATACCGTTTGATTCAGGAAAATAGTAATGTGAGATACAGTCAAGTAGCTCTGGGAACGAATTGTCTGAAGACAGCCTCTTCTGCTTGTTTTTACATGCATTTCTTGGAGACAAGGCAGAGTAATCAAAATAGATTCAGCCATGCCTCAGTCTAGGAGCAGCCATTCTTACACTTGGCAGAACGATGTGCAAAACATAAGTGTCTTTAGACCCATTTATGTCTCTTAAACCAATCATGTTTTTCTGCCGGTTCATGTACTGTGGCTATTTTGCTCTCTTTTCAGAGGAAACAGACAAATAAGACCACTTATTATACTAATGGCCTATTTTGTGTGCATTCAGAATAAACATAAGGGTATGCTTATAGTTGCAGGCGACAATCCAGTGGGTCAAAACATGTTTATTGTTGATACTATGGCAACTGAACTGTTGCCAAAAACAGGCATTGTCTGCTATGCTGCAAATGCATCTGCATGTAGTGAACTCTCAGTTTCTGACATACCAGGAACCTGTTGCAATGAATCTGGGACCATAGCATCTCTGTTCTTGACACAATGGCATCTGCATTATCAAACACTGTTCTGTGTGTTCATTAGAACACAAATTTTGTTAGGAAAGGTGGGAGGGGGACCCTTCAAGAACCTTGGACAAATTGTGCCTTACCCTGTAGCCTCATAAAAACAGTAATGGGTCTTCTCGAAAGTTAAGGAGCTAGAGGCTCGCTGTAATATGAACACTGTTGTGTTTTTTAAAATTTATATCTTGCTTTTCTCTCTGGGACCCAAAGCAGCTTTTGTCTTCATTCCCCCTCCCCCAAAAAATTTTTCCTTACAACAACCACCTTGTGAGGTAGGTTATGCTGAGAAATTGAGACAAACCCAGGATCACCCGGCTAGCTTCCATGAGCCCCAAAACATAGGATGACACTCTTAACCACTACGATATGCTAGCTCTCTCACCATTGTGGTAAAAACAGGGTAATAACATCTTCCATTCTCGGCAAAATTATTTAATTTGTTTTTAGAAGGGCAGGGGAGGGTAACTATGTAGCGCCATTTATGTATACAGCAGTTCACTCTGAGTTGTTTTGGTGCCAAGTGAAACAAACCAGAAAATGTAGCTAAATAACTTGTGCTATAAATGGATTATTTCCAGTGTGCCTGGAACTCTCACAATGAATTAGGTTTCTCCTGCCAGTGGATCCCATGTAAGAAATGTTGGAGACCGTCTGTTTCTTAAAAGATTGAAGCCTGATGGTAAGAGTTTTGAAACCTGTCCAATAAACTCATATAATACTTTGTAGAAAAACTTACAGCTGCCACTCCTACTTCGTTCACAGTAAGAATGAATCACATATGTTACCGTAGTTGGAAAGACCTAGAGTGTAGGATTGGATCCCATTACTGTTTTAACTGTAAGATGAATTGTTGATAAAACTATAGATAGGTTGTCTTCAGTGCACCTGTAAAATTTGATGTCCTTCTACCAATTCTTTTAGAAGTTAGTACAAAATAGTTGAGATTGTCTTAACTTGACCAATTCAGTGTATATGGATGATTTTAAAAAGCTTAATTTAAATACCAATTGGCCTTTAATAATTTGATTATTTAAGAACAGCAAAATATATTCTTCAGTCTGCTGCATAGCATGCATTTTAAGGCAGCATCTACACAAATCAGCAGCTGTATCTTATCTAGACTGTATATGAGGGGAGTAAAAAATACATTTGGAACTAACTAACTAACTAACTCCAGGCCGGGAAATTCCTGGAGATCTGGGGGACAGCGGAGTTTGGGGAGGGAACTGATCTGTGTAGAGCGGCGGTTGGTTGTAATCCTGGGAGATTCCCAGGCCCCAACTGGAGGTTGGCAGTCATGTGTGTGTGTTAAGTGCCTATGAATCAAAGTCCTCCAAAAAGTCCTATTTTTGGCAATCGTACCAGGGGAGGAATCCCTGCGACGGCGGGAAAGGAGGCGATGTCGCCGTGTTACCTCAGGATCGCCCACTTACTGCAGCCTTGGGAAAGTTGGCCAGGCCGCTCAAGCAGTAGCAGTTCTGGGTGAGAAGCGAGGGCGGAGGTTGCCCCGGTGGGACTCCTCCTCCAAGGGCAGGGCCAGGGGCAGCGCAGGCAGCTGGAGCCAGCTCCAGTCTCGCTGCCGCTCATGCCATGTGGGACAGACGTTGGCGGTGCAAAGCAGGAGCAGTGCAGCGGCTCCTGCTCGAGGAGAACCCGGACATGCCGCCAGCCATCCTGGCCGGTCCCGGTGCCTGGGGGGCGGCCACAGCAAGGTCGCCCTGCACCTTCAAGGGGGGGAGAGAGGGAAGCTTGCAGGCGCCCCGGCGATGGAGAGAGAACCCGGGGAGCTCAACTTTCTCCCCCCCACCCCTCCCCTCATGGCAGCCAAAAGAAGGAGAGGAGAGAGGCTGCCCGGTGCAAGAGCCGGGGCTGCGGGCAGGGGTCACCACCATGAGGGGGTTCGGGGGATCCCTCCCACCGCCTCTCCTGCTGCTTTTCTGTGCTGGGGTGATGGTGCGCGTGCCCACAGAGAGGGCTCTGAGTGCCCCCTCTGGCACTCGACCCATAGCGTGAGGGTCCGTCCCTTGGGCCCCACCTCTTATCCCCGCAGCCTGGCCGGCTCGACTCCGAGGGCGCTTCCTTGGCCTCAGAATGGGAGTCGAGGAAGGACTTTTTTCACTCCTCTCCACCCCACAGCCGGTCTCTGCTCCACTGAGCCCACGCTCCACAGCAGACCGCCTCTTCCTCCCCGGCCTCCACGCCCCTCCTGGGTCATATAGGCCAGGCCCCCCCCCCCCGATCCTCCCCGATCCTCCCCTCCTGCCCTGGTGGGGCTCCACCAATCGTCCCCCGCCAGCGTCTGCGTCCCACCCTCCCTCTCAGTGGCCCCGGCTCAGCTGTTCGGCAGCTCCTGCCCCGCCTCCCCCAGTCGTGCCTGCCCGCCTTTCTGGCTTTTCCTCGCCCGGCTCTTTCCCTGCCAGGGGAGGCTGCAGCTGAGCAGGGGGCCCTGGCGTGGCTCTCGGAGGCGGCGCCTCTTGGGCCCTGCCGTCGCTGGGTGGCGTTGCCACGCTGCCCAGCTCTACCCTTCCCGGCCAGGATGTTGGTCCCTCCAGGGATTCCGCGGGCAGCGAACAGCCGGCTCCGCCCCTTCGACAAGGGGTGGCCGGGATTCCCGCCCGGTAAGTGCGCTGCCAGGCAGTCCCACTGCCGGGGCTTGCCCTGGCGTGGGACACATAGGTTCGCCAGTGTCCCACGCCTGTGTGATCTAGGCTGTGTGAAAAGATGTCCCAGGTGACTTCCAAGTGCATACAACTACTACCTGCAATATGCAGTTGGTAACTAGAAGTGAAATGTTTTAGCTACACTTGGCACTAAATTCCTGTAGTGTTGCATCAGATTTCTCTGTAATGCTGCTTAATTGATGCAATACTATAATAATCTGTATGTGGTGGTAGGCAGGGCTGGACCCAGCTGGGCAAGAAAAGAGGGAATAGATCAGAGTGGGAAGCAGAAGTGAGATGCCAAGAAAAGGGAGTGCAGATGGGGCAATAAAAAAGCAGAGACAAACAAGGAGAGTGAGAAGCAGAGGTGGAGACTCTAGTAATCTTGATCATGAGTGTGTGGTTTTTTTAATTATTCTTTTAAAGCTAATTTCTATTGCAGTCAGTGGCATGTAAGTAATCCTGATAATGCATTGTTCTATTTGTTTGTTGTTGGGAGCCTAATGGTGAGCCTCAAGGTTGCCTGGACCAGATAAAGTGGTCCCTGGAACCAAACCTCTACTAGATAATATAAAGGTTTAAGTATGAATACTCTGATTCATATTTACCTGGTTTATCCTGAGAATGTGCTGTGCATGTTTAAAATGTTACTAACACTGTCAAAAACAAATGTTGAGAGTTAAAACAGTTTCCATAGTGTTCTATAAAGTGTATATGAATTGCATAGAACGTGTGCTGGTTGAGAGTACTCCATTTTGTAGGCATGGTGAAGTTGCTCAACCTTAAAGATAGATGGCAATGAAGAGAGTGAATTGTCTTTTGTGAAGGAAGTCTTCATTTAGATCAGGCTTGTCCAAACTGCGGCCCCTGGGCTGCATGCGGCCCAGGACGGCTATGAATGCAGCCCAACACAAAATCATAAACTTACTTAAAACATTATTAATCAGCTATCGTTAGTGTTAGTGTATTTTATGTGCAGCCCAAGACAATTCTTCTTCCAATGTGGCCCAGGGAAGCCAAAGATTGGACACCCGTGATTTAGATCCTTGAAAGTGGAGATGAAATTATCAACTGAGATCTTATGGGCCAGTGCCTCCAGTAGTCTTTAGCTTGGATAATAGTGAAATCATCCTTGAAAATTGGTGCATAAACCTTCATATATTAACTACAATTCTGATGCCATGTCTGCCTCAGAGTTCAGGAATTGAGAGTAGTTTGCATCTTTATTCTCATCCGTTACCCCATAGCTTTCTGACTTCTCACTAGGCAGGAGGGATACTTGTACATGTGGGATTTGGGGATCTCCCTGGCATGACTTTCCATGCAGATTTGTAGTCACTTTAATATAAAATCATATAGGCTTCATTGTTAGATTCCAAATTCGGTGATAATAGAATCAAAGCTATGCCTCTGAACTATATTTGGGCATATTTACATAGCTTTAACTTCCATGTTTTAGTATGGCTGAAAAACTTCATTTTGAGGACTGGGATAATTTGACAATTGTATTCCTGGCTTGTTGTGCTATAAATTAAGTACGCTGTCTTGGGAATCCAACCATTTGGGGTGTCATCAGATACAAAGGCTTGAGGATAGCAAAGATGGCCTGGGTCTGATTAGCCTAACCATATTCCAACCACTTAAAGCATAGTCGAAGCCATTTTTTTAAAGGTAGAAATAGCCAATGAAATTGTTCATTGTAACACTGAGATCTGAACTCTGTTTCTCAGATCACACATGGTCTTGGTGTATTGCTTCTGCTCCTTTAAGAATCTTCTATTATTTCCATGTTTTTGTTTATAGATATAATCTGATTATGAACCAGAATCAATCCAAATGCATAATCCTGGAATAAAAAGTCATAGAGTATAGTGCTCAGTGAGCATGGCCGTGCACCAACCTGGTTTCCCTGCACTTTTGGCGAAGTATGCTGCGTCTTTTAGAAGAGCACTTTCCTCCCTAAGCATCTTAACCCATAGCATACTTTTCTTCATTTTACAGAGGGGCAATAGTGTCCTAAATGCATATCTGTGGTTTTCTTTTTCCTAGGAGTCGTAAGGACAGTTTAGAAAGTGAGAGCTCAGCAACAATTATTCCTCATGAGTTGATTCGCACAAGGCAGCTCGAGAGTGTACACCTGAAATTCAACCAGGAATCAGGAGCATTAATTCCGCTGTGTTTAAGGTGAGAGGAATTTCTGTTCTCCTCTAACGGCTCAAGTATTGGAGCTGTGCCTTTTAGAAGCTGCTTTGTGTTATCATTCTCAAACTTTAAAATGCTAGAATGAATATATTTAACAAGTCATTTGTCCATGTGACATTCACTTGTGAATGTATGCACCAGCACTAGTGCATGAAATGCTGCATGCATGCATGCACAAATAGTATAAAACTAAGCTCAGGAGGAGCCCCATGGCGCAGAGTGGTAAGCTGCAGTACTGCAGTCCAAGCTCTGCTCACGACCTGAGTTTGATCCCAATGGAAGTTGGTTTCAGGTAGCCGGCTCAAGGTTGACTCAGCCTTCCATCCTTCCGAGGTCAGTAAAATGAGTACCCAGCTTGCTGGGGGTAAAGGGAAGATGACTGGGGAAGGCACTGGCAAACCACCCCATAAACATAGTCTGCCTAGTAAACATTGGGATGTGACATCACCCCATGGGTCAGGAATGACCCGGTGCTTGCACAGGGGACTACCTTTACCTTTTAATTTTATGAACACTATACACATCTCTCATTCCATGCATCAAAATGAGTTCCCATCATTGCTTGTATTAACTGCTTACAATTTTAAAAGAGAAAGAGAGACTTGCCCTATAACCTTTGAACATATTTTCCTCCGCACATACCAACTTGATTTGATACAGGAATATACATATGGTAGGGTAAAGTGTGCTGTTCAGTCACAACCAACTCATGGCAGCCCCATGAAGTTCTGCCTCATGGGGTTTTCAAGGCAATAGCAGAGCAAAGGTGGTTTGCTATTGCCTTCCTCTGCATAGCAGCCCTGGTCTTCCTTGGTGGTCTCCCATCCAAGTACTGACCATGGCTGACTCTGCTTAGCTTCTAAGCTCTGACTAAAGAATGCTAGTCTGTCCTCATAGGGCTTCTACATACATATGGAGTACCATATATTATAATTATTTAATGTTATATGTTATACTTACTGAAGAACTGTAAGAAGTAGCGCATAGGTGTGGAATACAGATTAGTTTTCACTTAGGCCCCCTTTACATTGACTTTCAGTAGTGTGGGAGTTGCCTCCCCATGATGCGTGTTTGTACAGCCATTGTTAGTATTAGCACAGCCAGTTGCAAGAATGTTTCCCACCGAATCAGGAATTTAGTCAGATGTGACTTCAGTCATACTAAGCTCACCCACCCACATTCTTTTACATTAGATGAACTTTAGAGTGCTCTATGTAAGTGCTGTGGTCTTTGGGAAATTTAGTGCCTTTGAAGTTCCAGAGAACCAGGTGGAAAGGATGGTGTGGAACTATAAATTGTATGCAAATGTGCTTATATTTACTCTCCCAGGGGCAGACTGTTGCATGGACGGCACTTTACATACAAAAGTATTACAGGGGATACAGCAATTACTTTTGTATCAACTGGAGTTGAAGGGGCCTTTGCTACAGAAGAGCATCCCTATGCGGCACATGGACCATGGCTACAAGTAAGAAGCCCTCTTCTCCTGCAGTCACTCCTTCCTTTTTAGATCTTCACCCCCCACACAAATTTTTGCTTGATTTCTGCCATACTATATTTATGTCAAAGAATTGATTATGTTTTTCTCCAGTTCTTTGAGTTGTGCAGAGAGAAGAATTTTAATCTTGAAAAGTAGGTGTGGCTTCTAATACTCCCTTCTATGTAAAGAGTTTTCTCTCCTAGAATCCCTGAACGTTTTTACAAACTCTGCATCCTCTTAATTCCTTCTCTCTTCACTGCAATGCAGCTACCTAGGTAGTCTCAGTTGCATTTCAACTGCACACTGTAATTTAGGAGATGAGATTGCAGTACTTGAACCTATTCAGAGTGAAAAGCCAAATCAAAAAAGCAGAAATACAAACACTGCACAATAATCTTCAGAATTTTAAGAAGTTCTGCCCTTTGAGGAGGGAGCTTTGGAATTGTCCTGAAGTTTTTGGTTCAGGGTCTCCTGGTTCTCTCATGCCTGAGTATGTTGTTCCCTGCATCCCATAGGAAGAGCTAGTGGAAGCAGGAAAATAGAATGTAAACCAGAGTAGTTCTTCATTGTACAGTTTCACAGGTGGTAGCAGAACCAGGAGCGATCTTCAGAGGAACTATTTGAAGTAGCTGAGTAAAATTCATGCACAAAAGGGATAGAGCTCTATATGCTTCTCAAAAGGGACCGTAGCTAGATGGGGACATTTGCTTCTCCATCAGAAAGCTGCAGTGTGGTGTATGTAATCTGCTGCTTTTCATTCTGGTGCGTTTGCACAGAGAAGGATGAGAACCACAGCTGTGGGGCCACTTCAGTCATTATGCAGTTTCTGATATTTCTTTCCTAAGAACCCTTCTATTCTTTGCTCCTGCAGGTGTCACAATTGGGCTGGGTATAAATATTATTTATCGTTTAACATTTTTAGCATTTTCTTCAGGTGAATTAGCCTGTTCATGCATTCAGAAGAACTCTTTAAAGGTCTAGATCTTGCATAACACTTTTGCTGTTTTCTGAGAAACAGATTCTGTTTTCTGCTTATGAGAACAGTATACTCTCTGGACTTGGAGTACCCTCTAAGGACCCTGTTATGGTTCTTGATGTGTTCGATACTGGGGCCTTATGATAATGGCAGACACAGATCTCTAGGATTTACAAAAACATAGGAATATATAGAGAAGAACGCTGCAGAACGCTGAGGTAACTTCTAGAATAATAAGTAGGTTACAACTTAGAGTTGACAGTTCTGAAGTATTAATTGCTTAGAGGATTGCAAAAGAAAAGAATGTTAGAAGCATATTTTCTTAGGAAGAAGTGGTAGCTTGGCAAATGAGTACAGCTCATGTTATATGAGAGAAGCAGGTGAAAGAACAAAATATAAAGACAAATCCAGTCATAGTGGTTGTCTTCTACGATCAGACAAAGAATTCTGCGGTAAATCCCAGTTTGGTGGCAGTAGACCAGTATTCTGCAGCAGTCTTCTCACCTCAGGTTGGTTTGTTTCATAGCAAGGACATAGGAGCACTGTAAAAATATAGAAATTAATACTTGGGCAAGAGTCTTTTATTCCTTATTTGAAGCCTGAAGATGTTTGGCTCCAAGGAGGAGCTACGTCTTGGCTTGCTATAACAGGAGAAAAGATACTAAGACATTAAACTTTTTGTAATGTGGCTTCGATCTTCCTTCAAGGAATAGGCGAGAACAACCAGGAAAGTTGGGTTATATAAAGATGGCATGCTGAATCAATTTGCCTGTTCCAGGTTGTTCCCTTTGTTTACAAAGTAAGGTTGATATACTTGCAACTTTATTTAGTTATAGAGTTGAGATTCCCTCAGGCCCTAGAAATATGTTGGACTGAAATATTTTTTTGTGGGGTGTATGCAACAGCACCACCCCTCTCCCAAATACTTACACACTTTGGCTATTTATTTATTTAGAAAAAATGTATCCTGCCTCTCCAGGAACCTGCCCAAGATGGCTTACAATTAAAAAAAAAAAAACTTTAAAAAGATATTGAAATCCAGCATCAAAAAACAGATCAGCATAAAAACATAGACTGTAAAAACTGACCATTGACAGCTTACAATGAGTTTCCAGACTAAAGCAATATTAAAACATCAACCCCTTAATCAAAAGCCTGGTGAGCAGAATTTTTTTTTGGCCTGGTACATAAAAGAAACCAATGTAAGCGCCTAGTGAGCCTCAAGGGGAAGGGCCAGTAAGAGAGATATCAGTAATAAAAAAAAACTCTCTCTCTGGTTGCCTCACCTGAAGACAGGGGCACAGAGAGCAGGACTTGTAAGGGACTCCTTAACTGGTGGGCTGGGCAGCACGGAGGAGACAGTCCTTTAAGTGCCCTGGCCCCAAGCCATTTAAGGGCTTTAAAGGTAAGAACCAGCACTTAAAAGGTAAGAACCCAGAAACAAATGGGGAGCCAGTGAAGATCTTTCAGTATTGGGGTGATACTGTCCTTTTATCCCATCCCTGACAACAGCCCAGCTGCTGCATTTAGGACAAATTGAAGTTTCTGGACTGTTTTCAAAGGCAGCCCTACATAAAGCATATTACAGTAATCTACCCTGGGTGTAATCAGCACATAAATCACCTTGTATAAGGCATGATTGGACAAAGGAAGGGCCCTGTTCATGGACAATGGAAGGATTATTGGGCTTTTGCTGACCCCTGAACATGTTGAACTAAAGGCACAATGCTGTATATTATACACAATTCACATCCCTATGGAAATGTTATTGGGTTTTTTAAGCAAACCTTATAACATCAAGCTGTGCTGTCCGTATCTTGCCAGCAAATCCAAATTGGTCCTGTGTCATCTTTGGGAATAAGGCACTAGTGTTTCCAAAGAACTTTTTTCATCTTGGCATTCTACTACCGCTTTGCAGAATGCAGGCTGCCAAAACCCCTAAGGCCATGCCCGTGTTACTGGAACAAGGGTGTGTTTACCAAGAGATGATTAGTTGCAGCTCTCCTGCTAATCTAGCCATGGTGAAGGTGAGTTTAAGATTGATCAAGAGCAACCGGTCCGACCCCTTTTTCAATGCGTGTTTAACAAGTTCAAGCTGAACTCAAGGTACCCTATCTACAGGGGGGATACTTAGCTCTTCTGAGTTCATCTCAGGCAGTCTTACAGTATATTCCTGTTGTTGGAGGCTTACCCTTGAGGACAAGGTTCACTCAGTCACTAGTTGGGTGCAAACACAGCTTGTTACTGAGGTGTAAATTAATCATCCTAATCTATCTTTCTCAGCCTCATAAAACTCAAAAGACGGTGCAGTACTTCAAGTCATCTTAGTCACAAAGGTGCTTTGCTGAAACATAGCTTTCAATTCTCCATAGCAAAGCATAATACCAAAGATTCTATAAGGAAGTTCCTGGTTCATAAGGTTTACATTTTGTTGAGAAAGATGATTGAAAGAAGAACCATGAATTAAATACAGACAAGCTTGACATGGAGGTGGTTGAGGCCAAGAGCCACCAAATGACATGATACAGTTGGCATGCATACACACACACACACATGCTCCAGCTAAATGGACCGTTAATGATCTGCTGAACTGTTGCACTATGAGTACAAAGTTAGTTGAATGCAAGTCACTTTGGAAGTTTTTGGCACAGTGAGAGGCTCTGTAGCCTTCTGTTTCAGCTTATCTGTGCAAATACATTCTCAGCCAGTCAACTGAATATTCTGTCCATCCAATGGCTGTTGTCCTTGTATGGCATAACTTTGGTGGGTCATGCCTCAGTCCACCGACAGAAGCAGCTTTACACATTGTGGCTTGTACCACATGGTATTGTGTGTGCAAATTTTGGTAGATGAAGAAACAAATAGATTATGATGGGGTCCAGTTTTGTCCCACACTGCTGTGGGAGCGCACAGTACCCCTGCTAGGAAACACAAGAGTTCTGAGGGTCATTGGTGGTGGTCTAAATAGCAGAGACCGGAGCCCTATTAATGTGCACAAATGTCATAGTGCCATAGATCATGGGGCAGGATGTTAACGTTCAGTCTTCTGGCTTCTTCAGAATCTTGAATGTCTTGCTTTTTTTTTAACAGTCAATGTTATGCTGTAACATCAGGAAAAAACTCATTGATGCTTCCTGGTGTGCAAACCATACTGTTTTCAGATGGAACATCCATTTTGTCAAAAATAGGACTTTGCTTTCAGCACCGTTCACAGCTAGCTCCCTGAAGGTCCTTTATGCACCTTGATGCAAAATAACTGGAGAGCTATGTAACTGTAAAACATGTCCCCTCCAGACCCTGGCCTAGTCTCCAGCAATAACTTTAAGCAAAATTCCAAATTGTTCAAGGCAAATTCCCAATTGTACAAGGCCCACCATGACCCGTGTTACGTTCTATTAATTCAGGTCTTTCTGGCCACAGAATTTGGATTTTTTCACGCAAAATTCTACAACCTTTAAAATGTTTCCCCCCTCATCAGCTCTTAGAATATTTTTTTAACTTGCTGATCTTTTACGCAATGCTGAAAATTCAAAATTCCTTGTCAGACTAGCTTAATTTCTTAACACCTTCTACTGCCTCCTGTGTTGTTCAGTGAGAAAATCACTTTGAGCCCCAAAGGTGCAAACGTAAGCCAGAAGTCTCATTTGTTAGCACTAAGCTTCTGTTTGTATGTTAGTTACCGTGGCAGTGTCTCTGATGTGTAACACTCGTACTAACGCTGTACATGATCAAAGGCTTCCTGCAATAGCTTTACCTCCTCTGGAATAATGGCTGCCAAAAGCATCTGCAACTCTTTCTGAAAATAATTCCACGCCAAATCTCTTCCTGGAACCAAAGTGAATGCTTCAGGTGCAAACAAAAACATTCATGCTGGGGGTCAAACTAATAACCTATCCAGCTCAATGTACTGTGTTTCTCATAATGACCACGTTTGAATGCCGCAGAAAACTTTAAATTCATTGAAGCTATTATGTGGAATAGCCTACTCTGTTCACTCTCAGGAACTGTTGGTTTGTGGTACAGTAAGAATTTTGTTCTCTAGCACTCATGGAGAATGGGGGTTGTGGATTAACCAGCTGTGCTGGTTGCTGAAGCTTATTACTTTTCTCTGACCCCTACCCAGATGCATCTACACCAGTCAAGCCCTACCTCACTGGGAACACCATGGTATCAGCTCCCATGCCTGGTGGGACCATTCCCCCACCCCCAAGCCATAGAGCCTTCCTACATAGCAGTCAGACAAGCAGGCCAGCTGCCCTGGAGCTTTCTGAAAGAGCTGATTCTCCAACAGGTGAAGGCAGGCTGAGGGGGAAGAAGGCACCTAAGGATGACACTGCAGAAGCTCAGCAGTGGCCAAAGGCATCAGGCTGTCTGCCTGGAGAGGCGGGAGTGGGGCATGCGCAAGCCCAAAGTCACAGGGATATGGTGGATGAGGGAGAGGAGCTTGACCTCTGGGTGATGCTGGTTAACTGAGCATTCTGGATCCTCATGTGCCAGAAAGCAAAGCTTTTTACTATATTGGGAGTTTTTAAAACATCAAGTCAGGAGAGACTATATACGTGAGACTTTACTTTAACTAAAGTAATCTAAGGGCCATTTCATTTTATGCAGAAGAAAATGTTTGAGTAATTTATAAAAGTAGCTTATAAAAGAACCTAATTTAAATAAGCAACAATTGGAACAAGCAAAATACAATTAATAAATAAAACAAAAATTCACTAAACCACATCCTGGGCAGGTTCTAACTCCAGTGGCCATCTCACTCAATGGCTACCTTTGGCTCTTGCCCTTCAGCTCACAACTCTGGCAACACACAAGCAGACAGGAAGGAGGCATGAACAGCTGAGTTGTTGTTCCGCTGGCAAGATGTTCCCCAACAATTCCCTTTCCTTTGCATCTACATTTGCTGACAGAGGGAATGGCACATATCATGACCACCTACGTATATATTCAGTTCAGGCATTTGCAAACACATGTTTGTCATATGCCTGCATTACATTGATTGAAGTATTGATAAATAGTTAGCATAAAGTTGCCATTAGTATACAGGGCAAAGGTGTATGTCACTATTTTTGAAGTGTGACATGGGTGTTCATTTTGCCAAGAGTGTACAAGTTCGAAGCTGCACCACTGAACTCAGTTTAAATCTGTAGGAAGAAACCTTGTGTGTTGGTTTGTTATTTTTTTTAAGGTAGAGGCTGTGGTTCAGTGGTAGAGCATCTGCGTTGTATTCAGAAGATCCCTGTCATCTCCAGTTAAAAGAATCAAGTAGCAGGTCATATAAACGACCTCTGTCTGAGCCCCTGGAGAGTTCCTGTCAATCAGAGTAGACAATACTGACCTTGACAGACCAGTGGTCAGATTCTACATAAGGCAGCTTCATGTGCTTGTATGTTTAGGAAATTTTATGTATCTTTCTATCATTAAAATGGTACTCAAAACCTTACAGCATAAAAGTCAAATGTTTGAAAAGTTAAAATGGATGAATAGTCTGAAACAGTAACAGTTGAAACCTTCACTATGAAATAGTAGCAGCAAAAAGCAAATATGAGTAATCATATAGTGGTGAATGTAAAATTTTAGCAGCAGCAAGTAGAAAACTAGTTCACCAGATACTCTCCAGAATTTTTTTTTTAATTTCTATAAGGCCAAGAAATAGAGGGTCTGGCATACCTCCTAGAGGAAAGAATTCCATAGTCTAGGGGACACAACCAAAAAGGCCCTGTCCTATGTAGTTGCCAACCTTATATCTGGTAATGCAGGTGTATAAAGCTGAACATCACCAGCTGGTTTCACAAGATAGTCCCCCAGGTACCCGATCCCTGAGCCATTCAGGGTTTTACGGTCAAAGTGGCAGTAAAAGTAATTGTGCTAAAATTGGTGTTAGGGTCTCCATGATAAACTTAGAATATTTTCAACCACATTTTGAACCAAGTAAGTTTCTGAATGTTATTCAAAGGAAGACCTGTATAATAATGTTGCAGTAAACCCGTCTGAATGTTACCAAGTAATGTAGAACTGTGACCAGGATTATGGCCACAAATATTTTTCTTAAGTTTACTGGATGCCTGTTACTGGTTTCTGTTCTAAATACAATAGTCCTGAGAATTCTGTATCTTTGTTATATAGATAGCTGTGTTTCTGGTAAATTGTAAATATAACCATTTTTAAAATTTATATATACATTCAGGATCATTTTTTCTATCAGTTTTTTTCTGGGAGTTGTAGTATATTCACCTATTGTTTTAGTACCTGTTTTAAAAATGAATTTATTAAAATGTTTCTACCCTACATGTCCCCACAGCTAGTCACAATGATTCGAATAATTTTATCTGATGGTAGTACCTCAGTATTGTCTAAGTATGATTACATGTAGGAGCATTGGCTGTGAGGAAAGAGACTCCTTTATGGTTGCACAAGTAATTGCTTGCCATGTACCAGGGCTTCCCAAATCTTATAGGAGCAGCTGTTCACACTGCATTGTAAATTGCTTTTGATACTCCCAAGAGTTATCAACCAGTGTGCATTAAGGAAGACTGAGGAGCATCATTGTGATCATGGATCTCACTGCCAAAGGCCTCTTATTGCACTTGTGACTTTAATCTGCCATTTTGTTGCTTACTTCTACTCTCAGGTTTTTCTCTTAATTGTTCACTTTACATAGCCCACCATTTCCTCCTCTCAGTTTGAAGACCTGACTGTTTCTGCCTACCTTCTTCTTATTTTTCCTCTAATAATCATCAACAAAAGGATAATCCTTTATAGTCCAATATGTGGATTCTTCTAAATCTTTGGTGCACGTAGCTTGATGCAGGTTATAAAAATCTCTAAGTGCCTTGAGATTATCCCTAGCCGCATTGCATTCCCTCGGATTTTTCTTACGTGTGTTTAGAATGAATTTCCTTTAGTTTCCCCCCTAAAATATATTTGAATACTCCATTTTAAATTACAGTTTCTGTCCAAGGCTGCATTCATACGTTGTGTTTGGCCAGCGTCAAGCGGTTAAGTCCACAAACCCAGCTTGTTGCCTGGCTTCCCCACTCTTCTTCCCTCTTTCCTTTCTTGTGTGCAGCTCAATGATGGTATCCTGGTTTAAAACAAAATCTGGTTAGTTGCATCATATGATATCATATGCATCATATGAATCCAGGCATCCAGTTTAACTGGGGTTATGATTTAGAATCCCAGCGGTCGGGGAGCATGAACTCCAGCTAACCTGGGCACCTGTTTTCATATGCCATGGGTAACTGGATTTTTTAAAAACCAGGATTGTTTTAAACCAGGATTCCTGCAATACACTCTGCATAAGAAGGAAGGAAAATAGCAGAGGAATATGCACACTAGCCTTGCAACAAGCCAGGTTCATGCAGTGTCCGCTTAATGTTTTTTTTTTAATAATAATTTTATTGGTTTTTATAATACAAATTTTCCATGATAGTAAACAACAATAAAGGCAATATGAAATTCAAAATTCTAACTCTATGTTGTTATGGTTTCTTAAATTCATAACAAAAAAAAACAATTAAAGGAAAATTTATGACTTCCCCATCGCCTCTCTCCGCCTCTTAATAAAGTATTCATCCCATCGTAATTGGTCTGATCTTAACTATCATAAATTCATTTAACTTTCATAAAACATCTTCTATTAATATAAATGATTATAACTCTTAATATTAATTGTGTCCTCTAGATCAGATTAATAAGTATTCTTCCATTTCCCCCAGTTTTAATTCATATTCACAATATTTCATCCAATCCTCCCATTCCCCTAAAAATCGAGCATTGTCTTTTTCATTTAAAATGGCTGTAAGTTTTGCCATTTCCACCAATTCAAACATTTTCCCAATCCAGTCTTTTTTCTCGGGAATTTCTGCCCCTTTCCATTTTGCTGCATAAAGCAGTCTCGCAGCTGTTGTAGCATAGATCAAAAAAGTTCTTTGTATTAGCAAATCGTCAGGTATCATACTTAATAGCATCATTTCTGGTGTTTTGGGTATATTTTTTTGTACTATTAATCTCAATTCATTGTAGATCATATCCCAAAAATCTTTAGCTTTATCACAAGTCCACCACATATGATAGAAGGAACCAATTTCCTTATTACATTTCCAACACTTAGGGGATGTCACTTTATATATCTTTGCAATCTTCTTAGGTGTTAAATGCCATCTATACATCATTTTATAAATGTTTTCTCGAATTGATTGCGCATTTATTCCTTTCAAATCTTTTGACCATAGTCTTTCCCATTTATTTAAAGCAATATCATGTCCCATGTTTTGAGCCCAATCGATCATAGTTGGTTTAATTGTCTCCTGCTCACAATATATTGTTAAAAGTAGATTATACATTTTCGAGATCAGTTTCAAATTGTTATCTAATAACATCTTGTGGAAAGGGGACTTTTCTTTAGAAAATCCATTTTTCATATCTTGTACAAAAACTGATTTAATCTGACAGTATTGCAACCATTGTAGATCCTCTTTAAAAAATTGAAATTCCTTTAATGAACATTTTTTCCCCTCCCATTTAATTAATTCCTGGTAGATTATAAATTTGTCCGGTCTAAGTGGACGTAGTGTTAACATTTCTTGCGGTGAAATCCACATCGGTGTTGCTGGTTCCAAAATATGTTTATATTTCATCCAAATACGCAATAAAGAGGACCTGATTATATGATTCCTAAATGATGCTTGTATCTTGATTTTGTCATACCATAAATAGCCATGCCATCCACTAATATTATTAAAGCCTTCAAGCTCCAGTAAACGTGTATTTGATAAGGTTATCCAGTCTTTTAGCCATGTTAAGGCTACCGCTTCAGCGTAAAGTTGAAAATTTGGTAATGCTAAACCTCCTCTGACTTTAAGGTCCACCAAATATTTATAAGCAATCCTCGGTTTTTCCCCCTGCCAGATGAAGTTTAAAATGTCCTTCCTCCAAATATCAAAGTATTTAATATGTGATATTATAGGCAAGTTTTGGAATAAGAAGAGCATCCTTGGTAGCACATTCATTTGAATTATTGAAATACGTCCCAGTAGTGACAACTTTTTATTTGACCAAATGATCATATCAATTTTTATTTTACCCCATAGTTTAAAGTAGTTGTTAATTAACAATTCTTTGTTCTTCGCTGAGATCCAGATTCCCAAATATTTAACTTTGTTGGCCTTCTCCCAACCTGTAAACGAGATGAATTCCTGTTGCTCTATTTCTGGTAAATTCTTGAATATTGTCTTTGTTTTTTCTTGATTAACTTTAAATCCCGATATCTCCCCAAAGTCGTCCAGAGTTTCTTGTAGTATCTTCATTGATTGTGTTGGGTTTTCTAGAATTAACAGGAGGTCATCCGCGAATGCTCTCAACTTAAATTCATGTTTTTTAATTTTTAAACCGCGAATGTCCTCCATGCTCCTTAGTTTACAACATAATGTTTCCAACACCAACAAAAATAATAACGGAGACAAAGGACAACCTTGTCTAGTTCCTTTCTTAATTTGACAATTTTCCGACATTGATTCATTCACCAAAATTTTCGCTTGTTGGGATGTGTAAATAGCCGATATACCTTTCAAAAAACGGTCTCCAAAATTTAATTTTTCCAATGTTTTTTCCATAAAGTCCCATGAGACCATATCAAAGGCTTTTTCCGCATCCCAGTGTCCGCTTAATGTGACGTCTGAGTGTGTGTCACAGTGAAGTCATGTTTTCTGGCATGCAATTTCCAGAATTGCTTCTGGAAATCAGTTTCTTCCCAGCAAGAAAAGTATGATGGATGTTCTTTTTTAAGAATTACCCAAGGCTTTGTGGCATGCAGGGTAATACTAACATGTGCAATAGATTTGAGGAAGGGGTATGTGATGGCCTCTTGTATCACCTTCCTCAAATCTCCTTGTGTGATTAACCTTAACGTGGTAGAAATACAAAGGCATTCTATAGCAGGCTCCTTTATACTTTGGTTGAACAGATTTAGGCAGCTGTCTTGCCATGTTCTACAACAGCCATGTTCCAGTTAGGAGGTTAACCTTGAGCAGTTTTTGCTTGAAAAAGCAATCGTGTCTTATCCTATATGAGATGCTGAGGGATGCTATGGAATCTGTTGGGAGGTTTGTTCCTGCAATATGTGTTCTATACAGTCTAAACTTGAAAGATTGTTTCCACACCAGATCGTTCCTTAGCAAAGGGGAGGGAACTATCTATCTCAAGCTTGTTCCACTGTGAATTGTTCCTTCTTGTTTCAGTACTTTCTTGGACTGCTGATTTCACAAGTCCACTTTCAGATCACACGTCACCACCCTTTGTGGAAAGCTTATCTTGTGAGGAATAGCCATAGCCTGCCATGTTAAATGTCAAGCTGAAGCTTTTGTCCTTCAGTGGATCTGCTCAAGAATAGGTGCCCTGCAACCAGCTGTCAGGAATGGGCAGCTCCAGTGCTTCTCCTCCTAGTAGATCTTTGAAGGGAAAGAGGCAAAGTCTTTTCCAGAGTCTCTCCAGACTTCAGAAGAGCTAGTGCATAAGTAGTGAATATCTTTTTAAAGAGGTACTCACTTTCCCAAGAGGTGGGAAAAGCTGGAAGTGGAGCCCTAATGAGACACTACCTGAGTGAATAGTAGTCTGTCTCAACTTGTCCTTGGAAACATCCAGGAAAGAGTGCAGTATTCACAGCTGAATGTGCTTCATCACCAGAAAGTGTGTTTTACTGTCTAGTTAGGTTTTTCTACTAATAGCTTTTTATGGTCACACATAGATGTCATCCTAAAGAACTCCTTGCTTCATGGCGTTATCTCCCTTGAAACTTCCAGCACCCTTGAGATGATCAGCAATGAGGCAGAGATGGTAAATTAGACATGCCGCTTATATGATCACTTCCTTTTAAATCTGTTTAGAGAGAAAGCTTCAACATTCACGTTATTTGTCCTTGTAGAGTATGGCAAACCTTTGTTATAAACAAGAATGGTGAGATGCATACGAAAAGCTACCATAATCAATGAAAGCTTGATTCACATTCCTACCCACTGTTCCTGCAGCTCAAGCTAAATGCTCACAAAACATGCCTTCTCTGTAAGCTTTAAAAAATCCTTTCTAACCTCTGGCACTTATGTTTCCTTATGTGCTGTATCTGTTTTAAACATTCATCTCCTGTAAGTCAAGGAATCTGTCCCTTTTACCTTCTTCCTCTCAAGATATTCTTGTTGGAGCAGGAAAATCAATGGTTTGGGAGCAACAGTCTGTCAGTGGTTAATGCTAAAACTGGATTTTAAAGTTGGGAGAATTTCACGTTACCAGTTATAGAAGCCCTTCTAATTTGGAGTGCCTTGCAGTCTTTATTGTATTTCTCTTCAGAACAAACCTATGAGCTAGGTCACTATTCTTTCCATTTTACAGATGGGGGAATTGAGGCCAAGCCCCAAGAGCACACAGTGCATTCATGGCACAGATGAAAGTAAAGTTCTTTTGGATCCAAGACAAACTCTTTGTCTGCTTGACTACAGTGACTCTCAATTTGAGCTAGAAAAGTCTGAGAGGTCAGATTCCTTCTGGCAGAGAATTTACACTCTCTTATTGGAAATAATAGTAAATTTATGTCATCCTCTTGCAGACTAGTTGGCTCCTGTAAGGACTTGTGTCCTTACAGAATTAGAAGACTTCCCTTTACAGGAAAAGGTTGTTTAAAGTAATGATGATCACAAAATCTTACGGTAGATTTCACAATCAAATATTGGTCCTTCCCCATCAGATTGAGACCATGTTTATGGGAGATCCAGTGAGGAATTTAAAAGGAGTCTCCACTCTCCCCCTTTTATTTCTGATGTCTTTGTCAATGATGAACATGGGGCGGGGGGGCTTTCAAACCCTGTAGGTGCATAATCTGCAATCCTGAGATTCAGGAATTCCAGGAAAAGTGAAAAGCATATATGTCATAGAAAAACAGGGATTAAAAAACCTTTCAAAACTGTTTATGCACTGAAAAGGGTATGTGTGTGTTTGGTTTCTTTGGCACATAGGGCAATTTAGAGCGGGTTTCTCTTTTTTGTTTTCATATTGCAGAAGTGAATGTGCACATTTGTACTTTAGACCAAAAAAACCTTCAAAATTTACCCTTTTGCATGCTAAAAAATCTTATTTTAAAAAAATTCAACAAAGTTCTGCTTCTGAAGGGGTATCTTTTTTGTTGTGTTTTATGTCTTAGTACATAGGGGCAGAGTCCCCAATTTCAGAATCAGGGTTGCAGAATTATTCTGCTGTCATACTTCCTCTTTGTTTGTGGTCTCCAAGAACAATTTTAGTGCTGTTCCTTGGAGTTCCACAAGATTATTGGAGCAAAAGCTCTGGGTTGAGTTTAAAGTTTGAATATGGCTGGCACAGTTAATCAGAATGAATTTGAGGCTGAGTTCAGCCATCACATGGAACCATAGTTTAATTAAACTGAATATAGTTAGAGTGGTTGTCTGAATGCAGACTGGTCCACTAGCTATGGCTAGTAAGGTTCTGTCAAAGGTGCTGAAATCAGTGTTAATTGAGGCAGACTATAATTTGACTGACCCATCTGCAGGTTGAATCATGTTTTCACGGACAAATGAAACATGGGTTCGCATTAGGTAGAACTTTTTGAGAATTTAGGATTGCATTGGGATTGTATCTCTATTTTGCAGGATATTTGTTATGTAATAATTAGAGAATAAGCTCGCTTTCCAAACTGGACTTAGAATAACAAAAAGTAGCTAGGCATAGGAGAGCCTCCTCCCTTCTGCCATCCTTTACTCCTGCCTAACAGGAGCTGGCAGCTTAAGTTTTAACACATGGCTAGCAAATTAATATACCCAGACCCTGCACTTAGACCACCACACATTTTTTAAGAATATTGAGAAAATGGCAGGCTTTTAGTGAAAGATTGGAATGGAGATAAAAACAGGAATTTAGCATATTAATCAAAGGACGTTTGTAGTATTTATTTATCCACAGTATTTATTTATCCACATTCAGTGGCATATATCTGAGAGATCAGAGAGTTGAAGAGGAGAGAAAGGGAAGAACAGCAAGGAGGGTGGAGGAGAGAGATAATTGCCTATCCCTTTCTGCATGGAAATGTAGTCTGGAATGGCTTATGAGCATGTAGGCATCTGATGATCTGAGCATACAAAGTTGAAAGCTCTAGATTGGGTCAGAAGGAAGCGGGGAAGGCTTGAGATGGCGATGTGTTAAAGAGGGTTTTTTAAAGCAGAAGTCTTTCCAAATGAGAGCATTAGGATCAGACCTTTCTAAGAGGGCAAGATAAGTGAGCTGGTCATGGGGCCACGAAATGGAGGCAGGAAGGTCATGGCAACAATGGATATGTCTGGTTACACTTTGAGAAGAGCATTTTCCTATCACTGTATATTCAGGAAGGATTAGGGTCAAATTACAAAAGAAAGCTAACTAAACCCAGAACAATGTAAGACCTTCCATTATCAATCAAAACTAATGTGAATGCTGAGGAGAGAGACTTGTATGCAAGAGTTTTTGTAGAGTAATTTGAAGAAATTCCATAGTGTTTTTCCCCCCCCCAATATCTGGTCACTTGTTTTGGCCAAATTTCAGAGACTCTTGATTTACATGTTCCTCTCTTACACATTTGCTGCCTGTTTTTATTTGCAACATATATAACAAACCTGGAAATTCACATCGCTGGAACTACTTTGTTGAGGTCATACCCCAAATGAAAATCCTAGCATGGACATTTGTTTCTTGAATTGCTGAAGGTGGAGCACCCTTTTAAGCCGCTGTGTGTTTGTGTTCTGCAAACAGTCTTCATAAAAGGCAGAACCATGTCCCAGCATGAGAAACCAGTTACAGCAGGCTAGTGGGGTGGGAAATATTTGCACAGTGCTACCAGAACTATGGAAATGTGGCATTTCAAAACCCTCATAGCCAGTGACATCTGATACTATTTACGGCCTTAGTTGCAGCTGAAAGATTTCCTGGGAGAAAGGTTTTCTTGGATGTGGGTTTTGAATGAGTGCAAAACAATTTAACTTGGCCCCTATATGTTAAAGGCTTTTCCTACTGTTGTATTAAAGATATTTTTTTTCTTAATGGAATACATCAGCTACTGTGTCCAGTCTCCATACAGTGCCCTTCCTGTTGCTAGGGAAATATTCACAAAAGGCGGTGCTCCGCTCAAGTTGAAAAATTTCGCAGAGCTGGGCTTATCTGTTCAATTTCTGTGTTTAAACTTAAAAGAGCTATGATAGTCTATGATGTTGTTTTGACGTATTTGGTCACCTTTATTATGCACATCAGTTGTATGTGATTTCTGGTGTAATGTGACTCCATCATTGCAGGGACAATTTTTAAAATTTATTTATTTAAAGCATTACTATGTCAACTTTCTGCCCAACTCAGGGTCTTCAGGGCAGCATACATTTCAAACCTTAAACCAGCATTTTGAAATTCCCCCCAAAAAAGTATTTTTAAAAAATTAAATAACACAGATAAACACATAGACACACACACAAACAGGGAGGAGACCTAAAAGAATTAGTGAGGGAACGCCAAACAAAATCAATTGTTCACCCATTGGTGGAACACAACAACAGACAGATAAATCTCTCTGGGGAGGAGTTTCAAAGTTTTGGTGCCACGATCAAGAAGGACCTTGTGTTGCAACCCATCTAGCCTGAGATGGTGGGGGTACCTGAAGGAGGACCTCTTCAGAGCGTTCTCTGATGACCAGAGCGTTCAAGTCGTTTCTGAATTTAAAGGTAAAGGTCCCCTGTGCAAGCACCGGGTCATTCCTGACCCATGGGGTGACGTCACATCCTGACGTTTCCTAGGCAGACTTTGTTTACGGGGTGGTTTGCCAGTGCCTTCCCCAGTCATCTTCTCTTTACCCCCAGCAAGCTGGGTACTAGCAATTTAGGGAGTACTATAAAAATGTAAAACGAGTACCCGGCTTGCTGGGGGTAAAGGGAAGATGACTGAGGAAGGCACTGGCAAACCACCACGTAAACAAAGTTTGCCTAGTAAACGGGATGTGACGTAACCCCATAGGTCAGGAATGACCCGGTGCTTGCACAGGGGACCTTTACCTTATAAAAATGGAAGTGGTGTGGTTGATAATACTTTCATTAAAAGCCATGTCATAGGAATTCCTGGGGGAAACAATATTCTTGTGTTGCTATGCCTAAAAGCCTTCGTGTATTTAATCGGTCTGATCCTAATCAGATCAGAAGCCTGGTTTAAACTTAAGACACATGTAGGTGCACCTTTGTGTGGTAGGGAGTTAACAAAGTTCCGTGAAGGTTAAGTTGTTCAAACTATTCGGCAGAAGAAATGTTTATAAGCTAATAATAGTCACTCCCCTTTCTCCTGTTTGCTTTCAAAGAACTAAGTGTCTCCTTTTTCCTATTGCCTGCCTTTAAACAAAATATCTCCCCACCATTCTTCGCTTCTCTTCTCTTTGAATCAAAGCCTTTAATATTTGACCCAGGAAGATAAGTGATGATGTACTAGATTCACTTATAATTGTAGTATTTTGACAGTACTAGAGGAGGAAGCAAAGCGACTTCCAAGGCCTTTGCGAATTGCTGGATGAAAAACACAGTACAGTCTCTTCTCTGTGCACCAGGAAGGAGTCTGTTGCTTAGCAATTAGGTAAAGCTTGGAGTGTAAAAGAATAAAGCTACTGTCTCTCTTTTGCAGATCCTGCTGACTGAAGAATTTGTGGAAAGAATGCTAGAAGACCTAGAAGATCTGAATTCTCCAGAGGAAGTAAGTCTGCTTAACTCAACTCTAATACCCAAGGGGATTCTCTGTATATTCAGTGGCCTAATTTGCTGGCTTGGTGGCCTGGTTTCTTCCCTATAAATATAGGGCTCAGTGTTCTTTGCCATTGTAATCCCCTGAAAACGCTTTGTGGGATGTTGTATGGTAGCAACTCCAGGATTATTTAGCCTGAGCAACTGGGGTTGGCAGTGACTAGAGGACGTTTTCTCTGAAGAAGTCTATGCTGGCCATTTACTTAGCAGCTGACATCCCCTAACTGAAACTGTTCCACTTGATTCTCTGTAGAATGTAGACATTAATTTTAAATTTTGCTAATGGAACCTTTTGTAGCTTCTCAGCAAAGCAAAGTTGCTTATTAAATAAACACTTGTATTACAGTAGCAGGCTCTGTTGCCTGTATGATCACCCTGAAGAACTGTTAATAGTTTTTCAAGTGTATGTCTAAAATTATCCTTCCCGATATCCATCTATATCTTGCAAAAAATAATTGTTATTCATTTTTTACAGGTTCTGTAAACACCAAATAAATCTCTTCAGAATAGCCTTTTGTATCCCCACTTCCCATTGCTTTAATGGTATTTAGTGCGGAAGTTATGCGCGGTCCCTGAATTAGAATACCACATTATCATGCAAGTTAAAGTAGTGGCCTTCAGATTAAATAATAAATAAATATTCGATTAAATAATAAATAAATAAATATTCGATTAAATATATGTGTATCATACTAAATAGTGGCTTGCTGCTTTCTCCTTTTCAATTGTTTTTTATTATCCACAGCTACTCTATGCCATTAGAACACCCGAGTCTCTTAGAAATCTGATGCATAAAATACCTCATGAGAATGTAAAAATAATCCTGCTGGATTAGACAAAGGTCCATCTAGTCCAGAATCCTGTTTCTAGGAGTGGCCAGGCAGATACCACCGGGAAACTAGCAAGCAGGGCCTGAAAGCAACAGTCTTCCTGGACATATACTATTTGCTCTGTCTCTTAGTAATATGGGAATCCCATTTAACAGATATGGGTAATTGCCATTGATAGCCCTATAATTCAAGAGTTTGCCTAATTCTGCTCACCCTTAAAGCAGTCGGTCAGTATCCATCCCTTATGGCTGCAAATTATGCCTTATGTGAAGAAGTACTTTCTGGTATCTGCCCTGAATTGGTCAGTTTCTTTGATCCTGACTTCTAAGAATATTATTTTTATCCACTTTCTCTGCACTGTGCACAACTTTATAAATCTCATGTCTTCCCCATTCCAGTCCTTCTTTCTTCTAAATTAAAAAAGCCCTCACTATCTTGACGGCACTTTACACACACATCTTAACCTATTTCCATACAGAAGATATTTGAATCCCTTGGTCATTTTTCAGCATTTTCCCAGCACTGTGATTCCCATTGTGAAATGGGGCAGCCAAAATAGTACATGAAGTTTAAAATGCAGTTGCACCATAGATTTATATGAAGACATTATGGTGCTGGCAATTTTTTTCCTGGTTAGTAGCTGCCAGTTTAGATCCCATCACTGTATATGCAGAATTTGTGCCTCTGTGTGCGCCATTTACTTACATGGAATCTCATTTGCTTTTTGTTGATTATTCACCCACAGCCTAACTTGACATTACAAACTGTGCACGTTCACCACACGGACTTGCAGCTATACTGTAACAGCTAGTTCCTGGTGGCAACTTTTGAGGAAACACACATCAGGGCATGATTAAGATAGAGACTGCAGCGCAGGAGAAAGAGGAATTTCTGCCTTCTCCCCTGAGCTATTTTCAGTGGCTGAAAAAGCCCAGGGGGAGCCTTATTTGCTCTGCGAGGCACCAATAGAGCAGATAATTCCCCCCCATGGCCTCTGGGCTGTTATAGCTTTCAAAAACAGCACAGAGGAGAAAGCCAGAATTCTTTCTCACGTGCAACATTTCTCTTTCTCCCATGCAGCAGTCCAAATACGAATCTTCCCGTGCTTTGTGTTTATTCCAAATCACTTGAAGTTGAACATCAACAACTGTGATCCTCAAGGGACTCCACTGATTATTTTCATCTGTTGTCAGAGCTATTTATTTCTCTGCATCCTATTTTAACAAAGTCTAAGTAATGTGAACCTGATCACCTATTCCTATGTTTGATGAAAGCCTCACATAACTCAAAGAATGGTTGTTGTTGTTGTCATCATCATCATCAGTAATTCAATTTTTATGCTGCCCTTCCCAATGTAGTTGGGCTCAGAGCAGCTAACAGGCTAAAAGGTTGAGCTTCCTTTTGCAAAAGCCATGCTGAATCTTCCTCACCAAGGCTTATTCTTTTATATGATAAATAATTTGAGTTTTAATTATGCTTTCTGCCAGTTTATCCAGGATGTTAGACTTAAAAGTCTGAAGTTTCATGTCCCTTCCACAGAACCTTTTTCATCTGTAATACATTGAATGGCTTCCAATCCTTCGTAAAGGAAGCTGATTTTAATGGCATTGTACATTTTTGTTGGAATATCAACACTTTCACTTTGGGAACTCTTGGGTGTATCCTACCCAGATCTGGTGTTTTGCTAATTTTTGAGTATCAACTACCCCTAAAACTAGTTCCTACCTCCGTTCTTCAGTCATCCTCCTTGGAAAAAGCAGTTCATATCTCATTATTGGCTCAATATAATCCACAGTGCAAACTAATGCCAATAATTTATTCATCTTCTTTGCTACCTCCCTGTCCTCCTACAACAGTACTTTCACATGTTTTCCTTCTAATGGTCTAGCCACCTTCCTGGCTGGTTTCCTAACCCTTGGTTCTGCTCTTTTAACCATGTGTAGAGCTCTTGTACTATGGTCCCTAAATACTTTGTCTGTAGACCTACTACTTTTTGAAGTGAGCTGACTTGGTCTCAAGGAAGCACATTTGTTCCCAAAGAATAAGGAGTTCATTTCATACATCATAGGATGGCAGAGGAATCTCTCAACTCTTTTTAACAACAACCAAAAAGAATTTAAGGGGGTGAGGTGAAATGAGAGGAGGCAAAGTAGGACAAGAATAGGCTGTGCAAGTGAAGGCTGGAAATAGGAACAATAATTGGTTATGCAATCTTCTGTCCCAAATGAGTTCATTGGAAAAGATTTCTTATTTGCATGTTAGTTTGAAACTGTGGCTTCCACATAGAGGAGCTATCTATAATATCATTCTTCTGTTTGGTTTGTATGTACTAGATAAAGTCTATCAACTAACAGTTTTCATTGCCTTGTAGTTCAAACTTCCAAAGGAGTATAGTTGGCCTGAAAAGAAGCTGAAAGTCTCCATCTTGCCTGATGCTGTGTTTGACAACCCACTCCATTAACATAACTGACATTCACAAGCAACAGCTTACTGTATGCTGCCCAGTGACTCATGGGATAATTAAAGCAGTGAAAGCTCTTCCTACAAATAAGAGGATGTTGCTCCATAACCACTGCAAACCGAGGAGGAGTTACTCAACACCAGAGTCCAGCCTGAACCGAACTGTGCTGGTACATGGCTTTCTCCTTTTCATCACGGCTGAACTCTGAACACCCTGCATACAAATGAGTATATAAGAGGGAGAGAAGTATTTAACTATGAATAGTAGTGATAAGAATTTTTAGCTGGCTCCAGAACTCCCTGCTGCCTTAGCTCAGGGTTTATGTGCCTCATCTACCTTTAGCCACACATTTTCCAGATGTAAACACACACTCCATTGGTTTAGATGTGTTTTCAGCAACTCAAAATGCATTTCGCCACATGCATTTGAACTGAAGAAATGTTGCAGTAAAACTTGGTATGCTTTAAACTGAGGGAAACAATCTCTGTTATTATGTCTCAGGCATTATCTGTCACATTACTGCAAACAAAGGCACTTGTATGAATTCTAGAGATGGTGTCGCCCTCTGCATTAGACTAAATTGGAGATCATGGAATGTTCTGCTTTTTAAAGGGCCAAATTGTCATTCAACATTACTCTTGATAGATTTGACCCTCCTGCTGCTCCCTGTTTCTCTTCTTGTTCCACTTCTCTTGATGTTGGTTAATCTGCTGGGATGTCACAGAGATGCTTTCCTAGCTTGACCCAGGTAACTGAGTGCTTAAAGGGTATTTTAGAGTCTGAGCTGAGGCCTATGGGCATCTTGCTTGAAATTAGCATACCTCTGTTGACTTTGCCTGGAGAAGATAGCTTATGGCTCAGATATTAGGAGCATTATTGGGGAAGAATGCCATGCTGACCAGAACTGTGTATATTTACTGGGAAGCATGTTCAACTGCATTCAGTGGTGCTTACTCTTAGGTCCATGTGAAAGGGATTCATAACATTAAGCCTATCTCTGAGCTGGCCATGGGCAAAGGGCCCCCCAAAAGTTCTGTTTACCAATAAGGTAAAAATTAAATTTAATAAGGTACCTCTCACACTCTTGAACCATGATAGAAAGCCAGAAGGCTTTCATACATAATGTGTAGGTGGCTTGTTGGACTCATGTGCAGTCTTGGTGCAGGCATTTCTTCTGATACTGCATCCTCCCTGAAATTTGTGATAAAGTTCCACCAAACTTTTCAGTCTTGTTGCAAAGAAATAAGAAATTATCCATGAATTAAGAGATGCCTGGAAGCCTATTGCTTTGCCTTACATCATCAGCCTTGACAATGTAAAACTTTCCACAGGGTATGTATTTGTGCTGAAGTTGTAGTTTTTCAATGTTCAAACACATATTTGGGGAGAGATGTTTATTTTAATGGTTCAGATTATTCTCAAATGTACACACAAGCACAAATTTCTATGTTCAGAGTTACTGCCTAGTTTTGTGACCGTTAGTCCAGTATTTCTGAAATACAAACCTTGCCATTGTGCCTATAGACAGGTGGACTAAACTTCCTAGAGAAAAAAGAACCACTTCCTTCACTCCCTGTTCTAACCCTGCAAACAAACAAACAAATAAAAAGACAGCAAGGACAGCAATAGGGGATTCATTTTGCAAAAGGGAATGGAGTGACTCTCTTCTTTTCTTAAAGAAAGAAAACTTCATGGAAATTGACTATCATTTCAAATAGCTTGTACTTATGGCAAGCTGACCTTGCTTTCTGTATGTCCTAAGAGGGGAGCAGCACAGAAAACAAAAATCCTAGTCAAAAGCTATGAGTCAAGATGGCAGCTCAGCTGACTCTGCTTTTAAAAACTATGGGCCTGTGCCCAACCAAATGTTCAGTTGTCCTACTCTGAAGCTAACACCCTAGGGGAAGAGTTGCATTGGCCAAAATAAGGGTGGTTTTTAAAAAACAAACTTATGGGGGGGGAACCCTTAAAGAGAATTAGCATTTATTCTATAAGGAAACGTGTGGTTGACAGATGATAATTTTGGAACAGAGAAGGGCTAGTATATGGCCTTTGGGCATTATGTAGCTTTGAAGGGATTGTTACATTGCCTACAGGTTCCCTTGGGAAATCCTAGGACCATCACTTTTTATTTAAAGTAAAACAAGGCTTGGTATGGTATGGTATACTAGTATATTTGAAAGATGTTACATGGAAAGAAGGGCTGGATGTTATACATTTAGATTGTTATGTTTTGGAAGCTGATGAGGCTGTCATGCTGCAGTGAGCCCAATCCAAATTCTGTGTTGATGCAAGCAGAATTAATTAAGAAAGGAGTGTTGTGATGTTCAAGCAGGCCAGAGTGCCGTAGTAGAATCTCATAGAGATACCTTAAAAAAAAAAACACCTTAGCATTTACTTGTAATGCTGTCACTTGCATGTTATTGCCAGGTATCTTGCATATTTTCTGCACACAGGTGGTCTCTGGCTTGGCTTTCACAAGCTACAGCTAAAGGAAACCTGCTTCTTGACTATACCACTTCGAACTGCATTCTCACATGATTGCATGCTCCTCCATCCCCCACCCCAAATCTCTGATATACAAAACTGTTACATCAGGGAGAAACTTGGGGTAGAATCCTGCTTCCCAACAACTGCCTGCCTATATATGGGAGGAGCATCCATTGTGTGAATCCCATGGAACTCTTTCCAAAGACTGTGCATCCAGAGCTTGGGAGCCTGTGACAACTGCTTTGGGGGACAGTCTTGGAAATCTTGTGTTCCATGATGATGTAATCACTCCAGTGAGTCCTTGCCACAGCTACATGCTCCCATTCGTCCCTCTCCATTGCTGTCCCTTCCGTCACCTCTCTCTGTTGATGGACTAAAGACCTGAAAGGTTTCCTAGGAATGAAAGATGTGACACCTGAGGCCAAATTTATTTTCCTTCCAAAGGGAAATACGTGGAATACTATGTAGTGCTGTGTCAACCTGACTACAGACTTTTTGTGTATTTCATGAGGAGGGTCCTGCCAATTGCAGCTCATAATTTTACTACAAAGGTTGGGTGGATGTTATGTCCTGCCATAACATCTTTGATGTTTAGTCCTGCATGAGTATTCTTTTCTGGGCGGAAATACCTTGCAGTATCTTTATTTAAAACTTTAAAAATGATTGTTTGGTATGACTTGCAGAAAGAGCATTCAGATTTCATTATCTGCCAGAAACTACCCACAAATTATGCCTTGGCAAATCAAAGGTAAAGTGCCCTGATGTATGTTTGTTTAATCAGTAACAGTTTATGGCAGTTTTTGCTGGGAGCTCTTGTTAGCTCCCCAGAAGGCTTAATGGAAATGGGCTGGGTCTCTCCAATTGACCGTATATCAGTAGCTTTTTATGGACAAACACTTAGACACTGTAGATAGTTGCGCTGGCCGTTTTTTTCCCCAAGAGTTGGGAGGAAGAGTTTGCTTAGCACTCTTGCTCTCCGATGACTAGTCACTGAAGTGGTTTACAGGAAACTGGAGCTCTGGCTGCTCTTCAGTTGGTTTGCACCTGCTGCTTAATCCCTCCAGCACCTGGAGCTGTAAACACCCTTCCTGCGTTGCTGTGACAATTATTAACTTTCAGTGCAGCTGTTGCACCAGTCAAGTGCCAGGACAGTAAAAAAACTAGCCACTAAAGTAAATGGTAACAAAAGGCCCATTCCGGAGTGTTTACTATCTAATGTGGGGCAGACAGTAAGAGAGTATAATACAAAGGAGCAGTAAAAGTTTGTGTGAGAATGCTGGTCAGGTGAAGTGCAAGATGCATGTAGAGGAACAGAGGGTTAATCTTGCAGCTGGTGCTTGCCCCAAAGTGCAGTTGCGTTCAGGATCAGGACTCCTGGAAAGTAATTGAGATCAATTTTTTTTTTTGCCATACAAAGAGCTGCGGGCGCATTCCTCTATATCCTTCTGTGTCACTGGAACTCAGGAAGAGTTTAGATGTACATCAAAATGAGATCCCCTCTCATATAGTATCTTCTCCTGAGGATCAGACTTTGGAAAAATGAAGCAGAAAGGGCTGGTCAGAGCACTTGTTAGCTGGTGCCCATGATACCATAAAGTTCTCTTCTCTGCAGGAACAGTTTTCAGCAGTCCCACCAACAAGTGAGGGAGGATTCTTTTTTTAAAAAATCACATACCAAGCAATTGTTTTATAGCATAATTGTACAAATCGCCTTTTAAACAAATTTAAAAGGTAGACTTCATGCCAGAAAGATAGTAGGAGGGGGCAAACTAGCAAGAAATATGTGTTCCTAACAGAGGCAGGTACATGTATCATTTGAAGAGCAAAGGCACAGGCAAGCTATGCTGCCTCCAGTTTTTATGTGTGGCCCTCTGCACCCTCAGATGACATCCATGTTTTGTTGTGATATGTACGTTTAAACCTAGTCTCTGTTAACTGAGTTGATGTTCTGTATGCATTCGGCAAACCTCTGCAGCATGTTTTGTGCTTAACTCTTCCCCCCCCCCCCACACACACACACATATACACACACACTTTGTTTTGCAGACCTGGAATTGGAAGGCCTCTGTCTTGCACATGAAAGCATGGGGGTCACATCTGCAGAGATGCCGATGAAGTCCTGGGGTGCTACAGGGATTGCTCCACCTCTCCCAATCTATTCTTCCAACAACAGGAGGAAAACTGTAAACTGCTTTAAAAAGCTCCTTTATACATGATCTATAAGCATAAAAACACAGGAAGGAAGGGTCAGGGGGCAAATGTATTTGCAGAAATGTGTTTAATGCCTTGTGGCAAAAAATGTGTTAATGTTTAACTTTGGTCTCTCCCATTTACCACCATTGTAATTTATAGAAAAGGTGATAATAGTTCTGTATGTTGGCAATCCTGCCTTACTGTGGTGTTTTCTTCCCCACCTTTACTTGTTCTGTTTCTTTAAAATCCTGCTTTGGTGGGTATCCAAAATGTCAAAAGGAAAATGAGCCTGTAGCAGATGCGAGTTTTAAAAGGATCCTTAAGCTAACCTGTCTCTCAAGCAATTAACCTATGGGCATTATGCACTTTGCTGCCGCTTCATTTCAGATACGATTCTTTTTCTTCTCAAATTGCTTTCGGACCATAAAATCATAATAAGTGGTACATTAGCTTTGTAGTATCGTTCCAGGGCTGTCATAAAAGGTGCATCTTTCCTATTTTCAGCCAGCTAATAAGGAGGTTGGCGAAGTATTTTGAAAAACCCTCTCCACCTTTCTGCTTCATGAGTCACTGCTGAAATTTGAAGTCTCTGATAGCAAAATAACATCATTATCAATAACAGTGTGTGGGGTAGATGTTGAAAGGGTTCCATCAAATGCCTTTTAATTTCAGGAAATTGATTTTTTTTAAAGCTCAAATGTAGGAATATGCTTGCCAGCTGATCTGGTTTTGTAAACACTTTCTTCTCTCCCCCACCATTGTTGTCCTTGCTTTTTTCCCCAGTGAAGGTGGAAATCAACATGGCAACTGTTGTCTTCCCTGGGGTGGGGATGGCAAAGGTCTGCATCCATCACTGCTAGGGTTGCCACCAGCGGGAGATTTTTGGAAAGGAGTCTGAGGAGGGCGGGGTTTGGGGAGGGGAGGGACTTCATTGCCATAGAGTCCAGTTGCCAAAGCGGCCATTTTCTCCAGGTGAACTGATCTTTATCAGATGGAGATCAGTTGTAACAGCAGATCTCCAGCTAGTACCTGGAGGTTGGCAACCCTAATCACTGCCATTCTACGTAATCTAGGGAAGAAGGGATGATCGAGTGAGTGCATGTTATTATAGTGTCGGCCCTGCAGTAAGCAAGGATGACCACTGCCAGCCCTAGTCAACATTTCAAGGAAATGCAAGAGTGTGCCTTATAGGGGCAGCTGGGTCAGGATTAAGCAGCATATCCTTTAAAATATGCCCCTTCACCACTAAGTGAAATCTCAATGCTGGATAAAGACTGCACCTATCTTAGGGAAAGCGAAACCTTTTAAAGTGATCAAACAAGTGAGTTAATTCAAAAGATCCTGTGCTCTTACCAGCTGACACCTCTGATTCCTGGAGTGGCAATTTTCAGTTTCAACAGCACCAAACGGCCATTGTGAAAAAGCACCTCAAAATTATGAGCCTCCTTGCCCAGCTCCTCTGCTGGACCCTGGGGGAGAGCTGGAAAGTATAGCACTAGTGTTCAGTTTTAGCAAATGTGAACATTGCTGCAGCTAGAAATGGTAAGTACGAGTTTTAAAAGGAATAAATTGGTGTAGTGTCACACTCCGAATGGAAGAAGAATCACCTTCTTTTCATGAAACGGTTTTATCTCCATAGGAACCAGTTCTCTGTTAAAGTGGGTTGGGGGTTGTTAAACTGCTTTTTTTTTTTTTTTTTTTTAAAGATAGAGCTCTCTCGTTGGTTGTTACTACAATTCTATATTTTGGATGGCTATAGTGTTAGAGAACTTTGATTGAAATGAGTTGTTCTGTTTGCGGGGGGCCTAACCCTTAGATCTCCTCAGTTTTTAATTCTGACTGCTGAGGCTGCTTGGATAAGCCTCAGTTGGGGTGAACCTTTTTGTAGTTCATCTGTGTGTGTGTGTGTGTGTGTGTGGTGTTGTTGTTGTCCCTTTACAAAAACATTAAGGACTCTGCAGAAGCTGGTCTGAAAAAGGCTCGCCGTACTTGCAGTGAAATTTTCAGTATTTTGTTAGTATGCCTTTTTTCTACCAAAAACAGTGGAAACCTAAACTAGCAGAGAGGTTTTAAAAATATTTTATATTAGTTTCTAATGTATATTCTTACATTATCGCAGTGCTGGTGTGTTCACCTGCACAAAGCTACTTTTTGTAATATTTTTGTGAAACACTGAGCTTTTTTCCCCTCCTGTGTATTCAAGGTGCATTAAACTTGTTTGCATAATTGTCTTGTGTGCATTTATTGATTGCAGAAGTGATAAAGGTGGCTTTATTCCTTCCTTCTTGTGTGACTTTCTTGTTCCAGCCATTCTTTTCAAGCTGCAGCCAGGTTAGGGGGCCCTTTTGTGTGCACACACAACAGCCTCCCCTCCCCTCCCCACTCCCCTTTGCTTATCAGCCGTCCTCTGAAGTGGTCTGTTCTCTTCTGCATTGTGTGACCCGCCTCAGGGAAAAGGGTTGTATTCCTTAAGGATCATTTCCACCACACTCTAAAAAGTCCAGAGTTCTTTATCACCTTCTCCTCACAACCACCCTCTGAAGTAAGCTGCTATCAATATTTACAAGAGTATACACTATTTAAGAATTTTTAATCCAGTTTTTTTAAACAGTTTGAAGCAGCTAACAATAAAAATACAGAAAATTACAAATAGTTTTTTTAAATGAAACAAGTTTTTCAATCAAGTGCCAAAAACTCATTGGGAAAGAACAACTTTGCAAAGTTGGTCAAACCTAACCAGAGTAGGATGATTCCTGACTTTTTCCTCCTCCTACGTGGAAATGGCAGATGATCGGGGCATTGAGGTTTGCACTTGTCAGGGGTCCGGGATAAGAAGAGATTGCTGGGAACACCTCAGCTGGTAAACAGGCTTGTAGAGGGAGAGGTCGTCCTTTTAAGCATGTGAGTCCCATGGCATGAAGGGTTTTTAAGGCACCAGCACCATTAATGGAGCCTGAAAACAAATAGGAATCGAATGTAGTTGTGCAAAAGTATGCTTTTATATGTATGCTCACCCTGCAGCCACCAACAGATAAATCACGGCATCAGAGGCGGATCTACTGTGAAACTAATGAAGCTTGAGCTTCAGGGGCCCTAATCCCAGAGGGGGGCCCTGAAGCAATTTTTTTTTAATGATTGAATTTCTCAACAAAATTGATGGAGTTTTTTAGTGATAGAAACATAAGCCAGTGGGTTGAATTACTTAATATTGACTTTACAATATGCTCTAATACCCATTTCATATGGCCTCAAAATGTCCCTGTAATTGGTCAGATTTCAAAATTTTCTTGGGGGCTTGCAGAGCCCGAACCCCCAGCTGTAAGCGCTCTCTGAGCTCGCCAGAATCTATTTGTAGCCTACATTTTGGCAGCTGGATCCTCGAATCCTTCATTGGTGCACAGCTTAACAATTCATTTCATCACTGTATGGCCCATTTTCAAGGACTCCACCCCCACCACCCTGTTCTCCACCATTTGGGACGCAAGGGCAGCAAGGCAATTTGGACCTTGTTGGATGTCGCCCTATTGTAGCTGGTTGCGAAGGGGCCCCCATAACAGATCAAGCTTCAGGGCCCCAAAAATGTAGGTCCGCCACTGCACGGCATTCTTTACTAGCTGAAGTTTCCAAGTAGCCTTCAAGGACAGCCCTCTATAGAATAGGGATTTAAATATCTGAAGATTTGGCTGACTTCACTATTAGAATACAAGATATTCCATACCAGAATCTTTGATTCAAGTCATACCTCTGCGAGTTTCAGGCTGCCATGTATGATGGGGGCTGTTCATGCTATTTTTATTCACAGGATTACAGGTGGAGGTTAATAGTGGCCTGTCAAGGCTGCCTAATTTGTGCCTGAAATTTAAGCTCAACACACTATCCATCGAGAGGCCATTTTAAGAATCAGCCTCTTAAAGTTTGTTTTCTCTTTGCAAGAAGATAGGTAATAGGACTTTTATAGGGCCAGGTTCTCTTGGAGAACCAAATACTTGGAGTTTTATATACTTCATAGGAAAACCCTGCTCTTCAGTGCATTCTATTGCATATGCAAATGTGTTGCTCACTCAAATATAATTTAAATGAGAAATGGGGAGTGTAGACCCCTCTGGGGGCAGAGGAACACCATACCTACAACCTGTGGGGTCTTGCAATCACGAGCCCAGTCACTGTTTCTTTAAGCCAAGCTCTTTATTCAGCAATTCAGACCCTGGAAGGTGGTTAATTTCACCCACCTCAGGGTCACCCTATTACAGAGGAGAAGAGCTGCGATGCTGCAACCTGCCAGTATGGTGTAGTGGTTAAGAGCGGTGGTTAGGAGTGGTGGACTCCAAAGAACCGGGTTTGATTCCCCACTCCTACACATGAGCAGCAGACGCTAATCTGGTGAACTGGATTTGTTTCCCCACTCCTACACACGAAGGCAGCTGGGTGACCTTGGGCTGGTCACACTCTCAGCCCCACCTACCTTGCAGGGTGTCTGTTGTGGGGAGGGGAAGGGAAGGTGGTTGTAAGCTGCTTTGATTCTGCCTTAAGTGGTAGAGAAAGTCAGCATATAAAAAACAACTCTTCTGCCAGAAGTCTCCTCCCGTTTCCCCCTTCCTTCTTTTTATAGCCCCAGCTTCCCACCTTGAGTTAAGCCCCACCCTCTTCTCCTCTGTTCCTTGTCCTGCCTCAAAACACCTGGGCCCCGCCATTGTTCTTCCACCCAGGCTGGCTTTCTGCTGCCACACCCTTTGAGCTTCCCTGGGCCAGACTGTAAAACCTGCCCTTCATCCTAAACTGCTCCATCGAGGTGAGTCTTGCGGCTGGGTTCAAGGGCCTGTCCAGCCTTGCCAGGTAGCTTGTTTCTGGGCAAAATGTGTTTCATGGGTGCTATCAGACAATTTATCCTGACCTGGATGGCCCAGGCTAGCCTGATCTCGTCAGATCTCAGAAGCTAAGCAGGGTCAGCCCTGGTTAGTATTTGGATGGGAGACCACCAAGGAATACCAGGGTTGCTGTGCAGAGGAAGGCACTGGCAAACCACCTCTGTTCGTCTCTTGCCATGAAAACCCCAAAAGGCGTCGCCATAAGTCGGCTGCAGCACTTTACACACACACATCAGACAATTTGATGAACATTGGGGCAGGCAGAGGCATACAGAAAAAATATCACTGAAGAAATGATGCAATGACTTCTCTAGCAGCATTTTTTTAAATATAATTATTTTTATAAGAAAAAACAAAACAAATTATAAAAAACAAAGAAAACAATAACATCAAAAATACAAAAAGAGCACTTATACATCATTCAAAATTACCCCATACCATATGAATTATAAAATACACAGTGCTCTAATACCCACCACCCACCTTAACAGTGTGTCCCACCACCAGTAGACTTCCGGAGAACCAGTGGTTTGGAGCGGTGGAGTCTGATCTGGAGAACCGGGTTTGATCCCCCACTCCTCCACATGAGCGGCAGAAGCGAATCTGGTGAACTGGATTTGTTTCCCCATTCCTACACACTAAGCAAGCTGGGTGACCTTGGGCCAGTCACACTCTCTCCACCCCACCTACGTCACAGGATGTCTGTTGTAGGGAGGGGAAGGGAAGGTGAGTGTAACCCGGTTTGAGTCTCCCATAAGTAATAGAGAAAGTTGGCATATAAAAGCCAACTCTTCTTCTCTTCCTCCTCCTCTTCAGAAATATAGTGGAGCCAGGTGGGATGTTTGCCCAGCAAGGCTTCTGATTGGTCATTGGAGATCTGATTGGCTGCGCATATTAATTTTTTTTTAAATTGCTTCAGTAGCAGCTGCCACCATGGCACAAAGCAATTTTTAAACAGTATGTCAGGGTCCCCATCTTTTTTGAGCCTTTGGGCACCTTTAAAAATCTGACACAGGGTGGTGGGCATAACCACAAAATAGCTGCTAAAGGAGATGGTGCCAACCACAAAATGTCAGGGGTGTGTGTGAGGTTATGCATAATTAAAATAGTAACTTTTCAACATTTTAGGCATAAATTCTGTTTAACAGAGTGCTTTATAAAATGGACATATTGTTTTAAAATATTTTCTTGCATTTTTTTTAAAGACTGGGTTTTTAAAATTTATTTGTATTATTATCTAGCATGAAGTCAGTGTTGCCATGTAACTGTAGAATATGGTATCTGGTGTGTAGTCACCATCCTTAATTTCTTAGTTTTCAGTTTAAGATTAAATTCCTTGATATGGAAGACAACTTCAGATAAAAGGCTTTGCAAGGTCTTTTAACAATCAGGGAACATCAGCAGTAGGAGGATTGTTCCCTGCACAGTTCCATGTTCTTCATGCCTGGGGAACAGCACCAATAGCAGCCCCACAAGAATATAGCATAGTGGTTTAGAGCATGAGCTATGAACTGGAAGCCCACAGTTCAAGTGTCAGCTCAGCCCTGCCTGGAGTTCAGATTCGAAGTAAACAACTCTTATCAGACACAACTTGGAATGATTTAAATGCCCCTAACCACAGACGCCGATGTTTCCCCAATCTCCATTTCCAGCTTTCCTTCCATACACACAGTCCAAAATGTCCAAATTATGTGATTTTTCCCCCATGACATGAATATGTGCAGATTTGCTTTATTCCTGATTGAAATTCTGTGACCAGAATAATCTCAGTGCAGAATTTGGAGGGGAGGGTGTTGAGTGCCTGCAGAGGATGGTCACACATGATTAATTGTTGTACCTTCCTTATACAGAGGGAGGCACAAAACAGCATGCAAGGGGAGGTGACTTTAGCCATTTAAAAAGAGAGTTGTATGCTTGGTACCCTGAGGCAATGTGCATCTAGCCTATGGCGCACTGTTAATATTTTACCTGCTTTGAGGTTAGGCAGAATGCTAAATACCTATTGAGGCTGGAGGAGGCCTGAGGCAGTTTCTTGGGGCTAGTAGCCTACAGGCAACTGTGGATTTGTTCCTGCAGCTCAGCTAATTCTGAACTCTTCAGGCAGCAGAAAGCTAATATTGGGGACGATATTACTTCTCTGCCACTGTTGAATCTTCTATCACCCCTTAATTGATTCTAGTTCTTGACTGTTTCTTAAATTGTTGTGGACAGTTAAGATAAATTTTGCCAGAGCTGAACTGCTAAGCCTGCTTTCCCTAAGCAGGTGGCCAGCTAGAAGAAACTTTGAGCCCCGCCCCCTGTGCAAAATCACCATTTCCACATGGTGAAGATGCTCTGGGCTTCATTTGTCACTGCTGCAATTGGAGGGGCACTGGGTGCGGGTGACAGAGCTTTCACGCCAAGAATTTTCTGGGCATTCCTCCGCACTTTTTTTTTTGTAAGTTCTCCTTTCAACACATGCTTTGCAGTAACTCAGCATATGCTAATGAGAGCATGGTTATCATGGTTGCTTTTTTGTTCTTTCTTTGTGTATGCTGCATAGCACAATATCAACATACAAGTAGCATCCCTCCAGCCATCTTTCCGTTTCCACTTCCATTCCTTTCCAGGCAGTTGGGACAAAAACTGCCAGCACCTTGCCCCTTATATCTCCATATTGAAACAAGCTGGTAATGTCATTTGTTAAAACAAAAACAGGGCATTCAGATAAATTAAAATTTGACATGGAAATTGTTATGCCCACAAACACTAAGTGTTCCTTTCCAAACCACAGGTATTCATGGGGGTGATTATTTTAACAGGAATTCTGTTTATTCAGTCAATAAATAGGCAGCCTCCAAATGGTACAACTCAGCAGTTACTGGAAAACAAAAGAACTGTAGATTCTAGAATGTGAATCCCATAATAGCCCAGGCCTTTCTAAACACTTTACTACAGAAACAGATAAATCGCAATAGGTAGTTTTAGCATTGTATCAACTGCTGTTTGTTTGTAAAGCCTGAAAAAAGCTGTTATTGCAGGAACAAAATGTTAGGGAAATGGTACCTTTGCAGCACAAACGTGTGTGCCATTTCTTCCACGTGGGGACCTAATGTACTTGGACTGTATTGGAGAAAAGAGAATGATTAGAGCACACACATGTGGATGCTCCAAACCTTGAACCTTACAGAGTTGTTCTTGGGAGGATGAAATGGAAGAAGGGTAACAATGTAATGTTTTGGGTCCCCACTCGAGAAAAGCTGGGCATAAAAATATGCATTAAATAAATAGTGCTGGGAAACAAAACACCCAGGATTGCTGAGTGGTTTTCTTGTGGCCAACAAGAGCCCAGTGGTCAAGCGAATAGGCCTGGACTATAGACTTTGGTGAGGAATTGCTGTTCAAATTGTTAGTCTGTGTATTGGTGAAGGAGGTTGAAAAAAAAAGACCTTCAGCCTCTCTATCTTTCTTAACCAGGACTATGACCCTGACTTTGAAGAAAAGAGAAAAAACTGCTTTATTTTTCTTTAAACAGAAGAATCTGCATGTGAAAACTCCTAATAGGTTTCAGACTAGCCTAAGCAGGAAACCAAAGATTGTGTGGGGGCCAGCAAATGCTTATAGCAAGTTCCAGGAAGTGTTACTTAGTAATCTGGCTAAACCCTTACAAACACAACTTGTGTAGGCAGAGTTGAGAAAACAGCCACACGGCACCATCAAGATAGCTAGAGAGAGAGGGAGAGAGGATGAAATTAATTAGGACCTTGTAAAAGCAGGGTCATGATGAAACTGGGGGTTTGAGCTACCCAAAAACCGGGAGTATAGATCTCTCTCCCCCTGCCCCATCCCTAAGGAAGAGAATTCCTATTAAGATGATTCTGGGATGATAATAAAGATGTCCAAAAGGGCAAACTAAACCTTGAGCACAAAGAACTGTGTGAACTGATTAAAAAGTATGTCCAAAATATATATTTGCACAAATTTACATAATTTATTCTAAATGCACAGTTTTGGTGCATCTGCTTCAGTGGAACATTGGAAAGGAAAGGGAGAAGGGACGGCGCTAATGGGAGGCCAAAAGGGCTGGGTGTGTACCGGAGTTTCAAATATGGGGACCCCTAGGGTTTAGCCACCACTAAATATGCCTCCAGCAAGTCCTTGTCAATTTTGTATGTGTGTGAAGTCAAAAGCTAGCAAACATTGGCAAGTCTCCTAGGAAGCTGTGATTATGATGTGGCTCCATACAGTGTGGAGCCACTGTGGAGTATGTATGGAAGGGGAACGTTGGGAAAAAAAAGACAGAAAAGTTTGCAGAAAACACCCATCTCTCTTGTGGAAGCTTCCTCACCAACGGGCCTGCCTCTACATTTGGAGCTGTGATGAAAGCAACACAGAGAATCATTTCTGTGTGGGAGCAGCCATGGAGAGGATTTCCATTAGAAGATTCGATTTTACCCCTACACATACACTTCCTGTTGCACCCTGAAATCTCCCCCCAAATGCTTCTCTTTAGGGATAAAGAACACGAAAGCCAGAGTGTTGGACTAGGATTTGGAAGGATTTAGAAGTTCCAACTGCCATTCTGCAATGGAAGCTTGCTGGGCGACTTTGGGCCAACCCCACTCTCTCAGCCTCATTTATCTCAAAGGGTGGTTGTGGGGATAAAATCGAGGAGAGGGGAATGATGTTAGCCACTTTGGGTCCCCATTGGAGAGAAAGGCAAGAGGGGAAGGGAAGGAAACAAATTGGGGTTCTGCAGTAGCAAAAGGAACTGCCTTTTTGAGAGTGGTCTATGACAATAAGAAAAACCGCCCCATCAATTTTATTATACAGTGGGGAAATGTATGTCTTGGTTGTCTAGAATCTCCTCAGCAACAAAATTCAGTGGGTGGCCTTGAGTGAAGGTTTGCATGTGTCTGTCAGCCCAGCCTACCCTACCCTACCTTTCAGGCTTGCTGTGAAGATCACTGAAGTTACATGTGGAGAGCACCTCACACCCTAAAAGAGAAAAGCTTTATATAAAAGTTTCCTTTTCGTTCTTAATCTGAAGATTGAACTGTAACACTGTAGTCAAGTGTATTTTTATTATAGTTCTAGATTTACACCCCACTTTTCTCCCCGCTGGGAACCCAAAGCACATAATTCCATTGTTAACCCTTTCTCCTTTTTATCCTCACAACAACAACAGCAACAATGCTATGAGTCATATTAGGCTAGGGTTGCCAACCTCCAGGTGGTGGCTCGAGATCTCCTGGGATTACAACTGATTTCCGGATGACAGAGATCAGTTCACCTGGAGAAAATGGTTGCTTTAAAAGGCAGCATCTATGGCATTATACCCCATTGAAGCCTCTCCCCTCCACAAACCCCACTCTCCTCAGGCTCCACCCCCAAAATCTCCAGGTATTTCCAAGCCCAGAGCTGGCAACCCTAGATTAGGCTGAGAGAGAATGACTGGCCCAGCAAACTGCCAAACCAGAGTGGGAATTCAAATGGGGGTCTCCCCAGTCCTAGTCTGACACTGTAACAATTACACTGTGCTATACATGCATATATACAAATGTTAAGGCCCCTGGTTTAGCACCTGCCACTTCGGAGTTAAAAGGACTGCAACAATAGGTTCATCTGACTCTTGGAAGAACTTGTGGACTCCACTGTCACAGGATATAGTGCTAGCTGCTAACTTAGATGACTTTAAAAGAGAATTAGACAAATTCATGGAAGGCAGAGCCATCAATGGCTCAGGGCCATTAATGACCACTGTCTAAATGGAACCTCCATGGTCAGAGGCAGCAAACCCCTGAATACCAGTGCTAGGGGGAAGCTTTGGCCTCCATGCCATGCTTGTAGGCCTCCCAAGGGATTTGTGTCTGGTTGGTCACTGTGCAAAACAGGATGCTGGACCACTGCTCTTATCCAGCAGGGTTATTTTTATATTTGCTATTCAAGTGTTAGGCTGGACACAGCAGTGGCCTGACTAAACAAAATGGTTCTTTATATCCTGCCTTCTGCCCATACCAACGTCATCTTTCTTGTATGTTTCTTGGGACATCCCCATCACACTAGAAGAAACAACAGGGTTACTATTGTACATGTTCATCCGGTTAGCTATCTATGTGACGTGATAATGATTAGAAGACTTTGTACGTAATCACATACCACTGGTAGACCCTGGTTGTGCTTATGTGCTCTGACCAGCAAGGATAAACTTGAGATGAAATGCTTTAGCTTCTGGCTTTCCAGGGCAAGACTGGAATTTGGTTCTAGAAAGCCTGGCTGCAATCTTAAGTGTTCTCAGAGAGAATTTATGCTGCAGTTGGTTTTGCAGCTTTACTGAGAGCCAATGTTGCCTAAAAAGAATCAACCCTTTTTCTGAGACAGCATTAATGTGCTGCTAATGATCTGAGATTTTTAAATGGGTGGCCTAGATGAAAAAGTTAATCCTACAGTGCTTGACCCTTCCCAGACAGTGACCCCCATGCCACCAAAGGAAAGATCTGGAGATAGCCGCTCCCTCTTTCCATCCCTGTTTAGGAAAGGTCACAACCTCTTCATACTCATTTGTGATCCCCCACAGGTCATGACCCTGGGAGCTAATGTGTTGGCCAAGGGAATGAAAACTCCGGATGTTGGCAGGGCTAGAGAAATGCTAAGGAGGAGAGGAGTTTTATTCTTTCCCATTTTAATTAATCTGCCTTGATTGACTAAAATTCCGGGCATCCAAAAGGGCCTTAGTTTTTTAAGAGTCCTTGAGAAGAAATAAGTTCCCATCAAGAACATACAGTTCTGCAGCCCCAGCTCCAAGCACTTTTAGTTAAAGCAAGGACTGAGCCATTGTCTAAGATCCACAGAGCAGAAGGGAAGAATCGTGTCATTCTCCAACAACAGGGAAAGTTCGGAGGCGATTGAGACTTCAGGGTCTTGCAAAAAGTGACCCCTGGCAGAGGTCGTTGGTGAGCCTGAGAGATTTAGCCCTGGGTGACAGTGTCTAATTGCTTTTCATGAATTGTGATGCTAAGTGAATAGTAGGGCATTATGGCCATTTGGAGATGTAACTTGCATACATCCCTGAAGCCCTTTCCTGCTAATGTTGCCTATGAGGAGCTCTTCTGTGGCTTTCTGTTGCTCAGTAAGTATTCCATGTGGCTAACCTCTGGTGGCACAAGAGTTTGTAACCTTTCAAGCTGCACATTATACTTCATTAGGCAGAATGAAATTGTTGTTGTTCCCCTTCTATGTAGAACCACATGGAATTCCAATGATGTGTTTTCCTTCCTAACAGGTAGTAGCTTAGGCCTGATTTAAGTCTGAAGCTGGCAGATAAGATCTTACCCATGTGATCTTTCTTATGCCCAGACTGGGCTCTCAGCTGTTTGGCATGCAGCTTTATCATACCAGAGATCAATAGGTGTTGTGCTGACATGGTAATGTTGCATATGCAGCAGCATTGTACACTGGAGAAATGCTCTCCATCCTTGAATTGTAATTCAACAATTGAGGCTATACTCCACACATGCTCCAGTGGCTGGTAAAAGATTTGCTAAAGGAAAACTATGGAATATGAGTTTCCTCTCAAAGTGGGAAGACCAGAATGACCTGGGAGGGGGTCTCCCAAGGGATGATTCTCAGGATACCAGAAGGATCTCTCTTCTCCTTGCTAATCTTTCTTGGGTGGGCACAAGCCATGAAGGACTAGGCCTTTACCTAGTTACCACATGTCAAAGGATAATGTGAGAAGTCCCAGCTCTGAGAACAAAGGTAATGATGGACTTTTAAAAGCTTCAAGACTTCTGTGTGTGTGTGAAGTGCTGTCAAGTCGCAGCTGACTTATGGCAACCCCGTAGAGTTTTCAAGCCAAGAGACCATAACAGAAGTGGTTTGCCATTGCCTTCCTCTGTATAGCGACCCTGGAATTCCTTGGTGGTTTCCCATTTAAATACTAACCAGAGCTGACCCAAAATCGGGCTAGCCTGGGCCATCCAGGTCAGGGCACCTTCAAGAATTGCTCTCCTAGTTAAACGTCATTTTGGATAAATTTAGAATTTAGAGGATTGTGTGTTTTCACCTCTTCTTTCTATCTTTGCTTGGCCTGATGCTTGACAGACCATGTGTACTCTTTTTATTTTTATTAAAAAAATATATATTTTGATTGCTCAAAAATATGATCTCTGTAAAGCTATCCAAAGAGCTATATAATGGGGATCAGCAAGTGAGCTCGCAATCCCTTGAGCATGATAACTCAAAATCAAAAAAGTCCAGTAGTTCATGCTAACTAGTATGAGTGAAGTAAGCGAATGCCCTAAATGGCAATGCAGATACAGAGTATAAAATACTGTAAAGCCTGTGTTATAATGTTAATTTCGAATCAATATAACACAGTGGGAGGTTGATAGTTCAAAGCAGCAGTTTATTGAGCTCAATATACATACCGGATAAAACTGCCCTAATGCGCAGGACAGTCTTCATACAGAACAAAGGATTGCTACCCCAGTTATAACTTCTGGTTAGGGATGTTCCAATTACGTCGACTTACTAAACATTGGTTGTCTGCCTTTCTTTAATTAACATAGTATATAGAGATTGGTAGAAGCTGTCTCTAAGCAAGCACTTGGTCTTGTGATTCACATTCCTAACAGTGAAGGTAAGACACTGTTTTTCTATACAGGGGAAAGCCTGTTCCAGGCAATGTGTTCTGCTGGCCTCTTATAGTTATGGATGCCAACGTTCCCAAAGTTTCCACGTGTGGGTAGAATATATCTGCCTGATGCTATGCTCTATTCTTGAGCATAGCACCTCATGAACCTATGAATGTTTATACATATGAAAGAATATATGTTTTCCTATAAATGAAGTTTATAGGCACTTCAATACAAATCTGGATACTCTTGTCAGATTTGTTGGTGGCAGCAGTTGCTACTCAGAGAGTAAGAGAAAGGGGCAGTGTCACCAAGTAAAGACTTGGGACAGCAGCGGGGCATTTCTGAGCTCCTGAGACCCAAGGGAATGGGGCTTGCAAGCCAGAGTGGTGTAATGGTTAAGAGCGGTAGTTTGGAGTGGTGGACTCTGATCTAGAGAACCGGGTTTGATTCCCCACTCCTCCACATAAGCAGCGGACGCTAGTCTGGTGAACTGGATTTGTTTCCCCACTCCTCCACATGAGCGGCGGAGGCTAATCTGGTGAACTGGATTTGTTTCCCCACTCTTACACACGAAGCCAGCTGGGTGACCTTGGGCAAGTTACAGTTCTATTAAGAGCTCTCTCAGCCCCACCTACCTCACAGGGTGTCTGTTGTGGGGAAGGGAAGGTGATTGTAAGCAAGTTTGAGTCTCCCTTAAGTGGTAGAGAAAGTCGGCATATAAAAAACCAACTCTTCTTCTTCCTCTTCTTCTTTCTCTTCTTCCTCTTCCTCTTCTTCTTTCACACCCACAAAGCTGCACACTTTAAAAGAGAAATGGGGTATGTGCAACAAGTAAGTTCTTGTCTGTCAGCATCATGCTTCAATCAGGCCATACTTGTTCAACTTTTCACGAACTGCATAGTACACTGACCAAGGATGCATTTCAGGCTTTCACAAGGACTGATAAACTCACCAGTTGCATCCTGTTGCAAGGATATATATACTTCTGAATAAATATGCCCTTTTTTAAATAAGAAGGAACAAAAGTGGTCATGTTGGAAGAAATATTTGCTCTTGGTGCCCCAACATATATTTCTTATCAAACTCCTCAAGCTCTGTCCTATTTAATTCCAACAATGTAACAACCATTAGAAAATACTTCTATTGAACAGGAAGGATATTTGTAATTCTGTAGTTCATTGCTCAGTGAATGAATTGAAAAGGTATTAACTTTCACTAGATCAAAAACTGGGAAGAGCTATCTGTCGGGTTACCGAAGTATCCAATAATTGAATGAAAAGTAATTGATAATACTTCATACTTACACAGCATATCCAAATGGGGACGCAGTGCGGCTAAACAGTTGTTCTATGCATCATATTTGAGGGTTTCAAAATTCCACACTAAAGCTTTCCAGATCTGGCAGCTGAACAAACTGGGCAAATTAAAAATAAAACGGGAGATAGGAAGCACATCTGCATACATTTACTCAATGTGCATGCCTTTTGTTTGCAGTTTTGTTCCTAAAAGAAATCGGCATCCTTTCTCCCTTCCCAGAGTATAGCACCTTTTTGTTCCAGTTACCTTTGGAATGACTGCAAACTGTGGGAGCAATAGATGTTCAGAGCAAGGAGAAAAGGTGCACTGCTTAAGGACCGCCATATGGAATGGTGCAATACAGAGTGTTTCAGTATGTTCTGATCTTCTTTGGATTGTGAGCTGGGTGGAACAGTCTCTCATTTTTCAGTTTTTGTTCTCAGCCACGAGGGCTAGAAACATGATCTTTTAAAAATGTGAAAGCTCAGGTTATTTTTTCCAAGTGTTTTGAGAAGAGTAATGCTTTTCCATATTCTGAGATATTTTAAACCCCTTTACTCATTTAGGTGTTGCCAGCATTCTCGAAGGAGAAGAAAAACTCACACAGTGTCACACGCCAACAAATTACTTCCAGCCCCCTGTTATTTAAAGCCCATAGAAATTAATTGTTTTGTGATTATGGTAAATGCAAATTCAACCACCAACGCTCAGACGTCCAGGACATCCAGATGAGCACCTGCTCTGACCTATTCCATTATTAATGAGAAACCGGTTAGCCAGCAGCGGTTCCTAATGAAATTCAAAGGCACGGGGCAGGGGGGGGAGAGACCACAGAAGCTGCCGTCTATGGCTTTCCCACAGATCTTAGGTAGCTGTCTCCTGCAATGGAGACTGTTATTTGATGAGGTACAGGGTAAATATGTCTGGGACACAGGTGCTATGAATCCCAGGTGCTATGATTGGCCTGAATGAAGGCAGAAGAGAAGCAGGAAACTTTCATTCTGTCCATCACCTCTGAGGAGTCTCTGTATACTCTGTAGCTCCATGTTTTAACATATATGCTGATGACTAAGGAGGCAGAAAACTCCTTTACAAACCAGAAAATCTTGTAATCACAACCTCACGTGTAAGACCAAGTTTGGAAACACATTGCTGTAGCACAGAGTTGGTACTGTCTCTCTATTATTTCAGTTTCCAGAATCTCAAGGAGATGGGTTAATTCTTTCTAGTCCATTTAACAGAGTTTCTAGTCTTCATGGCAACAGCTTTAAAGATATAGAAGCCATTTCTGCTGAGGTGAGGAGGCAGGGATAAAAGGATCTCCCAGAATTACAGCTCATCTCCAGACAACAGAGATCAGTTCCCCTGGAAAAAATGGATGCTTTGGAGGGTGGACTCTATGGCATTGTATCCCACTGAGGTCCCTCCCCTCCCCAGGCCACATCCCTAAATCTCCAGGAGTTTCCCAACCTGGATCTGGCATCCCTACTCCCCCATCCCCCACTGGTGGTCAGGGGGGACCTGGCAACCCTATGTGGAGGAGGAATGTTCTAGATAAGGCAGTAGGTAGCCATAGGATAAGACAATTGTCCCCACAGTGTAATGTTAACATTTTCTTGCAAATCAGGTATAGGATATAGAGCGAGGGTGGGGAACGTCAGGCCGGGCCGTTTAAGGCCTGTGAACTCATTTGTTCTGGCCCTTTGTGGGTCCTGGCAGATCTCTAGCTCAGAAGGATCTAAGACTGGTGATCCTCCCCTTCCCGTGGACAAGAATAGCCTCTATTCAAGGCAGATGTGAGTTTGTTTTGCGAGAAAAGGAATCTTTTCCCTCCCTTGCAGAAGAGTTGTTAGCGATGGAGCTGCTAGGACTGCCCAACAGAGTTAACCCTTTCCCACCTGGGCCATGGAGAAACGTATTCCCTCTGTACTACAAGAGGGCTGGGGGTGGAAGTGGCGACAATGGAGGTGTTAAGGAGGCAGGTCCAGAATGTGCGCGGGGGGGGGGGTGTTTCTTAGCTAGTGTGTCCTCATTTCATCCCTGCAGGCGGAGGTAGGAGCGGGCTGTAGAATCTGGCCCCGACCATGCGGAGCAGGAGCAAATCTGGCATGCGGCTGGACGGCTACACCTGGCTGGTGCAACAGACCATCCTGTGCCACCAGGTGGGCGAGTGCGCCACTGGTTGGATGCCTGCCTGCTTGCCCATGCAGGGGGGTCATCTGGGGCAGCTGCCTGCTTGGGGCTTGGTTGGCTAATTTTTAAGTTGATAATTTTGTATAGCCCGTGAATGATGTTATAAATATCCAAATGGCCCTTGGCGGAAAAAAGGTTCCCACCCCTGATATAGAGGTTCCTGCTCTTAAGTTCACACAGTAGAGATGAGTGTATTCAAAACAACATCCATTTAATAGCAAGAAGATATAGGGATGGGAACAACTGGTTTCAGGAAAAGGGATCTCATGCAGTCTACAGTTCTAACAAACAGAACTGACAGGCAGGGACTCCACCCCGTGAGGTAAAAGCAGATTTAAGGGGTAGATTAGATTGGGAAAACAGCATGGGAGAAAGAGTTAGACACTTCTATCTCAGTGTTGTTTCCCCAAACCAACTTGCCCCAACTTCTACATTTTCTAAGAAAAAAACAAAAACAAACAGGGACTCCATGTTTGGATCTCCTGCTATCTCATTTAATTTTGGCCAAGTGTGGGCTCTGAATAGAAGTCCCGGGTTCAAATGTCACCTTAGTAACTAATTTCCTTATTTACTTCTTTAAGGCCTCCTCTCTCAGCCTCAATTCACCCTATCCCTACCCATTGCAATACAAGTAGGAAAATATTATATTCTAAGAGCGAAGCCAGACAAATCTTTGGATACTTAAATCTGGTGACTAGAGCTGTGAACGGGCAAGACAGATCTTCCTACCATCCTGAAAAGGGACCCAGGTTTGCAGAAAAAAATGTGAAATCTAAAACAAAACACTGGGGCATTTAAAAACCCTGAAAATTATAAAAGAAGAACCTGTAGCTTTAAGCAATGGATTCCCTCAGTGGTTGTTGCTAGGCGACCACAGTATTCCAGGCTGTGTTTCTGTGAGTAAAAAGGCAGGGGAAGAGGGCAGGGTCCTTACCAGGACTATTTTTGGCATTTGAGGGAGGACTAGTTAAGACCAGGCTTGAACTAGGGTTGTCAGCTTGAGGTTGGGAAATCCCTGGAGATTTTGTGATGGAGTCTAAAGCGCAGGGTTTGGGGAAGGGAGAGGCCTCAGCCAAATATAATGTCAGAATCCACCCTCCAAAACAGTCATTTTCTCAATTTTGCATGACTCAACGAGGCCTGGCTGCTTGCTACTATTCAACCTTAAACAAAATAAACAGCACGTGGCTCACAATTCTTATGTAGAAACACTTTGAAATTTTTACTATAGTGAACGAAAGAGATGAAATATAGTCATTACATGCAAAAAAACTGACAAGGTGCTGTACAATAAACCCTCATCAAAACACACACACAAAACCCCTATTGTGTCTCCATATATACAAGGATGAAAGAATCCAAATCGTAGCCTCAAAAGGGCCAGTTTTGCACTAGTAAGTGAAGTCTTTCATAAATAGCCAAAAGTACATCCGAGAAGGCTCAAAGCATAGGTAATTGGTGTAACTTGTGTGAGTAACATATCGTTTTGTTACATGTCAAAAGCACATCTTACTACTCCAATGGCGTAAGTGTGACTTGCGCAAATGACGTATCTTCAATTTTATATCGCTGGATTCAATGTTTAGCGTAGATCACAACTGCTTCCAAGTAGGAGTTATTCATGAAGCTTATATGAACGTGCTTCCTAGGTACTGGTTCATGTTTCACCTTTAAGGCTTCTTCAGCCTAAAATGCACAGCAATATAATACAATCTTCATATATTCCATTCAAATTCTTAAAATTAGCCGTACAACGTATCAAACATCTCATCTTATTGTTACATTTCCAAAACCATTCAGTATCACAGTACTAAACCATCTAAAGAAAAAGACATATTACAAATAACATTTCAATATTACATATTACAAAGAGGGAAAGAGGAAATAGTGTGGGGAGGGGGATATAAAGGAAAGTGAAGTGTGACCCCACAAGTCCTTGAGGATTCCCAGCATGCAAGTGGGCCGGGCCCAGTGGGCACCATACAACTGGGCCACAGTTTTCCTAGGTAGAGGCTGCCTGGGTGGGTGGGAGACAGAAAGCTTAAGATAGAGATCAGTTCACCTGGAGAAAATGGCTGCTTTGGAGGGTGGACTCTATGGCATTATACCACTTCCCTCCTCAAACCTTGCCTCCCAAGGCTCCACACCAAATATCCAGGAATTTCCCAACCTGGAGCTGGCGACCCTAAGGAGAGAAGGAAACAGAAAAAAGGGAGCATCTATGGGCTATTCCAGGAAAAGGAACGAGGAAATAGTGGTGGAGGGGGAAATTAGATGCCTCCCGCAAGTCCTTGAGAGTTCCTACTTGTACTATTTTAATTCACAGAATTGGTGCAAGGAGTTCTTACAATGCATGTGAAGTGTTCTAAATAGTACAATATCAATGCCTACTACTACTACTACTACTATTCCCACTACTATAAGGAAAGAGCTATGGCTCTGGCCGCAGGCTGAAAATCTTCAGGGGCAAAAAGTCACAAAGGCTCTCAAAGGATTGCCAACTCCAAGTTGAGAGATTCCTGGAGATTTGAAGGTGGAGATGAAGAAAGGCAGAGTATGAGGAGGGAAGGGATCTCAGCAGGGTGTAATGCCATCGATTCCATCCTCCAAAGCAGCCATTTTCTCCAGGGGAACTGATCTCTGTAGTCTGGAGATCAGGTGTAATTTTGGAAGATCAGGTCCCACCTGGAGGTTGGCAACCCTACTTACCACCCCAGCTGCAGAACCACTTCTAAGGGGATCGCAGGAAGCACTGTGGAATGATGCAGGTTGCCCCGGCAATCCTTCTTTGGGGTAATAACCATCAAGTCATGGGCTGCTTCCTAGCCTAGAAGAAAAATTACAAACTGTTCCCTTCCCCCATTTCTTTCACTGGAGTGAGGCAGACCCCAGGCTGCTTGTTGTAGGTTCCTTCATTGAGTGCCTATCTCTGCCTTGGCCCTCCTTCATCTTTGATCCTGATGCTCTGGGCAACACTCGGTGAGTGAGGAATAGGGTTGCCAGGTCTCTCTTCACCACCGGTGGGAGGTTTTGGGGGCAGAACCTGAGGAGGGAGGGGTCTGGGGAGGGGAGGGACTTCAATGCCATAGAGTCCAATTGCCGAAGTGGCCATTTTTCTCCAGGTGAACTGATCTCTATCGGCTGGAGATCAGTTGTAATAGCAGGGGTTCTCCAGCTAGTACCTGAAGGTTGGCAACTCTAGTGAGGGGCCTCAGCAGGGTTCCTACAGTGGCTCCAGGTCATCAGAAGGTGCCAACAGGGTGCAGGCACCTGGTCTGTTGGCAGTCTGGGAACAGAGTCCAGACCCATTTGCTGGGGAAGGATTATGGGGCCCAACTGCGGAGCATTCAGAAGGGTCCTGTGCCTTGGAGATCTTAGGGGCTGTGCTCATCTGAAGAGCCTGCCTCAGTTGGACAGGGGTGAACCTTGACACGTCCCTCCCCCTCAAATTTCTGGAAGAGAAAAAGTCCCTGTATTATAGACAATTAAAATTCTTCCTTGCAGAGGATAAGCAGGAATGAGGTGGCATATGCATTCGGTTCTTCTGGGTTTCTATAAGCCTCAAATGGAAAGTCAGGGAATTCTGTCTTGGTTTTTTTGTTTTGTTTTTTGTTTCAAAAAATTGCAGTGTGCAAGGAAAGTCTGTAGAGTTGCCCTTCCTTTGCTTACCCCATAGAACTGTTTCTCTTGTGGGTTTCCCCCAGTATGACTAATTTTCTTTACTGGAAACTTGATGGGACAGTATATGCTGCCTGCCTTTGGGGTAGAGGGGAAGTGATGGCAGCTGTTTGGCAAGCCTTGGTGAAGGATGAGCAGCATTGCCTAGGGCACCCAAAGTGCTTGGCCAAGAAAATACAAACACATCAAACACAACACAGAAAACTCTCTTTCTGGTTGAGGAGATCAGGAGGGAGCAGAAAAGACAGCCAATGACTGTAGTGGTATTAGAAAAGCTGCTTTTGAGGCATAGAAGAGACCAGGCTGAAAATGAAATTGCCCGCAGGTGCTGCAAAGGAATAAAGATACAGCACAGCAAAGAACTTTTCTTTAAAAGGCACCAACCTGTTAAATACTGGCCTCTCTCCTATTCCCTCCATTATAAAAAAGGGAAGGAAAATTGGTCATGCCAACAGAAAACTGGTCAGCTGGTACCCTTACCCTGCCTCTACCCAATTCCGTGTAGAATTGTATTCCCATTTAAGAGACTACCAACTCAAAGAAGACAGTTGTGCAACTGTCCAGAAACTGAACAAAGAGCCCGTGGCTTTGCTAATTAGAAGTAGTGGTGAGTATGTATGTCCTAAAAATAGATGTCATCATGGCAAGTTTGTCAAAGGTTAAGCTTTGGCTACAACGTTCACATTATTTTTTTCTTACAATGTTCTCTGGCAAAGTTTTTTTAATGTCGTATTTCATTACAGTTTATGAATAAGACATGGGTCTAAATATCAAATCTTTGTTTTTAATAATTTTCCTCCAGGGGTCTAGATGCTGCTACCTTCCCCTGAGCTCATTGTTGCTTTTATTCAGACTGACCAAGAATAAGCTCTGTATCTCCATCACCGTACTTGCCTTGCTGCAAAATCCAGGATCTTCAAAAACACGCACGCAAACTGGGTACAATGATGTAAGTTAAGCAGCTGCAGAATCCCATCTGCCAGATGTATAGATTTTCATAGCCTATTTAGAGCACAGGATTAGCCACAGAGTGTGCACGTTTCTTTGGTACAATGTATGAATAACCTTGGCTACAAGTATTCTAGTTCTGATATTTGTTCCCATATTTCAGCAACATCAACTTTAGAGACATCTCTCTTCTCCCAGCAGTGAGAGGAAAGCATTACCCAGCCAAGAAGAACAAGAAGAGCTGGTTTTTATATGCCGACTTTCTCTACCACTTAAGGGAGACTTAAACCAGCTTACAATCGCCTTCCCTTCCCCTCCCCACGACAGACACCCTGTGAGGTGGGTGGGGCTGAGAGAGCTCTAAGAGAGCTGTGACTAGCCCAAGGTCACCCAGCTGGCTTCATGTGGAGGAGTGGGGAAACCAACCCAGTTTTCCAGATTAGCCTCCGCCGCCAGGGCCATCTTAACGCATGGGCCCGATGGGCACTTGCCCAGGCCCCCTCAAGCATAGGGGCCCTATGCTAATCTGTGTATGTTAAGTGACTTGCCATAAATAAATACTACTACACAGTAGTCTAGACTATACTAAACTATAAATGTTTATCATGTTGATTAGTTGCTGCTGTACAAAACACCAGTTTTGTTGAAATGCCAATAAAATAAATATATGTTTAATATTATCAACCATTTACTTTTTATTCCTGTGAGTGGTTGTCGTGGGGGGCCCAGCACACTGGTTTGCCCAGGGGGCCATAATGCTGTTAAGATGGTCCTGTCCGCCGCTCACGTGGAAGAGTGGAGAATCAAACCCGGTTCTCCAGATTAGAGTCCACCGCTCCAAATCACCACTCTTAACCACTACACCACACTGGCAGGTTACAGGATTGTAGCTCTTCTCCTCTGTAATAGGGTGACCCTGAGGTGGGTGAAATTAACCACTCCATGCTGGCTCTCAAGGAGGAGAGGTAATTGGGAATATCTGAGATAGTGGAATAAGGATTGGGCTGAGCATTGGCTCCTCTCACTTTTGCTGGTATTTGAAGTCTGGGCTTGGCTTGAAGCTCTTGGCCCTTGGGTCTTTCTTAGCCCATTGCTCACAGCTGTGGCCTGCATAAGTCATGCTGACAGAAGCAGCACTATCCTGGGACAAACTTGTGGCTTATCACTTGCTTCCATGGCACCCTGTGGTGTTTTTTAGTTTTTCCTATTTACATTGTACTTTTTGTGGCACTTTATTACATGAACAATACGAAGATAAATGTTTCTAAACACATTGCTAGAGAGAGAGAGAGAGAGAGAGCGCGCTCTGCCTTCACCCCCAGGTTTTATCTACATCTTTGCTAAATAGCTCAGCCACGAGAGCCAGCGTGGTGTAGTGGTTAAGAGCAGTGGTTTGGAGCGGTGGACTCTGATCTGGAGAACCGGGTTTGATTCCCTGCTCCTCCTCATGAGCGGTGGAGGCTAATCTGGTGAACTGGATTTGTTTCCCCACTCCTACACACGAAGCCGGCTGGCTGACCTTGGGCAAGTTACAGCTCTGTTAGAGCTCTCTCAACCCCACCTACCTCACAGGGTGTCTGTTGTGGGGAAGGGAAGGTGATTGAAAGCCGGTTTGAGTCTCCCTTGGAGAAAGTCAGCAAATGAAAACCAACTCTTCTTCTTCTAAGTCCATGCAAAGGGAACCTAATAATTCAGACCCCTTGAACAACTATTAGAATGTGAAGCTGAGCTGTACAATCACAGCTGTGCATATTTCTCAGCCCCCTAACTGATTTGATATACACCTGTGGGCTTTATTTAATACTTTGTGTCCTGTTTTCTTTTCCTCCTCTTGAGTTTGAATACCTTGCTGCTTGCTTTGGGCATTTAAATAGCAGGCAACACCAGGGTGACCAGGAATTGTAGTCAGGGGGCCCCAGTGAAAGCATCCACTTTGCACATGAAACGCTCAGGCTCTCTCTGTTCTGCTCCCGAGGCTATTGAACATTTCAGTTAGCGTCATATGCCCAAAAGCTACATTGCAGTTTCAGATTCTCTGAATATCTTTCATAGCAACTGTTTGGTGTCCAGCAAACTTTGTATTGGAGGGGAACCTGCCCCAAGATGTCCATGCTCTCCTAGTACAGCACAAATGGAGAGGCAAAGTAATGGAAGCGGAGCCCTTTTGCTCTGCTCCTTGCCTTTTATGAGACCCCCAGATAACCTGTTCACTTGCCCCTCCTTAAAGATGCTAGATCGGATGGCCTGATGCATAGGGTTGCCAACCTCCAGGTACTAGCTGGAGATCTCCTGCTATTACAACTGATCTCCAGCCGATAGAGGTCAGTTCACCTGGAGAAAATGGCTGCCTTAGCAATTGAACTCTGTGGCATTGAAGTCCCTCCCCTCCTGAAACCCCGCCCTCCTCCGACTCTGCTCCAAAAACCTCCCGCTGGTGGTGAGGAGGGACCTGGCAACCCTACTGATGCAACTACTGAGAGCAAACAAGATGAATCTGCTAGATCTAGTAGGGATGACAATTGAAGTTCAACACGCCTTAAACATAACTCAGTTTGTTGTTTCAGAACACAACTACGGTAACACCAACACTTAAGTTCACCCCCTTCAGCCACACCTCAGAACTACAGGGGATGAAGAGGTCCAAACAACCCCAAGTAAAAGGCAAACACCCTCAGACGTACACAACAAAACCATAAGCCAGAGGTCAAACAGGGCTGACCAGTTCCAGTTGTGTGATGGGTCCTTTACATTAGAACTCAAAAGGTGCCAGGAATTCTGTAGCATATTTTTTGACTCAAAAAAGCAAGCAAACAAACAAAAAACAAGCTCACAGGGCCTCACTTTGGATTGGGACCACAGTGTCAGTGGTGCGGGTGTTTAAGCCTTCCTCCCTGCGCCATTTTCCCAGCCTGAAAAGGTCCTATAGAGCCACAGTTTGTCCTATTAGAGCAAACATACAAGGACATTAACAAAGCATCATGTAACACCTTAAAGACTTACAAATGCACCATGGCATGAATTTCATGAAATCTTATGTCACTACTGGTTAATTACCCTTAGGAGGGTTTAGCTGAGCATGACCTGTGGACCTCCAAGGGATTTCCTCTTTAAATTGGAAAATCTGTTGCTCTGATCAAAGGAAGAATTGCCGGGAGGCTGTAGGCAGAGACTCCATGTAGACAAACCACCTATAGCCCCTATGGTAAGGGGGACAGAGCAATGCTTCATCTTCAAAATGGAAGAGCTAAACCTCCCCTTGCCTTCATCTTCCCCCCCCCCCCCACCATTTGAAGGATTTTTTTCTTTTTCAAGATATAACAGGGAGGGGAAAGATGGGTCCTGATGAAGAAAAAAGGGGAGGACGGGGAGGCAGCAGCAGCAGCCAGCAGGGCAGAGTATGTGGAAGCCATTCCTACCTACTCCCACACAATTTGCTGCTTTTGCCAGGATGGGGACATGATTTCATGCCCTTGCACAGAAGCAATCTAACACAGCGGTTCCCAACCTTTTTGAGTCATGGAGCACTTTTCGGGTGAGAAATTCGTCACGGAGCACTAATTTTCACCTAGCACCTATATACTAAACCGAATGACAGTAGCATTTCTCTTTCCAGTCTCTTCACGGAGCACCAGGAGATGTTTCGCGGAGCACCAAGTGCTCTGTGGAGCACAGTTTTTGAACCGATGATCAAACACATCAACCCCACTGAAACAGAAGGGAGAAAGTCTCCAGACACAGTTTTTCTGGTTGCTATACTGTAGTGACGGGGAAAGCTGCATGTGGTGGAATTTCGTGTCTTTGACAAGGACTCCTGTACTCTTTGACAGGTACAGGAGTCCTTGTCAGATCTCCTGACACTGGGCTTGTGCTTGTGTGATCATATGCTTTTGATCATGACCAAACTTTCCCCCCGCAAGCAATAGTACATCTCTGAACCTGTCCCTCCCCTGCTCCAACTGGGAGACATTACAGATTGGGGGGTGGGGGGAAGACTGCAGGGTAAAGGTTGGTAGCATGGATCTCTGCGCACTACTTTACTTCCTCTTTTGTAGTTCAACCTTTCCCACCCCCCATCCATCCTGCCTGAGATACATACCAACAGTAATAACTAAGAGACTGGTATGTTTATAAAACCTTACCACTCTGGTGGTGATCTATTACTCCAGTGCTGTTTGGATAGGTTTATGGGGCTAAAAGGGTGTTTCACACTGGCTTTTAAAAGCACTAAGCTGCAGTTATTTAGAATTCTTTGGAGTGTTGTAGCGTAAAGTGTTTTAAATTAGCATTTGCAGCTGTGGAGCAGGGCAGGGGAGGAAGAAGCACATTCTGCTACGTGGGACTTCAGTAGCCTACAATATTATTTTTGCTACAGGGCACTTTTTCAGTCTAACTGCCACGCATGCTGGCACAGCTTGTCCTCAAAGGTGTGGAAACTTGGAAAGAAGTTTTAGCTTAATGCTCTTTCGATACAGGTGTAAGCTCGTGTTTTTCTTTTCTTTTCTTTTTGGTACATGTATGGCTTACTGAAAATTACTGACTGCCAGCCTGCACTCCTTGGCTAATGCTACTGATTCCAGCTTTCGTTCTGCCACACAGAATGCGTGAGAATGAGGATGGGGGAGAAGGGGGGATGTCGTTTTGTTGCCCCTAGATTCAAGCAAATGTCCTTGCTGAGGCAGGCAGCAGGGAGACCTTTTGGTAGCTGGCTGGGCGTGTGCGAGACTGAATATTTAATAACATGGTGGCAGAGAGAGGGCCTGCATGGAGCATACCTGCGGGGGAAGCGGGTCTGAGCTGTGTTTATGCGCTTAGCAGCAGGCTGTGTGTAGGAGGGTGGGAGGGAGATGGACTCTCAGCTTCCAGAAATGTTCATTTTTGTCATTTATGAGATCTGCCAAGATCTGGTGTGGTTGGAGATGGGATAAAACAATCTAGAGATTATTTTTGCTACTTCCTAGCAGAGCTTCAGCAGGGTGTCCCTTTGAAAAACTTGTGAATTTAAATGGCGAAGCCTAGAGACTGGGTTACTGCACTTGTATTCCCAGCGATGTATTAAGAGTTTGAAAATGTTATAAAAAATACTGTTCGCACTTTCTGTGTATTCCCACTGATGGACTAAGAGTTTGAAAACGTTATAAAAAATACTGTTCGCACTTTGTTTGGCCCCTTTAGCTGTGAAGACGTCTTCCAACCATTTATAAGCCGTGGTATCCCAAAACCCTTTTAAAGTGGTGTTTTTTATAACATTTTCAAACTCTTAATACATAGCTGGGAATAAAAAGTGCAGTAACCCTCGGCACAATCTGTGTTGTATCTTGGAAGAAAAAGGTGAAAATTCGAGTTAAAAATTAAAACACAAGAAGAGTTGAAGTTGTACATCTTTGCCTTGCTGTTCCACAATTGTAGCAAATGCAGAGGGTTGCCAGGTCCCTCTTCGCCACCGGCGGGAGGTTCTTGGGGCAGAGCCTGAGGAGGACAGGGTTTGGGGAGGGACTTCAATGCCATAGAGGCCAATTGCCAAAGCAGCCATTTTCTCCAGGTGAACTGATCTCTGTCGGCAGGAGATCAGTTGTAATAGCAGGAGATCTCCAGCTACTACCTGGAAGTTGGCAACACTACAAATGCAAAAAAGGTTTGTTTCCAACATGCAAGAAAGCACAAAATTTCTGTATGTGGATCAAGATTTTTGAAAAGAGGGCTGTAATTTGAGGAATTGGGTCTCCTACTTGTCTCGGTGCCCTGCTGGCAGGACTAATATGGACAGTGTGGGGTATGGCGCTACCACCCCACAGCAAACCCAGGCCCAAGCTGGACTGGTATTGCAAACTTTCCCCACCTATATCCTGCTAATTCATCACTTCTGGTGTGCATGAGAAAATGACAAGATTTATTATACAGTTCTATCTAGCTATTTTACAGAACAAATCAAAACAAATAATAATAGTTTATCTCACATGTTCCAACGTTTTTATTTTACTACAAGCTGAGAAGGAAGTTTAAGAGGATATATCGAAGAACCTACCTTTGATTTCCCCCCCCTTTCTTTTTTGGAGGGGAGGGGGGACGAGGGAAGTAAACCTCTTGGCTTTCAGTCTTTCCAAACCTTCTCCAGGAATATTTGGTCCCATCTGTTGTCTTTGTGGCAAATTAGGCAGTGGGAAATGTTCTGTCTCGTGTTTTTGCAGAGCAGGAAGGAATTGACAAAGTCTATGGAGAGAAAACACTTCCATAGCTTGCTTTTGGGATGGTGAGGAAGAACCCATCCCAGTCAGCCTCAGAAATAAACAGTGATGTCTGTGCGAGGACACTGGTTGACACCCTTCACTTTGGGTTTATCTGTTCTAGTCAGAATCAAATCAAAAGTCTGTCTCTTGAAACCAAGCTCCCAGCCTTCAAATATCACAGGCATATCACAGATTGGTTTCCAAGAGATCAGGAGAAATAGTAGATGATGGGATCCCAGCCTGTATTTTAAAAAGGATAGGTCTCTCTCTTCCCTGCTGTTTGCTTAGTGATCAATGTCTGAATTCACAAACAAAGGTGGTCCTACAGGAAAGCAAGCAGACTGGCTGTTTTCAAGGCCATGCTATTGTGCATATATGTTTGTTGAAATTATTTGGGGGGGAAGTGCGTTGAATCTCTCCAGCACTGAAGTATCATTCAGGGGCACTGGATGCTGAACAGGGTTGCCAGGTACCTCTTCACCACTGGTGGGAGGTTCTTGGGATGGAGCCTGAGGAGGGCGGGGTATGGGGAGAGGAAGGACTTCAATGCCATAGAGTCCAATTGCCAACGTGGCCATATTCTCCAGGTGATCGGATCTCTTATCGGTTGGAGATCAGTTGTAATAGCAGAAGATCTCCAGCTAGTACCTGGAGGTTGGCAACCCTAATGCTAAACCATCTTGCTGGATTTGGGGAGGGGGCTTACTAGGGGATCAGGCTTGAAGGAAGAAGACAGAAATAACACTTTCAAGAATGGTAGAGGCAATTTCATATCACTTCTACTGAGTTCGATTTGTTGATATATAATGTGTGTAATGCAAGCAAAGCTGGGTTTGCACCATGGGAGAAGAATTGGCTGTTGTTGCTCTTAAAACCCTATAGCTATCTTCAGCCTCAACAGCACTGACCCTTATATTGCTTTCCCTCCTTGGCTTCGGGAATTCCCTATAGATTGCAACTTGGAAAGTGGTTTTGAGAAAGTAACCAACAGAACTGCAGTTGAATGATGAGAATGGCAATGAATGGAGGAGGCAGAAGGCCTAACAGCAGATGTGGTTGCTAGAGGTCCCTCATTGTAAGGAGCACCCTGATTTTTAAATCATTGTATTTTATGGTCAAGCACCACAATCCTGTACAACATAATAAGCATTCTAGAGAAACAAAACACTGTTTTTTAAAATAAAACTGGAGTTTATAAACCTTTCCCTTTCCTTCCGTCTTGCTATCAAAGCTGTAATTCAACAAATATGCTTTGATCTTATGGCACTTGAGCAGCAAGCATCAGTGTTCAAATTAACATCTTGTTCCATTCCAGGGGATAGTCACAGTGACTCCATTTAATTGCAAAGTCTGAGGCTGTTTCCTCACAACCATCACTGGCTAGCTAGTAAAGCCAGTGAACAAACCTCTGGAATTTTTTGGCTGGGCTAGGTTTTAAGGGTATAGACTTGCCTTAAAAATAAATAAATCATGGCTTCTGTATAGGGTTGCCAGGTCCCTCTTTGCTACATGTGGGAGGTTTTTGGGGGCGAAGCCTGAGGATGGGGTTTGGGGAGGGGAGGGACTTCAATGTCATAGAGTCCAATTGCCAAAGCGGCCATTTCTCTATGTGAACTGATCTTTATCGGCTGGAGATCAGTTGTAATAGCAGGAGATCACCAGCTAGTACCTGGAGGTTGGCAACCCTACTTTTGTACTAGCAGAAGAGTAAGCTGTTTGTATTTTAATTAAATCTTGTGATGTCTCTCACGTGGATGCTGCTTCTGTGGGACCAACCCAGCTGCTATTTACTTCTTAGATATGTCTGCATGGTCCCTTTAGTCCAGAGAGTTCATGCAACCACTTTAACTGAGGAATGCCTTCACATAGTTCCATCATTCAGGCTCACGCTGAGTCATCCCGGAAATCAAAGTTGGCTGCAGTGTTGTTCATGCAATTGTGGGGTGTGGATATAGGAGGGATCCACTCAGTCACTTCATCTGGCAGAATGTATTCTGAACTGGCATGCTGGTGGAAAACAGTGATGTCAGAGAATGCTCATATTAACTACTTTTCATGGAGATGAAAGGCCGAAGGCTTATGTTAGAGGTCGGAGTCTTGATTTGTTGCCTGCCAGCTCATGCTTCCCCACCCCCACCGCAGGCCTGCTTCCCAGTGCTCTCAGACTATCTACTGTTTGCCCCCAGGGGCTCGTGTAAGATGCCTGCTTGATAGTAATCCCTGCTTCTCGTCAGCCTGGCAGCAGCATATGCCATTGTCTTTGGGAACCCAGAAATAATCTAACGTGTTGCAACTTTCCAACTCAGCTGTGTCTGAAAATTAGCAGGCAATGAACAGCAAGCAATGACGCCACCCGTGGAACAAGGACATTTACCGTCCTTCTGGGAAGAAATATGGCAGACCTCATGGTGAGCACAAGAGGGGATTACCTTTAGTTGCATCCAACATGCAGTTAATGGTAGTTTGCAGAAAGGCTTTGCTAGTTCTGAGGTTGCACCGCCTTCAGAGCTCTCTGCTCCCATTGTCAGCTAAGTCCTTCTTGGAAAGACATGCAGTGATAAAGATATGTCTAGCTAGCGGTAGACTTTCTTCTGGTTCTGATCTCTTTTTGACAGTACTGTGCAAGCAACTACCAGTTTAAGGTATAATTAACTATGAATCTTAATCATTTTATATCTGATCACTCACATACTGTACGCACAGTGGTACATTCAGTGGTACAGATGTCTGTGCATATGTACATACATTCGGTATCAAAAGATTCCAAATTTTATGAAACACAAAGTTTTGCATCTAAAATTATACCATTGCCATGTACATTATTAAGCAAGAAAGGCCATTTTGTTTTAGTTTATGTTTTTAATCCCACTTTTTCAACCAAAGATTGACTTTCAGAGCAGTTCATAGGAATCGGAATCCAATTTAAATAATTAAATGCAATATAAATGTTCTTCTGGAGAGCATTCTCATCTGAGCCAGATACAGGTACGATGGGAGGGTCTCTGGCCAGCTCCTTTCTGCCTTTCCTTTGATGGTCCCATTCATGGCAGGTGGAAGATGGAGGGAGCTTTCAGCTGAGCTGAATCCAGACATAATGGGGAGTGCCTCTCATACTCATATCACAAGCTGGGCCACATGACACAAAATTATTTAGATGGTGTCCCTGCCCTTAAACTGTGTAAATTTGTACATGTACAATAAATCTCTCTTACACACACACACACAAATATTTATGTGTTGGGATGTTTCCTCATAAGTGTGATCTTCGGAAGAAGAATGTGTCCAGCTAGCTAAAGAAATAAGAACTCTTTAAAAAAAGATTTACTGTTATAATATCGTTCAGTATCTGAATGCTAAAATTAGGGACAAAAGTTACCAAAATGGGGAACAATCAGGGATATCAGGAAAATGGGGAACAATCAGGGATATCAGTGGTCTTGAAATGTAAGGCACAATAATGGAAATACAGGAAAGGGAGCGTAGATGGATCTTTCTTCCATGAGGAAATGAAATCTAAGTCCAGAGTCCTCTACTAGGTCTGCATCCAATTGTAACCATTAATTTTTGCCTTCTCTTGCTGTTCTTCTCACTTCGTGCTGGATCTGAAATGTGACAGCAGCTGAGCAAAGCAGCTTTCATTTAAGTAGGTGGTCATATTGCAATGGCATCTCAATGCACAGCTGTGGTCATATTCTGGGGGGCTTAATGAGAATGAGGGACTTCCCAAAAGAGCAGAGGGACAGCTGCAAACTAGAGGTTTCTACTCATGGACACAAGAAAATCAGGGACATGAGCGGTATGATTGGCATGCAGGAGCGCCAGTTTGGTGGGAAAGGTGGGATAATATTTTAATACAATAAATAGTTTGTGTATACAGTTGGAGTGTGCCCTCAATTACAAATTACGTAGAACTTGTACTTGTTGGAGGAAGACAAGGGGCAAGTTCAAGATCAACATGAAGTAATGGTAGATGCAAGTAGCTTCTGCTGTAGGATTACTCCCTCTCTACCCACCCGTGGATAGCACCAAGATACCACAACATCCTACAAGCCTTGCGTTCTTTTTTCCAAACAGGGAACCATCTAGGTCTTTGCTCTGCACCATGTAGCTCAGAGGGAGGGGGGCAAGTGCTATGCTTCCACATGATAAAAAGTGGTAATAACCTTGTGACAAAGAAAACATGCAGAAAATGTTGCCATCACAATGCTTTATCTCAGAACTTGTTCTCAGGGCTGTATACAAAAGAGTATTAATTTATGGAGGAGCCTCTTTCCTATTCCTACCACCATGGCTCTGGTTCCAGTGTATTTACTTAAATAATTTGGTAGTTTTAAGTGTCATAAATTAAACCAGTTTAAAATGAATTAATTATCCTGATTCTGCAGCAGTGGCTTGATAAAGGGATATATATGTATGGACCCCCTTGAATATAAAACGGACTATTTAATAACAGAGTTCTTTAACTCTTTTATATTTGCGTGGATCCTGGGGTGACTTCCAAAGCTTTAAAAAATGCAAAAGGTTTTTTTTTTAATTGCATGAAAGCAATGACTGGACCAGCAACCAAGAACAAAATCACGGACCAGAACAGCCCAAAAACTAAAGAGTCTTTAAACAGAGATTAAAAGGAGGATTTTTTTAAAAAAAAAACAAGACTGCAGCATAAAACTCAGTAGGAGGACCAGAAAAGAAACACACAAAAATACAAAACAATAATAAACAGCAGAATAAAAATGTTTTTGCCTTGTAACTAAAACTTAAATAGGTGAGTAGCAGATGGATGCCATAACTGAGGCACCACAGCAGAAAAGAGATTCTCTGATGCTCACCCACTTGAACCTCTGAGGTGCAGGGCCTATGAAGTAGGTCTTAGGTGACTCACAGTGTGATCACAGTGCAGAGTGACTCCAGTTTAAGTCTGCATAGGATCACGCTGTCAGTCAGATGGCAAACCTCTCCCAGTCTAGTCAGTCTTGTGTCTTTGAGAAACCGTGTTGTTTTTCTTTCGTTCTTTTTGCTGTTGTTCAAGAAGTACACGAACACTTGCGAGCATGTTTCCCCATCCTGTCACAAGGTAATAACAAAAACCCTTTAAAATCGTTCCAAATGTGAAAATCATCTCCATCATTTATGCCTGGGAGATGTAGGGTTATCAATAGGGTTGCCAGGAGGTTTTGAGGCAGAGCCTTAAGGAGGGTGGGGTTTGGGGAGGGGAGGGGCTTCAATGCCATAGAGTCCAATTGCCAAAGCCACCATTTCCTCCAGGTGAACTGATCTCTATTGGCTGGAGATCAGTTGTAATAGCAGGAGATCTCCAGCTATTACCTGGAGGTTGGCAACCCTGGTTATCAAACAGGCACCAGCAATAGACATACCAAAATATACAGTCTGTTTTAATAGCACTGGTCATATTTGTAGGGGCTTCTTTTGGGGGCGGTCACACCTTGCTACAGAAGCCTGCAAAGCTCGTTTGACCAAAGGTTGTGGTGGGAAATAAAAAAATGAATCTCTGTTCTGCTGACAGGTACACTTCTATGATTCTGCTTCAAAGTAGTTGAAAAGCTGTCGTCTGTACTTTGTGGATTTTCCCACAGTCTGGCAAAATATGGATTCTGAACATCTGCCTCCCCCTTTCTGGATTCTTGTGTTGGAAACTGACAACAGTACAGTAACTGCTCTAGCTGAGCATGCACGATATGTGAGCATTGGTTAAGAGTTTAAATTTAGACAGCAAGTTTCTTTTTTCTTTTTTACTTTATGGGTTTATTTTTGGACTTAGAAATGTCTTTTCTGAGAAAATCCTCCCAGCTTTTCCCTCTGTGAGAGCCTTGGGCTGCAGTGGCTGTCCGGACAGGGACAGCCTGGAGAAGGGGCTGGTTAATCCGAGTAACATGGTGGGGAGGGGGGGAGAGAGAGAAAGGGAAGAAAAAAACCCTGCTTCGAGGGTTTGCTGTTGGGATTTTTGTGTCTGTGTGTGTGTATACAGCTCTGACGCGGTTTCCTGAAAGTCCTGCCTGGTCCTGCCAGGGACTGAACAAATGTACATCCCAGCTCACCCAAAGGGGAGTGGAATGGAGGGGGAGAGGAAAGGCTTCGCCAAACTGGCTTGACCAGAATGTGACACAAGAGCAGGAAATGAGTCATCGCCAGCAGCTGCTCTCGGCCATTTGCATAAAGAGAAGCACCGCCAGACAAGGGGGAAAATGACGCCAGGCCTCCCAGCCTGGCTTGAATCAACTCGGCAGCGGAATCAGCTTGCTAGATATCAGGCTGCTGACCTGTTCTACCCACCCACCCCCAACAAAACAACCACAACAGCAAAACCCTCTATCTGCTCTATCTCAGCCTCCAGAACCCCAAACATTCAGGGTCTGGCTCCTTTTAAAGCTGTGTCTGTAAAAGTCAACACGAAGCCCTGTTGAAAATAAATTGGGCACGCACACACGCACACCCCAACCGCCCAGCCATCCGGGCATGCTAGGACAGGTCGGGGCAAGGCCATTGGGGGCCCCTGGGTTGTTTCCCAGGAGGAGCCCTGCTAAGCTGGCTGCACAAGGACAAAGCTCTGGCAAGGGGGATGATACAGACGTAAACTGCTCTAGCATCCCCTCCATTGTCTCAATCGATTCCTGGCTGCAAAGGGATTAATTTTCTTCTCGCTCTGAACTAGCCCAACTAGGTCGGTGGGGTCTAGGGTGGGCTGGGTGGGTGGGAGGCCCTTTTGTGTGTTGGGATTTTGACAGAGAGTGGATTGTTTTGGCTGCCTCTAAGTCCCCTTTTATTAATCATTAAGGATGGGAGCCTGTCCTTTGCGATGGCAACACTGGCTCTTAAAAGGGCAAAGTCACCAGCAGGCCCAGCTGCAGGTAGGAGGTGGCTGCGAAAGAGAGTTCATGTGCAGGGTTGTCTGCGCATGTGAGATTCAAATGCTGAGATTAGTACTCTGCTATTTCTCTCCCACCCTCCCTCGCTAATGGGCTAGCAGATTTGGGAGCATGGATGGATACTACACACCTAAAGTTAGACCATATGTGTGTATGCACACACACGCATATACACACAAGCGGGAACCCAAAAGAACTTGTGAGAAGCATCTAATTTCCTCTCCCCCACTATTTCCTCTTTCCTTTTTCAGAAAACCCCCATAGCCTCTCCCCTTTACCTGCTTCCTTCTCTCCTTCACAGTTGCCAACCCTCCAGGTGTATTCAAAAAAATGTAAATTCAACTGTAAATTGGTAGTATTCAAAAATCACAGATGTAGGCTAATGATTCACTTATATCAATATTTATAAATATAATTTCCTCAGGTTGCACTATTGCTTCATAGCACCTTTTCAATCAACAAAATTAAATGTACAGTATTATATATACACCAGGTGTGGCCTGGTGATCTCCTGGAATCACAACAAATCTCCCAACTACAACGATCAGTTCTCCCTAAGGCTGCCAGCTCCAGGTTGGGAAATTCCTGGAGATTTGGGGAGGGCGAGGTTTTGGGAGGGAAGCGACCGCAGCAGGGTATAATGTCCACCTTCCAGAACAGTCATTTTCTTTATGGGAATTGATCTCTGTCATCTGGAGACCAGTTGTAATTCCAGGTGATCTTCAGCCCCCACCTGAAGGCTGGCAACAATAGTTCTGGAGGAAATGGCTGCTTTGGAGGGTGGAGTCTATGGCATTAAACCCTACTGAGGTACCTCCCCTCCTCAAACCCCACCCTTCCCAAGCTCCATCCACCAAATCTCCATGTTTTTCCTAACCTGGAGTCGGTAACCCTGTCTCCTTCCCACCCAACAGCCAGCCTACCTTTATCTGCCCCTCTGTCTTGAGCTCCCCACCCCAGTAACCTCTACCTAGGAATACTATGGCCCAGTTGTGTGGTGCTGGCCACTGGGCCCGGCCCACTTGCATGGTAGGGAACCCTGAAGAACTTGGGGGTAGCACCTCACTTTTCCCCATATCCCCCTCCCCACACTATTTCCTCTTTCTGCCCCCCTGGCAACCCCCATAGACTCTCCCCTTTCCCTGCCTCACTCTCTCCTTCTCAGCCATTCACCAGCCTACCTTCTACCTCCCATGTTCATCTATATTTATTATTTATTTTCTTCATTTATATCCCACCTTTCTACACAGTGAAGACCAAAACAGCTTACATTATTCTCCTCTCTTCCTTTTTATCCGTACAACAAACCTGTGAGGTAGGTTAGGCTGAAGGTATGTGGCAGCATATATCTAGTGTTGGAGGGATATAAGGACTGAAACTGACAATGTAGCCTTGGGGTCCCTATCCAGTGCGATTCCACAACAAGATGGGGATTCAAATCTGGGTCTCCCAGACCCTAAGCTGAAGCTCTGCTACACTACATTGATTTTCATAGGGTGGCTGCTGTTGAAGAATAGCAAGCAGTCAGGCCTAGTTGAGTCATGCAAGTCAGGTGGTATCAAGTCACTCAGAGGCTTCCAGGCTTAGGGTTGCCAACCTCCAGGTGGGACCTGGGGATCTCCCAGAATTACAACTGAACTCCATACAACAGTGATCTGTCCCCCTGGAGAAAACGACTGTTTTGGAGGGTGGACTCTGTGGCATTATATTTGCTCGAGGCCTCTCCCTTCCCCAAACCCTGAAGCGGGTCAGTGCCTTTTGAGTGACTATGCTCTTACAAATGACCCCTTCCTGAGAAGTGGTATGTTATCTTATTCAGTTAGTCACCTACTAAGCAGGACTCAACTACTTTACTCACTTAAAAAGTAAGCCTTTTTATTGATGTGCTCCCAGTAATTATGTATATATGTGTGTATATGCAAGTATTACAAAGTCTTAAAATTCAGTAACAATGTATACAGTAAAGCAAGCAAGTTCTACATACTATTCAGTTTTAAAATCCAACACTTAAAATATAACAGTTAAAGAAGTCTGATTTAGTTCAAAGTATCTAATTCACTCTCTAGAATAATATATTTGTAAAGCCATACATACCAACACCATCTTCTGAGACTCTCTGAGAGAGAGAGGTCTGAATTCTAGCCCTTTCCCTGCCTGTATTTATACTGTTTCAATCACCTTGAAAAGGGGCTGTCTTAAAAATCTCCATGCATTGGAGTAACAGCGCTGCTGCACTGTTTTAGGAATGTTACTGCACATGCTCAGTTGCTCTACTTTAGATGGCATATATGGACATCCACTTCCTCCAGGCTAAACATACTATTTCTTAAACAGTCAGTTTTGATTTTTGTTATATTCTATATAATCAATTATCATTCTCATCTCCAGAAAAATACATTAAGATTGAACCCATTCATTAATTTCTAGCATCTTGTTTTTATGTTTAAATCATAAAATACAATATATTGTTTACATTACATCATTTCTTCTTAGTCAGCATTGAATACCCTTGGAATGGAGAGCATTTCTGCACTTGAAGTCATTGAAAGGGCAGGAAGTGCGGCACACATTCTGCTCTGTAGCTTAAAATATATAAAAAGTGCTGCAAAGGCTTTGCTCTTCTCCATTGAAAAGGCTGGGGAAGGTCAGGAAAAAATAGGAAAAGTGCAGCGGGCAAATCTGCACTAACACTGAAATATTTGCCAGAATAATTCAGAAACATCAGCCTCTGGCTTAATATATGCAGGCTTTCTTTCCTTTTAAAAGGAAATTAAAACCTCTGCTGTATTCTTTGCAGTTCATATGTGCATTTTGCTTTTACATTATTTCTGCATATGTACAACACAATTCCATAGTTCATGTGCTCTAATATGTCAAAGCCTGTAACAACCCTGCCCTCCTTGGTTTCCACCCCCAAATCTCCTTGAATCTGGCAACCTGGAGCTGGCAACCCTAGTCGGGCCTGTCCCCAATGTGTCTTTCCTCAAAGGCTAATAAAGTCCTGGAATGACCCTGTCCTCTCCCCGTCTTTTTACTCATAGCCTGGAATACTGCAGTTGCCTAGCAACAGCCACTGAGGGAATCCGTTGTTTAAAGCTACAGGTGCTCCTTTTTATCATTTTGTGTTTTTTAAAACCCTCCAATGTATTTTTGTTAGATTTCACATTTTTCTTCAAACCTAGGGCCCTTTTCAGGTTTGCAGGGAGATCTGTCTTGCCCTTTCACCACTCCAGTCACTGGATTCAAGTATCCTCAGATTTGGCCAGCTTGGCTATTAGTCATTGTGTGTATATACACACCCACACGCACACATTTATGTTCTGTGATGTTTTGGAAAGACAAGTCTTTAAGTTAAGGGGCATACTTAAAAAAAAATGTTCCCAATAGTAGAGTGGGATGCACTAGACAATTTCAGGAGAGGAGATCACAGTGTTGCCTAAAACGGAGCATTACGAAAAATGTTATCTTCTATCCTCATCCAATGCCCTGACCTGGATGGCCCAGGCTAGCCTAATCTTGTCAGATCTCAGAAGCTAAGCAGGGTCAGCCCTGGTTAGTATTTGGATGGGAGACCACCAAGGAATACCAGGGTTGCTGTGCAGAGGAAGGCACTGGCAAACCACCTCTGTGAGTCTCTTGCCATGAAAACCCCAAAAGGGGTCGCCATAAGTCGGCTGCGACTTGAAGGCACTTTACACACACACACACATCCTCATCCAAAGAACTTAATGGCTAGTGTGTTTTGCATGACTTCAGTGGGGTTTTGCCTTAGTTTGTTAGAACACTCTATGCTTTGGATACATCTAAATTAGCTCAGTGAACTAGGAAGGTAAGAACTAATCACCTCCTGGTCAAGTGTAACTACTCATCCTGAGCCACTCAAATAGTTTGTGCAAGAGGACTGTGTGTGTGTGTTTAATATCCAGTAGCTTTTCCCAATTTGAGGTTTCCTTCCTACTGTAATATCCCCTATTCTAAGTAGTACTGAATTAGAGATTCATGGAAACCAGACATGTATGTGTACTAGGGTTGCCAACCTCCAGGTATTAGCTGGAGGTCTCCCACTATTACAACTGATCTCCAGCCGATAGAGATCAGTTCATAAGTTGGGGTCTTAGTAGACCAAACACTGGACATGAGTCAGCAGTGTGATGCTGTAGCTAAAAAGGCAAATGCTATCTTGGGCTGCATTAACAGAAGTATAGTGTCCAGATCACGTGAAGTGATGGTATCGCTTTACTCTGCTCTGGTTAGACCTCACCTAGAGTATTGTGTTCAGTTTTGGGCATCACAATTCAAGAAAGATGTAGATAAGCTGGACCGTGTCCAGAGGAGGGCAACAAAGATGGTGAGGGGTCTGGAGATCAAGTCCTATGAGGTAAGGTTGAAGGAGCTGGGTATGTTTAGCCTGAAAGAAGAAGACTGAGAGGGGATATGATAACCATCTTAAAATACTTGAAGGGCTGTCATATAGAGGATGGTGCCGAGTTGTTTTCTGTTACCCCAGAAGGTCGGACCAGAACCAACAGGTTAAAATTAAATCAGAAGAGTTTCCATCTAGACATTAGGAAGAATTTTCTAACAAAATATTGTCGAAGGCTTTCGCGGTCAGAGTTCATCAGTTCTTGTAGGTTATCCGGGCTGTGTGACTGTGGTCTTGGTATTTTCTTTCCTGACGTTTCGCCAGCAGCTGTGGCAGGCATCTTCAGAGGAGTAACACTGAAGGTCAGTGTCTCTCAGGGTCCAAGTGTGTTGGAAGAGTAATATATATAGTCAGAAGGGGGTTGGGTTTGAGCTGAGTCATTGTCCTTTGATTGTTTTGCAGGACAATGACTCAGCTCAAACCCAACCCCCTTCTGACTGTATATATTACTCTTTCAACACACTTTGACCCTGAGAGACACTGACCTTCAGTGTTACTCCTCTGAAGATGCCTGCCACAGCTGCTAGTGAAACGTCAGGAAAGAAAATACCAAGACCACGGTCACACAGCCTGGATAACCTACAAGAACTGATGAATTTTCTAACAGTTAGAGTGGTTCCTCAGTGGAACAGGCTTCCCTGGGAGGTGGTAAGCTCTCCTTCCCTGGAGATTTTTAAGCAGAGGCTAGATGGCCATCTGTCAGCAATGCTGATTCTATGAACTTAGGCAGTTCATGAGAGGGAGGGCATCTTCGCCATCTTCTGGGCACTGGGGGTGTGTGTGGGAGGTAGTTGTGAATTTCCTGCCTTGTGCAGGGGGTTAGACTAGATGACCCTGGTGGTACCAACTGTATGATTCTATGATTCTATGAACAAAATGGCCACGTTGGCAATTGGATTCTATGGCATTGAAGTCCCTCCCCTCCCCAAACCCTGCCCTCCTCAGGCTCTGCCCCAACAACCTCCCGCCAGTGGCGAAACCCCTAATGTGTACTGCATCAAAGTGTGGCTATAATGTAGCTGCCCACTGAGCACTTCATTTGACTAACAACTGAGTTGAGCTTGCATTGCACAGTTGACATCTGTGGCGCAGGTGTGTGTGTGTGTTTAAAATGTGGGATATGTATACTCCCTTGAGTTGGTGCTCAGATTATGTTAAGCTTTCTGTGGTAGATCAAGTTAAGAGCTTGTGGGTGCTCTTGGACCCAGCTTTGCTTATGGATAGGCAGGTCAGTGCTGTTGCTAGGAGCACCTTCTTTCAATTATAGCTAGCTCGTAAGCTGGCCCCTTATCTAGATTCTGCTCGTCTGGCTATTCAGATCCAGACTACTGTAACCTCCAGAACAGATTGTCATAGTACACTCTATGTGGGGTTTAGGGCTGCCAGACTCCAGGTGGGACTTGGAGGTCTCCCATAATTACAACTGACCTCCAGACTACAGAGCTCAGTCACCCTGGAGAAAACTGCTGCTTTAGAGGGTGGACTCTGTGGCATTACACCATGCTAAAGTCCCTCCCCAACCCCTGCCCTTCCCAGGCTCTACCCCAAATCTCCAGGAACTTCCTAACCTGGACCTGGCAACCCCAGCACTGGGGCTACCTTTGAAGATATCCCAGAAACTCCAGTTGGTACAAAAGGCAACAGCAGGGATTCCTCTCTGGGGTCAGCTGCTTGGAAGACATAACTCCAGTGCTGTGTCAGCTGTACTGGCTACCCTGTTGCTTCCAGGTCCAATTCAAAGTGCTGGTTATTACCAGCCTTTCTTGGACAAGGGCTCTTGTACTTTTCGAACTACAGTCTACTCACTTGCACCAGTTACATCCTCCCCTTTAAAGTGCCCTTCCTTAGGACCGTCTTTATGGCCACAGAGACATCACAGTGGGACCAGTCCTTTGGAATGGCCTGCCAGAGTGGGTGAAAAAGGCACCTTCAGTTGCTGCTTGCTACATCCAGGTGGCATGTAAGGCAGTCCTATTCCATTAGGGCTGCCAGCTTCCAGGTGGAGCCTGGAGTTCTCTTGGAATTACAACTGATCTCGTGCCTACAGAGGTCATGTTTCCCTGGGGAAAATGGCAGCTTTAGAGGGTAGACTCTAAGATATATACTAGGTTCTAGGTGAAATTCTCCCTCAAAGTTCTACCTCCACAGGCAACCATCCTCAAATCACCAGGAATTTCCCAGGCCAGAGTTGGCAACCTTAAGAGTATTTGGTGGATGGTGAATTTCCCCCCATGAAATTTGGCTGCTGGAACTGTGTTTTTTTTTTTTTTTAAGTCTGAATGCTTTTAAATAGGTACATTGTGTGTTTTGATCTGTTTTAATTTTGTTAGTTGGATTTTTATTTATGTCTTCACAACTTGGTTGCTACATAGGGTTGCCAGGTCCCTCTTTGCCATCGGCAGGAGGTTTTTGGGGAGGAGCCTTAGAAGGGCGGGGTTTGAGAGGGGAGGGACTTCAATGCCATAGAGTCCTATTGCTAAAGTGGCCATTTTCTCCAGGCAAACTGATCTGTATCGGCTGGAGATCAGTTGTAATAGCAGGAGATCTTCTGCCACCACCTGGAGGTTGGCAACTCTATTGCTACACTGTTCACAGCCTTGAGTCCAAGGAGATAAGGTGAGATAGAAATGTTTTAATAAATAATCAGTGTCTGATAAATTCATTGTGTCAGCAATTTATGGCTGTAAGCTACATGAATGGCCGATGTACTTCTGATCTTACAATATTATGCCATATTACATAGCAGAAGCCACCTGAAAGATATGCAAGTGCAGGGAAGGCTTAGCTGCGCTGGGGTTGCACTGATGTATGCCAGAGAGTATTTTATTTGGACTACTAAAGTTCAAACAGTTGAATTTCTGTTGTACTTGGTTTGCATTATGCCTGAGTATTGTATAACAGGCTTATATTCTACATTGAGATGGTGGTTGATATAAAGGAATTCTGCCACTTTGGTTTTGTCACTTTGCCCTTCTGTCTTGGGGAATTCAGAGAAGGCAGCATGATGAAGCACATGGATTAGGGCTGACCACAGCTATTTGGATTTGGATAGCAACACACTATGGTGTCTCCAGAAACATCCCTATCCATAAATCTTAAATTCCCTGCTTGAACTTCAGCCAAAACATATGCTGTCGTAGTAAGGATGGGAAAGTTTTCATCCCTCCAGGCTTTCAGCTTTCAAAGGCCCAAATTCTTCCACCTTGATCTGAATAAAGGATTATTTTTTGTTTTGCCGATAAGTCACAGCTGATTTATGGCGACCCTGTAGGGTTTTCAAGGCAAGAGACTTTCAGAGGTGATTTGCCATTGGCTTCCTTCATATCACAACCCTGGTATTTCTTGGTGGTCTTCCATCCAAATACTGGCCATACTTAGCTGCCAAGATCTGATGAGATCAGGCTAGCCTGGGCTATCCAAATAGGGTGCAAACTCTGGGTTGGGAAATACCTGGAGATTTGGGGGGGGGGGAGAGCCTGGGTGAGTGGGGTTTAGGGAGGGAAGGTACAATGCCATGGAGTCCACCTTCCAAAGCAGCCATGTTCTCCAGGAAAAGTGAAATAAATGCTAAAATAAATAAAAAATGAATAAGCAATTTATGTAGTCTGGAGATCGGTTGTAATTCCAGGAGATCTTCAGCCTCCACCTGGAGTTTGGCAGCCATATACCCAAGTCAGGGCATAAAGGGTTTAACCTGTGCCAAAATCTGAGATTTACAGAGGATTCACATTTGCCAGGGTTGGTATCCTTGTCATTTTAACAAACTGCCTCTAGCTAAATCTGTGTAAACAACTTTTATTCTTTAATCAGGTTGGAGGGGCCTGTAGGCCTCCGCATCAGATATGGTTTGGGTGTATCTGTGGGCGTATTAGCTAGGGCCCAGGTTGCTTCAGGGAGCAGAGGCTGGCAGCCTGCTCATCTGCTGAGCACAACTCCCTTTCTTCAGGGACATGTCATGAACCGGCATTTGTGATGCCAGTGACACAGCTGCCTTAGTGGTGGACTCCCTGGGCATGAGGCTTTTCCCCAACAGGGCACTCAGGCATCTTCAACATGTAAGACTACATTTCTGGGACAGAGATGACTCACGGTCATGACCAATAGACTACAGGGCCTTTTGAAGTGACAGTGCCTGTCTGTGGCAGGGCCTGGTGGCTGATAGTTGTGAGCCGCCCGTGGCCTATGACTATATACAGCAAATGAGCTACTGACTTATTTGTCCCTTTGTCAGGTAGGCATCCCTCCACTGTCAGAGAGAGCCCAGGTGTAGTAGGCTATAGATAGTGCCAGGGTAACACATGCTGAGGCCCTAAACCATGTCAAATTTAAGAAGCTCCATAGCAATTCAGTAATTTTTAGCAATTTTTTAAATTTAAAGACTGAGGCCCTAAGCTGTACATCTTAGCTTGTGCATAACTCCAGCTCTGGCTGTTATTTAGATCTGTAGATTCTGTGATGTTGCAGAGTCTGGAATCTCCCCTGTTATAATAAATAGTACCTGCAACCTCAGGGGAGGTTAGCAGGTTGTATGTATGGTGGACTTGCTCAGTGGTTGCTGCATCAAAAAAGGAAGCAGCAAGTAGGTGCTTGAACGCTCTTTCATTTCAAAAACTCTCCAAGGAGAAAGCAAGAAGTTTTGGGATAAACCTATGCTAGATTCTTCTTTCTGTCTTTCAAGCTGCAAATAAAATTTTCTTGTGTTGTGAGAAATTTCTGTGCTTACTAAGAACTATTTATTTACTACACACAGAGACACACGCTAACAGTGAAGTTGGCCAAATCTGAGAATACTTAAATCCGGTGACTGGAGCTGTGAGCTGGCAAGATAGATCCTGAAAAGGATCCTAGGTTTGCAGAAAAATATGAAATCTAAAAAAAACATTGGGGTGGCCCCCCCCTAAAAATACCCAAAATGATAAAAGGAGTGACAGATTTCCACAGCCGCTTTTGCTAGGCAACCACAGCATTCCAGGCTGGGTTTCTCTGAGTAAAAGGCAGGGGGAGGGGGCAGGTCTCTTTTCAGTGCTGTTTTAGCCTTTGAGGGAGGACTCATCAGGGCCAGACATGGCTAGGGTTGCCAGCTTAGGGTTGCCAGGTGCCTGGTGGTGGCGGGTAAAATCCCACCAATCCACCTGGTTGCCTGCTGGCCAGCTGAGGGCCGGCAGGCACGGCGGGCACAGTGGGCATGCGCGCGCCGCTTCCAGGACTACCCGGAAGTGATGCGGACGCTCTGGCAACCTTGGCTGAAACTCTATGGAAACCATAGAGTTTCGGCAGGGATCGCCTGCACACATTTACAGAAATATATACATATACAAATAGTTTAAATCAAACCAGGCATGTATATAGCTTGTATACTATATTACCAATTACTCAAACATCTGGTAAGATTGACTCTAGTTGTAATACTGGTTTACATATGTCTCCCTTATACGATGTGTGCAGTTATCAACCTAGTAAAGCAGTGTGCAGGTGTTACATGGATTTTAATTGGCCACTGATGAAGGCCAAATAGGCCGAAACGCGTCTGGCATGTGGTTAGAGACATCAACCTCAGGAAATACCATTGTGCTATTTTAACATTTTAAAAATATTTTTAATCTAGACATAGCGCTTCCAATAAATTATATTTTCATTAAAAACTCTTGACCTTGTCTCATTGCAGGTCTCTGTCTTCAAACCAGTCATAGCTGCTCACACAGTTGCCAGACAGTTGCCATTTCCCCTGGCTAGGATATTTGCAGTTGGTGTGAAGCATCCAGATGTCAAAAGTATGGAGGGCTCTATTACAGCCCAGGGTCTTAAGCACCAAAATTATTTGGACGTTGTCTAATGAGTGCAATGTGGGCTGTTCTGCTTCACAGCAAAGGCCCAGCGCTCAAGAGCTTGGGAATTCTGCTGCTCATAGATCCAAGTGGTGCGGCAAAGTGGTACCTTCCGGTTAGCTCTTTGCTGTTCATCCTGCCCTGATTCCTGTGGGTTGTGTCCTCAGTGTTGCAAGGAATGCCTGTGATGAATCAGCATTACATTTGCTATAGTAATCAATGCAAGACCCAGCATGAGTTCCAAGTACTGCACAGCACCAGCATTAATGGCACAGTTGGGCATGGTTCAGAAGTTACTGACTACTATCCTGCAGGGCAGGAACAGCTGATCTGAGTGATCTTATCCCCTGCTCCCGCCCCTTTCCCTTCTTCACTGCAGAGAGTGTATGGAGTAGCAATGAAAAGAGGGAAGGGAGAAATTTCTTCAAAAGGGAAGTTAATTGTGCATTGCAAGTGATTGCAGCATGTGGACAAAAGGCAGCAAAATAGTTTGTGCAGGAGGAGACTTAGACGTAATCACTCCTGAGGGGAAAAGGTTTGTGAGCAAGCACAAGAGGTATTGAGAAAGCGTAGGTTGCTGCCAAACCGCATCAATTATAGACATTTGGCTAAAGAAGATGAATTCCACAGTTGTGAAACTTGGAATTTCCTAAAAGAGATGGAATCACATTGCAGAGGAAGGCAAGGAGGTAAAAGATGGGGAAGAAAAATCACGCACCACTTCAGGGGTTCTAAATCCTGGCAATCATTTCCCTCCTCAGGCTCCACCCCAAAAAACTCCCGCCAGTGGCAAAAAGGGGCCTGGCAACCCTACTCTTACGGTATTTGGGGCATGGTGTGGTGTGTAAAGTGTAGCTTGGAGTGCAAAGAAGAAGGAACTAGGTGGCAGCCAAACTTAGGAAATTCTCCATTGATCCCTCATTGGGTTTACAGGTTACTTTGACAGAAGGCCTAGTTGTGACAGCAGTATGCTGATTCCTCCCCTCTCCCAAACCTGGGACCCTGACATGATGTGCCTATCGCTATGGAATGCAGTGTTATGCTTTACTGCAAATGCTTCAGCTAAAGTGCAAGAATCCATCCATAACAGCACCTGTTCTTAGACCTTTGAGAACTTACAAAATGCCTTCATTAAAAGTTTGATGTAAAAATAACCATGTATATATTTGTAATTAGGTTAATTAATTTGGGGGGGAGAAAGAGCTGGGACACATACTATGCAGCAAATTACATCAATAAGAATGGGCGAAAAATCGAAGCAGTGACCCTATTCGTATTTACCTGGGAGTCAGTTGCACTTAATTAGAGAGACTTCTAAATAAACAGACATAGGATTGGGTTACACAGGAGATGAGGATGGGGGAAAATACCAAATGATGTTCCATAAATAAATATAATTATTAGGGTTGCCAGGTCCCTCTTTGCCACTGGTGGGAGGTTTTTGGAGTGGAGCCTGAGGAGGGGAGGGGCTTCAATGCCATAGAGTCCAATTGCCAAAGCGGCCATTTTCTCCAGGTGAACTGATCTCTATCGGCTGGAGTTCAGTTGTAATAGCAGGAGATCTCCAGCTAGTACCTGGAGGCAACCCTAATAATTATGATAAATAGGTCAACAATACAAAAGGGGGAAAGGATGGGCTTGTTATCTACCAAAATATTTCAAAAGAGCCCTTGGTTTGTGGAAGACCTCCACCTTTCTTATATATGGTATCAAAAATACGTAAGTGTAATAACATACTGCAAAAAAAGGTGACGCACGCATAACTCTAGTGATTTCAAGGTGTTTAAGCATCGTAACCAAGAGCTGGATAGTGGCCTTTGTTCGTAGACAGTGTTGTCTGCTTCTTTCAAATGCTATTCAACAGGGTCTTTGACAGAAAGGAACTATATTTGCATGAATGTCTGAGTGTTCATATTCTTAGTGTATGCACACCTACCTGGTTTTGTGTGTACATCATGAGTCCCCAGAAGTGTCCATATTATCAAAGCTAGAATGTTGGTGTTTGAAAATATGTATTTTGACCTCTAGGGCCCAAATTCAGGACCATACTTACAATGGGCAGGGTTCCCCCCCAAAGATTAACATCTATGTAGACTTCTGCAAGGCTGAAAATGGAGCCTTGATTACTTACCGTGAGGGCTCCTTCTCTTCTGAGGCGTAGGCGTCTTGAGCTGTGGGTTATTTTCCTCCATCTTCAGGGTAGGCAGGACTAATATTTGTTAATTTTGCTAACTTCCTGTCTACCCTTGGCGGGAAAATAGCCTGCAGACCTCAGTTACAGTCTTGCCTAGCTATTACGACAGGAGTGAAGAATTATCTCATACAAAACGCATAAGAAAAAACATTGATAACATCAACAACAGAACCAAACCCTTTGAACCTAAAGGGCTCGTAAGAATGGCCTTGGCACAGAAGGTACCCCAGGACAAGCATGTTGGAACAATCTAAAAGGACAAAAGTCACTGAAATTTGTAAACTGTAACACCCCTAAAAGAAAGGAAAGGTTCACGCCAGGGTGGGCAAGACGCCTACGCCTCAGAAGAGAAGGAGCCCTCACGGTAAGTAATCAAGGCTCCATTCTCCTCTGAGGCTGCGGCGTCTTGAGCTGTGGGACCTACAAGAGCTCCCCTGATGGGTGGGTTATGAACCTTCCTCTGCTACTTGCTGCAATATCCTGCGACCAAAGGCCGCTTGGGACGATGACCAAGTATTTATTCGGTAGTGCTTTATGAAGGTCGAAGTCGATGCCCAGGTTGCAGCCCGGCAAATTTCTTCTAACGGGGCTTGTTTGTCGAAGGCCGCTGTGGTGGCGGCACTACGTAGCGAATGAGCAGTGATACCCAGTGGTATCGGAACTGCTGAGGCCTTATAAGCCTCAGAGATGCAGGCCTTGATCGTATTGCTAATAGTTGTGGCAGACATTCTTTCCCCCTTGTTGGGGTTAGCAATTCCAATGAACATGTAATCTGTTCTTCTTATACCCTCAGTTCTCCTAATAAAAATGCGTAAGGCTCTGCGCAAATCTAATGAGTGCCAGGCTCTCTCCTTGGGGCATGAAGGCTTAGGGCAGAAGGATGGCAGATTGATTTCTTGCGATCTGTGGAAAGGTGAATTTACTTTGGGAGTAAAGGAAGGATCGGGGGTAAGGACCACCTTGTCCTTATGGAACACGCAAAGACCACTACGTATGGAAAGAGCTCTCAACTCGGAGACCCTTCTGGCCGATGTGATGGCCACTAGAAAAAGGACCTTCATGCGAAGGTATTTCATAGGGACCGATCGAAGGGGCTCAAATGGTGGTTTTGTAAGGGCCTTGAGCACCAAGGTAAGGCTCCAGGACGGGAAGCGATGCCTGACTGGGGGTTGTCCCTGCTTGACCCCTTTCAAAAAGGCAATGATGTGATGGTGTCTAGAAGGAGGAACCCCTTCAGTTAGGGGAACGATAGTTGTGATGGCTGCAACCTGCCTATGCTAGGTGGAAGCGGTAAGCTTCATATGAACTCCCTCTTGGAGAAACTCCAGAAGCTGATGCACTCCCGGTTTTAATGGGTTAACCTTCTTCCTTCTCGCCCAGCGCACGAAGGCTTTCCAAGAGGCATTATATATTCTCTTGGTAGCGGGCCTACGTGCCTCTAAGATGGTGTCAGCTACCTTGTCAGAGTAACCTCTGTTTAGTAAAGATCCCCTCTCAAGTGCCAAACGGTCAAACAGAACCATTGAGGGTCTGCATGAACCATGTGGCCCTGACGGAGAGTCCCCCATTGAGAGGGAATTCTCCACGGCTCCCGACAAGACATTTGGCGCAGGGTCGCAAACCATGGTCGACGTGGCCAGAACGGGGCTACTAGTAGGACATTGGCCCTTTCGGTTTGGATCTTTCGGAGGACTTTTGGGATAATGGGAAGGGGAAGAAACGCATACAGAAGACCCGTTGGCCAAGGGCTCAGAAGCGCGTCTATGCCTTCCGCCCCAAGATGATAATACCTGGAGAAGAACCTTGGCACCTTGAAGTTTTCGGCGGATGCGAACAAATTACTATGGGATCGCCAAATTTGATTGAAATTTGCCGAAAGACTTCCTGATCCAAGGACCACTCCCCTTCGTCTACGAAGTGGCGACTTAGATGGTCTGCTTGGATGTTGAGAACCCCTTTGATATGCTCCGCCCGAATGGATCTCAGATTTGCTTGAGCCCAAAGGAAGATCTGCTCTGACTCGCGATGGAGGGTCGATGACCTGGACCCTCCCTGTTTGTTTATGTGAGCCTTCGTGGAAATATTGTCTGTTCTCACAATGATGTGCAAATTCTGGATCAGTGGAGCAAACGCCCACAGAGCAAGCTTGACTGCCCTCAATTCTAACAGGTTGATATGCAGGGAGGATTCCTGCTCTGACCAGCGACCCTGTGTGGTGTGAGTGTTGAGCGAGGCTCCCCACCCCTCCAGGCTGGCATCTGTGAATATCTGCACTGGTTCCTGATGAATGTATTGAGTAGGCTTGAACAGGTTTGATTGTAGAGACCACCAGCGCATGCTCCTCCTGGCTTCGAGGGAAAGAGTAACAACTCTTTCCCTCTTCTTTGCTATGTCCCTTTGAAAAGGTTGGAGCTGCCACTGAAGCGGTCTGGAACGGAAGCGGGCCCAGGGCACTATGGCAATGCACGATACCATTAGTCCTAGAAGTCTGGCTAACTTCATGAGTCTGAATGTTCGTGATTTGGCTACAATCGATGCTAAGCCTATGATCTTTTGTATGCGCTCCGAGGGGAGGGATAGACAGTTGTGTCTTGAATCTATCTTGACCCCGAGGTGGATCAGGGATTGAGAAGGTGTGAGACTGCTTTTGTTGTAGTTGATCAGAAAACCGTGTTCCTGAAGGACTTGAATCACTCGTGTTGTGTGCAATTTGGACTGATGTTGGGATTTCGCACAGATCAGGATGTCGTCCAGGTACGGATGTACCTGGACACCCTCCTGTCTGAGCGACGCGATGACTGACACTAGAATTTTCGTGAACACCCTCGGAGCTGTCTTTAACCCGAATGGGAGGGCCCTGAACTGGAAATGTGAGTGGCCATATGCAAAGCGAAGAAAACGCCTGTGTGATGGGTGGATAGGCACATGCAGATATGCCTCCGTCAAATCCACCGCCGTCATGAATGTGTTGGGGCGGAGGGACTCCACGATGGACTTGACGGTTTCCATGCGGAAACGTTTGAGGACCATCCTTCTGTTTAGAAACTTTAAGTTGAGGATGGCCCTCCAGTCCCCATTCTTTTTGGGGACTGTGAAGAATATCGAGTAAGTTCCCTGATGTTTCTTCAATTTGGGAACAGACTCTATGGCCTTGATGTGTAGGAGGTATTGAATGGCAGTGCGTGTTCTGTTTCGTTTTTCCAGTTTGAAGGAAGTGGGGGATAGAACGAATCTGTCCCTTGGTTGAGACGAGAACTCTAGTAGGTATCCCTGTGAAACGATTGTTTGAACCCACTGATCCTGGCAGGAGGAAGCCCAAGTTTCCTGAAAGTACTGAAGCCTTCCCCCCACTTCTAGTGTGCTGCTGTCATTGGGGATTATTTTGGGGGAACTTATCCCCTTTGTCGGGACGGGACTGCTGGCCGGATCGTTGAAATCTACCTCCCCCTCCCCTCCGAAAGGGCCGAGAGGAGTTGTTCCAGGAACCCCTTCTGTACTCTGATCGGTATCTGAATGGGGTCCTTGAAGGCCGAAAGGACTGGTAGGAAGAGGGTCTGGAGTCTTTCTTTATCTGCTTGGGTAAGGCCTGCTTCTTATCCTTGGTTTCGACAAGGATTTTATCCAGTTTGTCACCGAAGAGCCTGCCCTCCTGTATCGGGTAGGACATCAAGGTGGTCTTTGCTCTAAAATCCGCAGGCCATGCTCTAAGCCATAAAGCCCTCCTTACAGAAGTAACAGAGGCCATGGACCTAGCGACCAGCGACATTGTATCCAAAGAAGCGTCCGCCATTAGGGTGACAGCGCTGAGGACTCTATCCAGGCCTCCTGCTACTCTACGGTTCTCTGGAGGTACCAACTGGATAAGCTTTTTTAGCCATAAGTAAGAGGCCCTTGCAAAAATTGACGTGGTTGCACTAGCCTGAATGGCTAGTGCTGAAGCCTCATGGGCTCTTCTGGTTAAGGCTTCACATTTTCGGTCTAGTTGATCCCTCAGTGATCCCTTCCCGTCCTCAGGGACAAGGCCCGGGGTCTGTATGTCTACCACAGGAGCATCCACCAGTGGTATTTTAAGTAGAGACATAGCATGAGGGGCTAGATTGTACAATTTTTTGACACTAGGGGGCATCTGCCTATTGGAGGCCGGGTTGTCCCATTCCTCATGAACTGCTCTAAGGAAAAATTCTGGAAAGGGAACCAGGTGGTTATGAGTCTGCCTTCTGGGAAAGCACTCAGCCACCCCTTGCTTGAGCTTAGGAGTAGGAGTATCAGTGGGATCACCCTCCTCCTCATTCAGATCAAGGGCCAGAATAGCCTTAGCTAGGAGTCCTTGGTAATCCTCCCCGCTAAACAGGCGGCTCTGAGGTTCTTCAGGAGGGAGCGTCTCGTCGTCTGACTCGAACTCGCCCTCCTCTTTCTCCTCATCGGAATCCATAGTGGACTCAAGTGACTCCTGTGAATCATTCTGCAGGGATCCCCCCACCTTCCCCTTTAAGGCGGCTTTGGTGGGCCATTGGCCAGAAGTAGAAGGACCCTGGGTCACAGTAGAGGGTCTCTGGACTACAGGAGAACCCTCATCCACTTCAGTAGAATTAGACTGGGCTGAGAAAGAGGGGGGGTTCAACGGGACCAGCCCAGGGGAAGGAGGGATTCTCAATTGAAAGGCTTGAAAAGCCTGCCACTGGCGCTGGAGGGCCAGGTTCACCCAGCCGTCAGCCTCCTCCTGAATCAAAAGCCTCGCGCCTGGCGCCTGAAAGGGGGGGGTAGTTACCAACTCCCGAAGGGAGAGACGAAGCGGTCTCCACGGATTGCACCGCGGGGGCTGCCTGGAGGGTCCTGCGGTCTTTAGGCGAGGAGGCGGATGGTTTCTTTCCGGCTCTCGTCCCTGCTGTGACCCTCGAGCTGCGCTTTCGCCGCTTAGTGGAGAGGAGAGGGGCCGCGGCTTTTCGCGCCTTTTTTGTCTTCGGCACGGCCGGCTCCTTCCTCTCGCCCTGAGGGGAACTCTGCTGCTGCTCTTCCCCTAATGAGCCGCAATCGCGGTCGTTGGGGGGAGCGAGTTCCTTCGGGGCGGATGCGACCAGCCCCCGCTGGTAATCCTGCTCGGAAAGGAGATCGTCCTCCCTTTCAGCAATGACGTCCGCCATCTTGAAAGCTCCTCCGGAGAAGACTCCGAGGAGAAGAAAACAAATAATCTACCACAGAGGACAAACAGACAAAACTAACCACTGTGGGGGGTAAAACGGAGGACGGAACAGGCACACGGACTAAGAATTCACTGGACACACAGAAAAACAGAATAGAATCTAATCGCAGTAAAGAAGCACGGAGCTCTCTCCTTTGCGACCTGCTACCCCTAGAGGCAGGATGGAACTGGGGTCTGCAGGCTATTTTCCTGCCAAGGGTAGACAGGAAGTTAGCAAAATTAACAAATATTAGTCCTGCCTACCCTGAAGATGGAGGAAAATAACCCACAGCTCAAGACGCCGCAGCCTCAGAGGAGAATTCACCTGTGGGTTTTGAAATGGCATTGGAAATTCTGTATTTCTATGTATGCTTAGCCTGAGGGCAAAGGCTGAATTAATGACCTGTATGAATCTGTTTGTGAATTGAAAACTAAATTTGAACAAGCTTATTTGGCTATACCAAGGATCATCCTAGGAAAAGTCATGCTGGGATGGCTTATATGGCTTTTATCTGGGCAATACGTCAATGGATCCAGCAGAGAAGAAAGTGCTGTAGATCCAAGGGCAAAAATCGATTTGAGAATAGGTGTGTAACCTTCTCTGGATGGGGCTGCACTTGTCCAAAGGATTGTGTTCTATTTTTGGGTCTTCCCAGATACGTGATAAACTGGTAGCAGAGGAGGCCAGAAGTACTTTTCACCAGATTAGGCTGGTTCACCAGCTCCAGCTGCTGTTCCCAGACAGAGCAGTCCTGGTCAGTCATGCACACCTTGGTAACATCCAGATTAGAGAACTTGAACATGCTGCACATGAAGCTCCTATTGAAGATTGCTCATAAAAAGTACCAGCAAGGGTCCATCAACAACCAGTGTTTAATCAATTTCACTGGCTTCTTATTTGTTTCTGGCCTCAATTCTGAAGTGTTGGTGTGACCTTTAAAGCCCTAAACAGCTTGGGAATGAAGTGCCTGATAGACCAACTTCCCCAGGATTTGAGATCAGTTGGGGTGGCCAAGCCAGCACCATGAGCTCATTATTTGAAATAAGGTTAGCAAGAACAAAAGACAATTCCTCTGCAGCAGTTAGGGTTGCCAACCTCCAGGTGGTACCTGGAGATCTCCTGCTATTATAATTGACCTCCTGATGACCTCGATCAGTTTCCCTGGAGAAAATGGCTGTTTTGGAGGGTGGACTCTATGGCATTGTACCCTGCTGAGGTACCTCCCCCCAAACCCCTTCCCTTTCCAGAATCCACCCCCAAAATCGCCAGGTATTTCCCAAGCCAGAGCTGGCAAGCCTAGTAATTGTTGTTCCCAGATTATACAGTGCCCTAGCAATTAAATCACACACCCCCAAGCCATCTGGCAAAATAACCTCTCGGTTCTGGAACACCTTGGATGTGGAATGCTTGTTTTTCACAATTAATTTTATTTTTATTAATTGTTTTTTGTGCTTGTCACTGTTGCTATTCATGCTTATTTATTTTGTGTTGTATATTCATCCTGTGTTTTGGTGTCATTTATGACCAAGCAAAGTTACAGTATTTGGAAGTCCATGGAAGTCAAGCCACCTTGCATGTTTTTGGAAAGTGAAAAGATGGGTTTATAATCTAACCAAACAAACAAAACTGGATTGTGATGTATCCACTCTATCATGCAACTTAGGCCAGTTAAAAAATCCATTTATGCATTGCTTCATATGACAAGACCAAACTGAACAGGTATGAGCTTTCCTACTATGTCTTTGTTTTCATTTGGAGAAGCATCTCACAATGCTCCTCTTGGCGCCATTGTTCTACCTTTTTTCCTTTATGAACCAAGCCTTTAACAAAATGTGTAGCTGATTTGGCATGCACCTCCCTTGTTACCACAGGTTCCTGGCAAGTCTCTTCTATTTTGAGGGAAGGCATGAGTGTCATTTCGGACTTGACAAAATCCCAGCTGCTTTATAATCCCACACAGAGTTGTCCTGAGGACATGCGTACATGCAAACTAATTCTTTACCATTTTTTCCTCATTATATCCAATTTATTGGTGTTTGTAGGCATTCACATTTGAAGGAACAGCCTCATTTAACAAAAAGATCATATAGATGTGTGTGTATGTTTTTAGAAAGATTAAAGTCCTCATAATGTGCCATTTTACGAGTTTCAGTGCTTCCTGTATTTTTGATTCATTGTGGTATGTTTTAACCTACATAATTAAGGCAAACAGCTAATCCATTTCTAAAAAGGAGCTGTGGAAATTGTGAGCAATTAGCAAACATTTGGCATTAAAATAGGTAATGCATACGAAGTGTCTAATAAAATACATCAAGCATTTTTTGGGACTCTGGGGTAATGACAAGAGGATGAACATGCTAATAATTTCAGTAAGGTTTAAAATTCAGTGTCCAAGCAGTTTCTAATAATGCTTTTGTTCTTCCAAGCTCTAAATAGTATAGGGTTTATGCATATGCATCACACACACACACTCATAGGAATACTGTAGGGTAAACCAAAACTAAACCAAAACAAACAAAGAAAAAACTGTGAACTGCAAGGAAGGACCCCTGTCCGAGACATTCCTTTAGTCTGGTATCTCATACATAAAACTACCTTATACTTAGTCAGACCATTGGTCTATCAAAGTTAGTACTGTCTACCCTGAGTGACAGTTCCTCTTCAGGATCTCATGCATAGGGTTGCCAGCTCCAAGTTGGGAAATACCTGGAGATTTTTGGGGCAGAGCCTGAGCAGGGCAGTGTTTGGGGAGGGAAGGGAATTCAGTGCCATAGAACCAATTGCCAAAGCAACCATTTTCTCCAAGTGAACTCTTCTCTATTGGCTGGAGATCAGTTGTAATACCAGGAGATCTCCAGCTACTACCTGGAGGTTGGCAACCCTACTCAAGTCGCAGTCATTCACATTGCCTACTACTTGGTCTTTTAAAAAAAACAGGAGATGCTGGGGGAAGAAACTGGGACATTCTGCATGCAAAGCAGATACTCTGCAACTGACCCATGGCCCCTCCTCTCTAGCAGGGGCCAGAGGCAAAACAGCTGCTTTGCATTTAGAGGGCCTCAGGTTCAATCCCTGGTATCTCTAGTTAAATCTAGGAATGACCACCTGGAAAGCTGCTCCATTCAGAGTACATCTAGATGGACCAATGGCAACTTCTTATGGGGCAACTTTTCAGATTTGCAGAATAGGATGCTGCAAAATGGGATCACAGGGCAGAAGAGTTCTCAGTTTAGTCAGTGTCCATTACTTTATTTTTGTTTCTTTTTTTTCTTTTTGCTGTAGTTAACATTATACAGATACAAAGATTAAACATACAAGACAATCTCTGCAGGAAAAAAACTCTACGTAAATTTGAGCTCTGGTGAGCCCTGAGATTTCAGTAAGGACAAAGTATGAATTTATGAAAATAACAATGTGGCCATTGAGGGGAGGGGAGAAGAGGGCCGAGAAGGAGTGCATCAAGGTCACCATTGCAAAAGAATTTACCAGATTGTGAGAAGGTGGGCTGGGCTGGGCAATAATAGCCAAAGGGCTCTGCAGGTCAGCAAAAGTCAGCTTGATCTCAATGTAGGAGGTACTAGCTGGGGATTTTCTGCTGCTTAGCATTCAGTTTCTGGCAGGGATCTGTGGAGGATGTATACCCAATTCTTCTTAAAGCTGCTTTTTTAATTAGGCAGCATTGTTGAAACAAGGTAGAGTTTTGAACCTGAGGAAGACAGCTTCCAGTCCTGCCTGAGCCACTGATTTCACTTGGGCGACTTGGGGAAAGTCAGAGCACGTCCACTGTACAAATATAAAGGGACTTGAAACAGAAATGAAGCCAATGTGAATTTCATGGCTGCCTGAAAGAAGCCTGGGAATTGGACATTTGTCAGCATTCTGAGATTTTTAAAAACAGTCACCATCCTCAAGTTCCTTGGAGCCACTATAATTAAATGGAAATGGAAAAAATACATAACAAAGCCATACCTTTAAATTTCACTTCTTCCGCCGAACAACAGGCATGGGGGCCTAGACCAAGGCAAGAGTGAAAGAGATGGGGAAATGGGTGTTTAAAATATTTGTTTACATTCTTATATAGTTTTTCTGTCTTCAGTTTTTGTTACCATATGCCTGAAGTTCATTTTTTTCCTTTCCCGATTTCCTTTTGTACCCTGTTATACCTTATATAATAAAAATGTAAAAAACAAACAAAAAACTATCTGGAACTTGATAGTTATGCCCAGTTATGCAATGTCATCCCCACGGTTATTTGCCTGCCTGCTTGACAGTCTTAAGCTTTCAGCACTGGGTAAAGACACACATTTGTCCAGGCATTTAGTAAGTTATTTTTTGTCTTATATTATATGCATTGCTGGGGGAAGGGGGATTGTTTTATCTGTCTTATCAGATTTATGTTGCATGTTTTATGAATTGTTATCCACTTTTATAATTTGTGATGCCTCTTTACTGATTTTAAGATATATTTGATTTTCTACATGCTGTTTTTTAAAATGCTGCTGTAAAGTTTTATGCTGTCCTAAATTTCCGCTTTTGTTAATCGTACTAATACAGGGATCTCAAACTTTTTTTAACGAGCTATACATCTGAGTAATGAAAAATATATTGAGCTACTCCCCCCCACCCAACATATTACCAAGTTTCATTTTATCCTTGAAACAGGATATGGTCTAGCAAGAAATGAAGCTATCAGCTAAGGGACACTGGAAAAAAACCCTCTATATTAGTAGTATTTTTCTTGGTTTTCTAAGGGACTCATGAGCTTCCTGTTGGAACTCCCAGTTTTAATTAATTTATGCTTATTTTATTACTAATATTGTAGTTTTAGAACTGTTGCAAGCCACTGCATTGCTTGAGTGCTGCGCAATAAAAACATTATAAATAAGTAATATTTTGTAAAGAGACATTAAAACTTTAGCAAAATTAGATATGAAAATATTATAAGTGCTGTGGTTTAGGCTTAAGGAGAACTATACTTCTAAAATGTTTATTTTTAACCAATTTATTTACTTGTTTAAAAAATGGATATACCACCTCTCCAGAGACCCTGCCTGAGGGAGCTTACAAAGCAAAATGTGATAAAATCATAAAATAGTTGAAATAAACTGTTAAAGAGCCAGCCATTAAAAAAGCCAAGCAGGGCATAAAAACAGCATAAAACATTTAGCAGAGTAAAATGATTTTCATTTTCATATAAGCTTCTTTTCCCTAGGACTCAACAGCCCTTAAAGTGAAAAGCAGTGAATCACATTAAACAGTTTATCCCAAAGGCCATGGAAGCAGACCTGTTTCAGCAAGGGTGGTGATTTAAGATCTAGACCAGAGGTGTCAAACGTAAGTCCCGGGGGCTGGATCCGGCCCCTTGAGAACTCTTATCCAGCCTGTGAACTATCCGAGGCAGCCATCCCCCCCAATCTCGAACTGGGCTGGTGAGGCACAGCCCCTACCCAACCAAGTGACATTTATATCATATCCAGCCCTCGTAACAACTGAGTTCAACACCCCTGATCTAGACTGAATCTGTCATGAATAAGCATATTCTGAGCAAGGCAGAAGTCATGAAATGTTTGGAGAACGTGCACAGCTGATATGCCATCCACCATACCTTGATTGTGATAAAAAGATGGAGCTGTGGACTATCTGTCTTAGGAAAAATGCCTTTTCATTGTCCCATGGAACATACGTTCCTTTCTCCACCGACCTCTACTTAAACCATCCTGGGTAGTTCAGAGGCATTAAAAAAATCTTTGTTCTCAAGAGTCGAAGATGGAGCAGTTTGTTTCCAGGCCAGGGTGAGTGTCATCATGTGGATGCATGCTCATGGGTACCATGTAAGTGCAGCTGTCCTGTGACAATAAAGCAGAAGGCTGAAAGGATTCTCTATTAATTGCTGGAAGGCAACCACCTACAATGAAGATTGCAGCTGCTACTTAATGCTGCTGGTGCTGGAGCAGAGGAAAGGAAGTGCAGATTAAGAAGGGTGCACAGATCAGATGGGTTAGGAGTTGGGATCTGACCAAATTCATAAAAGCTAGACAGAACCTAGTACCTCACCACCCACTCCAAGAAAGAACTGAACCCCAAGACAGAACAGCAGGATACATAATTGGCTGTCCAACTTCTTTAAAAGTTCCAAGGAAACTTTCGAAGCAGTTTGTTCCATTGCTGAATTGCTGTCACAGTTGAAAAGGTTTTTTAATGTTTAATCTAAAACCCACAGATTATTTCTCAATCCTGGAATACTAGGATAAGCAGTTGTTCCTGCTGTTCTTTCTTTGTAGCTATCTAGTAATGGACAAACTGTCTACCTCCCATTATGGGGTTGTTCTCTGGACAAAATCTACATAGACTTGTGTGCTGGCCTTTTCCTCTTCCAGCTTCTCAATGTTCTTTTGTGTTGCGGTACCCAGAACTGTACATCACATGAGATAGTAAGATAAGTACAGACATACAGATTCCTGAGCCTTCCAAACAATGCACCAAATGTGACACTGATCTCCTGTGCCATAGTGTCACATTGGTTGACTCTTGTTCAAATTGTTACCTTCTACAGGCTTGGGATGTGGAATGGTATGGTATAGCTCAATCTCATCAGATCTCAGAAGCTAAGCAGGGTCAGTCCTTGGATGGGGGACCACCAAGTAGTGGAAGGCAACAGCAAACCTGTTTCTCACTTGCCTTGAAAGCCCCTTGCTGGGGTTATCATAAGTCGGTTGTGACCTGATGGCACGTAGGTACATACATACAACCAGGCTTCAGTTCACTTCCCAGCTAAGCAAGTGTCATGAGTCAGCCTGCAGAGACCTCCTCTGACGAAGAGGGACATCCTCAGGCAGAAGTCCCACAGGAACAACCACAGGGCCTACAGCCTGCCGGAGGGGAGGATCAGCGAAGGTCAGGGGATGACTCACCATGTCTGCAGCCAGCCAGCTCAAGGACTCCAGTTGGACCTGACACCTTGCAACATGCAGTGTCTCCAGAGGCCTCGCCAGGGCCACTGGAGCAGAGGAGAAAACAGGTCCGTCTGGCAATGCAGCAGAGACAGCAAAGTGCTAGGCTGAAGGCTTTACAGAGGAACCTCCCCAGTAGCAGTGATGAGGAAGAGCAGGGCTGAAGCACCACCTGTGAACTCAGCCTCATCAGCATCAGCTGGCTGCTACAGCAGCAGGGGAAGGGATTTAAGCCATCAGTTAGGCTTGGCTGTTGTGCAAGCAACTTGTCACCAACCTCCTTGAGTACCTGCCTTGTTTCCCTGCTATCCATTGGATTCCTGGTATCCTGACTTCTTGGACTGGCTCTGACTAACGCTTTGGACTTCCCTTGCCTGTATTGATATCTCGGACTCTGCCTTCACTGTGAATGACCTTGGACTGTTCCCCAGACTACGCTTACAGCCCTCGCTCCTCGCCTGTACCACAACAGCAGTGATTGCTACTACAGCAGGATAAGCTTTGTCTTTGGAAAGGCACAGCTGCTACCACAGCTGAAGGTGGTGGGTGAGATGAAGAGGAACTCACACCTCTCCTCCCTCCTCAGAGCTATAGGCCACAAATGAGCCTCTCTCAGATAGTGCAGTCCAGCCAATTATTCCCTAATACTATACTTGGAGATTCTTTCTTTCTTTACAATTGGCAGCTGAATTTCATTTTGTTCCTTGTCTGCTTAGCTCTCCGTTTATTGGGATCACTTTAAAATTTTAGCCCATTTTCTCATATTTGCAATCTTTCCCAGTTTTATAATTCCTGTCAATCTGATAAGTGTCCCATCCGTTCTTACATTCAGATAACTGATTAAAATATTGAAGAACACCAAAATCACCACTGGTTCCAACCTCTTCTGATTGCTACTACATTTTGAGTACAGCTTTTCAACCAATTGGCTTGCCACCTTTTTGTTGAATCTCTAATTCAACATGCAAGACAATGCAGACAAAGCACAGATTCTCTGTAGCCACGTTCTGTAGTACCAGCTAAGCCTGTCCAGTTAATTGGAACTTTGTTGGGAGTGTGACACGTGTGCAACACAGGAGAGTGTATCCCTCTTGATTCTGCTGGACTTCTCAATGGCTTTCGATACAATCCACCATAGTATCTTTCTGTAGAGGCTCGCTGGGTTGGGAATAGAGGGCATCATGTTTCTGCTCTGATTTGACTGGCCATTTTCAGAAGAGGGTACTGGACGATTACTGCCTGGCTAAACGGCAATTATGCTATATAGTCCCACAGAGATTCATCTTGTTTCCCATGCTTTTTAACATTTACGTGGAGCTACAGAGAAGGACTGTCCAGGGATTTGGAGTGAGGAGCCACCAATATGTGGATGTCACCCAGCTCTGTATCTTCTTAACAGTTGAGTTGTGTGGGTCTGTGGAAGTTTTGAACAGTTGTCTGGAGAAGGTAACAGGACAGATGAGGTTCAATAAACTGACAGTACAGATGAGACTGAGGTAATGCTGGTCAAGGACAAAGCCAATCAGTGACTTAGTCGGCATTTCTTGCAGGGGGGGTTCCACTCCCCCTAAAGGAGCAGATTTGTATTTTTGGGGTGCTACTGAATTCTGGCTTACAGTTGGAAGCTCAAATCTTCTCCATGGCACATAGTACCTTTTATCAGCTTTAGTGCATGCAGGGATTAACAAGGCAGCTTCAAAAGGGGCCAGAGACACAGGCCAGGAAGGAGCAGGCTGGATGCTTCCAGGCTGAGGATCTCCACTGACTGCGGGAGTATTTCCAGGCATAATTCAAAGTGTTGATTCTTACCTGGAAGGCCCTAAATGGCTTTGGGGCAGGGTACTTGAAGGAACAACTCCTCCTGTACTTTCCAGCCTGCTAGTTAAGATCCTCTTCTCCAGCCCTGCTCTCTGTGCATCTGCCTGTAGAGTGGCAACCTGAGACTGGGCATTTTCAGTGGGGGCATCTCACCTTTGGAATGCTGTCTAGCCATCTACCTTACTTTGCATTATGTAGTATGCCAAAACTTTTATTTATACCCAGGTTTTTAACTGAGTTTTATCTGTGTAAGCAGTCTTCATGGTCTGTTTCATGAATATCATTTTAGGTTACACAGTGATATTTTTTATGCTGTTTTATGCCCTGGCTTGTCTTTACTGACTTGTTCAGCTTTGTTGTATTATTTAGCTGAGCAGATCTCTGAAGAGGCATCATATACATTTAAATAAATAAATAAATAAATCAAGAGGAGAAATGAGTGCAGAAGCTAGAGGCACAGGCACTGTGAGAAGGCCTATCTCTGAGAAGAAATCACATCTGTCTCATGGCCAATTTCTGGCACCATTAATATGAGAATGCATCTGTTCCAGTAGGAAGGGGGAAATTGTGCCTTTCCTTGTTAGGAAACTCCCTTAGACCAAAGGTTCCCTGGAAAGTACCCTGGTAACTTGCCACCACCACTCAGGACCGCCTATGAACCTCTAGACTGACCTGGGCCCTCTTCTAGTGCAGTACTAGAACAACAACAAAACAACTTATAACCAACCTGGTAGCACCAGTGCAGTCTAGCACATGGGGAAGAGATTAAAAGAAATATCCCAGAGAAACTGATTGTACTAAGTGAAGCCAACCCCCCCCAGTCTTTATAAAAAGGTTTATTGTAAAAAAGAGAAAACAAAAGGGAAAGGATGGTTGGATTAAAAAAAGGGTTGGGGAAAAGGCCTGCAGAGAAAAGCACACAGCAACAACAACACAGAGATAAAGGAATACAGTTGCACTAAGCTAAACGTGTTACCTATACTGGAGCTGGCTCCATAGAGCCTGTGCAGAGTTTCTTGTGGTAACAAGAAGCTGAAGGAGTCCTTAACCCAACTTCCAGTGGACCCAGTTTCCACTGAAGCTTGAAAATTAAAGACAAGGGCAAATCCCAAATGTCCAAATCTTTATGCTAAATGAAGTTGGACTTAAGCCAGCCTCCTTTCTAATAATGACAAGCAGATTTTCCACGCAAATCCCCATCTCTAATGTCAGGGGCTACTTTTTACCAATCAGAGCCATATCCCACCTCCATTAAGCACCTGGTAATGGTTCTGAACTTCCATGACAAACACCTGGTCTGGTCTAAACAGGATAATCCTTTGTCCAAAAGGGATTAAGTTTGCCAAGATGGTCCATTGTGGGTTGGATCTGAATACCTTCATTGTAATATAATCTAGGGTCCCATGCACTCTAGGTGATGCTTTTGAGCCTTAGAAAGTTTTAGGATTTCTGTCACACCATTTTTTTCCTTTTTTTGCCATCAAGTTGCAGCTGACATATGGTGGCACCATAGAATTTTCAAGGCAAGAGGTAAACAGCAGTCGTTTCACCCATTGCTGGCCTCTGCATAGCAACCTTGGACTTCCTTGGTTGGTCTCCCATCCTAGTACTAACCAGGGCTGACCATGCTTAGCTTCCAAGCTTCTCTACATCTCAACAAATAGCTGTTGGGGGTGTTCTGCTGAAAATATCCAGCCCACAGATCATTAGTGAAGAAAGCTACATCTTGCTTAGTTTTTAACCTGCTTCCCATTTCTTTTTTCAAGTGTTCTTTCATGATACTGTAGATTCTCTGTTGATTTTCCCTACCCCATCAATTCAGAAGTAGGCTTCTATTATGATAATAATGGCACATACACATTTGTAAGAGTTGCCTGTCCCAGGAAGCTCATATTCCTATACTTATAGTTCAATAGCTGCAAACATTCAAGCAGCTGTAACTATTGTTAAGTTTGCGTTTGCCAAACAGAAGCTGGAATTAATGACTCTTTGGAAATGAGGGTTTAACTTTGCCTCTATTCAGCCCAAAGAACTAGTGTATCAAGAGCCCATCTGGAAAACAAAGAAGAGCTGCATCCTCTAAATAATGTGTTCTCTTATTCCAGGTGTAGTTCTTCTAAAAATGTCCCAGATGGTCAGAAGGGCCATCCACCTCCATGAGGTTTACGTGAGTGTCATAATCATTTTCAGAAATACAGCCTGTTACGTAGTACTGACACTGCCAATGATATAACAGTAATTACAATTTCTTCTTTTACTTTTCCCTTGGTTATAGGAGCACAAATATGGCATCTGGCAAAATAAAAAAGACGGAAGGGTCTGGTTAGAATTTCGATGGGATTCCTCCTTGAAAATACTAATGATTGTGTTTATACTATAGCAATTATAGTGCCAGAAGTGGTAACACGGGAAATATATTTAGCCTGGGAAAACAGTGTTCTAGTTTTTATTTTATGCCACCTTAACCAAGTAGTTTCTGCTTACTGCTTAAGCTGTGAATGTAAAGATCTAATATAATGCTTGGGAGAGGGCTCACCCCCATTGCCAGAGCCACAGGGCACTCACTTGGGAACCCACCATACCAGCAACAGATAAACCTGCCAAGACAGCGACAACAGGCCCTTTAAGACCCCACTTCAATCACTGCCAACATCTGTACTAGCCTCATAAGGGGTTTTGAAGCAGGCCAGGGAGGAGGTGGCGCTCTCTCCAGGCTGTGTTGGAGAGACCCAGTAGGGCAGAACAACAAAAAGGTGCTGCAATACCCCCCCATACCCAGTTCTGAGGCTCTGCAAGCCCAAACAAGGCAGGAAAGGGTGCGATGGAGAAGGGAACCATTGAAGAGAATGGCACAGTGGTGGAGAATGTGGACGACTCAGATCCTGCAGTAACACCCCAGGATTGGAGTTTAGGGCATCAGACTCCCTGTTTAGTACGGCCAGCCTTGACACCTTCAGCTATTAGTTGTACACCATGCTCACTACCAATATCCCAGTTCCAGGCACCATGTTTCTGTTTGGTGCTAAACGTACAGATGTTGGCATTATCCCAAGGATACATGGCATCTGGGATTGTCATCAGCTGTCACTAGGGTTGACAGCTGTGGGCTGGGAAATACCTGAAGATTTTGGGGGTGGAGTCTGAGGAGGGTGGGGTTTGGGGAGGGACTTCAATGGGATATAATCCCATAGAGTTCACCTTTCAAAGCAGCCAATTTCTCCAAGAGAACTGATATCTGTTGCCTGGAGATCAGTTGTAATAGTGGGAGATCTCCAGCTACCACCGGGAGATTGGTAGTTGTTTAATTGTTTTGTCAGGTTATAGAATATATATGGTCCTTTGTGTCTATGTTCATTTAATATAAATATCATTGCACTTATTTTGTATAATTGTTTTGTCAGGTTATAGAATATATATGGTCCTTTGTGTCTATGTTCATTTAATATAAATATCATTGCACTTATTTTGTATAGTGGTCTACGTTGCTGAAGCACAATTTCTATTTTGCTACCACCGGGAGGTTGGCAACCCTAGCTGACACTGCAAAAATAGCAGATTAAGAGGTGGTCCGGCCTACCCCACAATTTAATACAAAGCCACACTGAATGAGTCTGTGGCCCCAACTTCTGTTATAGAGATACACCAACCTGCATAATTTTCTCATAGTCTCTATCACATTTTTATTCCCTTGTTACTTATATAGCTCATCCTGTTAGTAGACATTTTGATTGGTTCTTGCTTAGGCATATTTGTTTGTTCTCCACTTGTCCTATAGCACTTTTTACTGCAAATGCAGTTTAAATTAGATAAGAATTGTTACTTGAACAGCAACTATGTGAGTAAAGTTTAGGCAGAAAGAGGGTGGCTTACCCAAGGCCACTGTGCAAACTTTATGCCTGAGTTTAGATTTGAACCTGTATTTCCTACATTCAGACCCAACACACTCAACCACTGTGTATTATTCTGCATCAAAGCAAACCTCCCTTACAACCCCAAACTGTACTCAAGCCCTGTAAGAATCATGTTCTGCCCCCACTGGAGGTGAAGCACTGGCAAGGACCCATGGGGTGCTGTTGTCAGAATCTGGGTCTGTTGCATCAACCAGCTTGTATTCACAACCACTACTCCCGCTTGTGGCCAGAAGAGGCATGCATCAGCCTTCATCCCTCAGACCTCTCTCCGAGTGTTCCAAAAGCTTTATAATCCTCAGTGAATTTGCTTCATTCTGCACCGGGTGTCACTTTATAATAACATCACCAGCTGCCATATTATTTCCTCCAGCCTACTTCCTATCTTCTTTGGACCCCAATGCCCACCAAACATGCATGGAATGCTCTGAGGATTAGGCCTGATGAGACACTTGTGTTTCTCAAGGGCTGCCAAGGGTGCCACTTTGCCACATGTTCCTGGCTATGGTAGGCCAGCTTCTATTTTGCTTTGGCTCCTTGGCTATGACCTAGCATGACTTTGGTGTATACCTTGGTAAAGACTCTCATCCTGTTGACTCTATAGACATTTCTGCTTCAATCTTGTGAAGCAACCATTACACAGTCCTCTACAACAAACATCAATTCTCCTGCCTTAGTTCATTTCTCCCCTTTCACTAAGGGCAGGAAATCGCTCAGCCTTCACAGGCCACAGTTGAAGAGCTCCTTGAGCTCAGATGCTAAGAAACTTAGTTGCTTTGTTAGGTTATTTCCACACTTCCTCCTTTTCATAACCTTCTGTAAAACCTCCGTGTTTGCATAAGAAACCCAGCAAGAGCACATGGTTGTGCCAGTCCCTTGCCTGCCAGAAACAAAGAGGTTACATCAGGCCCTTCTTCTCCCACCCCCCTTCTCCGGATGCAACAGACTGGATCATGGAAGCTGATCTATGAGATCTGATGAAGCAGTAATTAAAATATTTAGATTAAGACTGCAGTCGTATGCACACTTATTTGGAAATAAGTGCTATTACACACGGGACTTGCTTCCGAGTAGACAGACTGCACATGGATGACTTTTGTTTATAGTCTCCTGTTTTAACCCCTCCACTCCATCCCATTACTCCCTTCTCATTCCATTTCCTTATTTTTCACTTGCCCTTTATCTTTGTCCCTCACCTGCTCTTTATAGAAAAACAGGGAATGGTAAGATTTGCACAATTCTTTTCACAATTCTGATTTAGCCAATAGCAATATACTTACCCCATGTAGCGACCAACCTAAAGATCCTGTTCACAAACCTTTGGAAAATAAAAATAATAAAGGATCAGCCTATAGCCTTCATGGAGTTAATCTTTTTTATGACTCAATAAGAAGGAAACTGTGGTCTGGGTAGTGATGGCACGGAAAATATGCACAAAGACAGGAGTTGTTCAATTTCCTCTTGTGGCTGGAGGGTCTCTAGATTAGAAATTCCCCACCTTTCTATAGTCTAGTTTGGAACAAAACAACCTTCCTGCAAACCAACTTAAAGCCTTTCCCTTAGGCTTAATAAACAAGCAACACTGGAAATCAGGTTGGCTTGCTGTTTTTTTCCTCCTCGGCTAAGGCTGCAGTCCCATGCACTTGAGAGTAAATTCAGTGAGTCTGATTTCCAAGTAAGCATACTTTGAATGGGTCAGCACAGTGGGAGATGAATAGCTGGGTTGGGTGAGGTCAGGAAACCTAGACTGGATGTTCCACGGTTGCATCATCCTTGCTTGTCCCCTGGCAGCCATTACCTCAACCTCTCCTAAATCAGGAACTTGTGAGTTGGAACCACAAGCAATACAAACATATTGCAGGGAGTAGATCATGAGGCTCGCTCATACAACCTCAGGCCAGTTTGAACAGAGGAGCTTCAGTGAAAAGAGCAGTTATAGTGACTACATCCATAAGGAGAGGTGGATAAGTAGGCTACAAAATAATGGGGACTTTCCCTGGGCAATAAATGTACACATAGATCACATTCCTACACAAATGGCTTTGTTTCAGTTTCCTTTGTACCTCTTGTCAGTGCGTCAAGTTGCGGCATCACGTAAGTACCGTTTGGATTGCTTTTCCAAGGACTGTGACAATTTGCTGGTGAGCAAGAGGCCCCGGTAAGGGCTTTAGCACATACCTGTTGCCGGCACACTGCAAATATGCATGCACATAGTTTGTGCCTTGCTAAGAGACATGTTGCTACATGCATGTATTTGTTTTACAAAGTCTGTTTAGGCAGGCAGGCAGGTGAGGGGCTTCTGGGGTTTATTTTAACACACACTGGATACATTTTCAAGAAATCCCCAACTGGGATCATGACCTATAGTTAGACAGTTGTGAATTAGTAACGTACTTCACTGTAGCAAGGAAGCAGATAAGTAAATCTCCTTGCAACCAAAGAAACACAATCCATAGTCACCTTCCGCTACCCTTTTTGTGTTTAATATAGCTTTGGAAAGTTGAGCTATGCAAGATGCTGCCTTACTGCCAGATTGTCCAGAGATTTAGAACTTTACAAACTGTATGTGTAATGGTTACATTTCATTAAACCCTTGTGCTTCAGGCTCCTTTCACATTACGTACTTTGATTCTTCCTGCTCTATGCATGTGCTACACTGGAACAATAGAATGTATTTAAGTAATATCCACTATAGTGTTAATGGTGCTGGATAGGTTAAGATTCTACTTCTGTAAAAGGACTGGACATGGCATTCTTCCAGTACCATGATTCTGTGTCACTTACATACAACACAGACATTTGTATTGACGGATTTGAAGGCAACTTTTACACTTTTCTTTTACATGTTTCTTTTACCTACTTCTTTCATCCCAAGAACAGGAAGACAAATCTGTTCTCAGTCTCTTCCCCATTCAGAGGTCACTTCTTGCCTGGAGACAAATCTGCTCTTCTCCTACTGTAATTCACAGGAAGGTTTTCATGACTCATCAATCTTAAACAAAGTCATGTGTCATCATGTGGAAGACAGTTCCTTGAGTTATGTCTTCAGGTAAACCAAATCCAGCAGATATTACCACGATACCGCAAACAGCTTTGACATTCAGATACAGAAGAATGGGGCTTACAAATAACGTTCTGGATTCTTTGCTTCTAAACTAGTACAGATACTAGTTTGTACTCCAAATGAGGGCATGCGGTGGTGGAAGAAAGTGCTATCAAGTTGCAGCTGACTTATGGCAAGCCGGTAGCGTTTTCAAGGCAAGAAATGTCCAGAAGTGGTATGCCATTGCTTGCTTCTGCAGTGCAATCCTGGACTTCCTTGGTGGTCTCCCATCCAAACACTAACCAGGGCTTACCCTGCTTAGCTTCCAAGATCTGATGAGATTGGGCTAGCCTGGGCCAACCAAGTGAGAGCATACGGAGGCATTAAACCTGAAAGACATCATCTAACTGAATTAATCTGGTCAGCACATGATCAGGCAGCCCGATTTGGAATTATTCCTGAATTAGCCAAGCACACTTTCCATCTTGAGTGGCTCACTCAGTTCAACGTCTTGTAACCACATGGTTACTGACATGCTTGCTTTTGTCTGTTCTTAAGCCATGCCAGGGAAAACCACCCCACACTATTTATGAATTTGGCACATTCTGACCAGGATCCTCAAGTTATTTCTTGGCTTGGGTCCTGGGGGGTTTGGCTGTTGTCTTAAGTTTGTCAGTCAAGCAATCCTAGTTTGAAGAGAGCAAGAGAGTTCTGAATAGCTGCCATGTGCATTATCACCAGACAATCTGGACCTGAGGCTGACCTGTCCTTAAAGTTGCCATGATTTTCATAACTGGAAGGCTGGCCTCAGAGCCAATTAGGACCTTTGGTATCTCATAAGGAACGTGAAAAAGTCAGGAGACATTATGTCCTCAGTGCCATTATGACCCTGAATATGTAGACACATATCTGAGAGCAGATGAACAGCACCAAAAAGGATATGGCTGCCCTGTGATTCTTCAAGGGGGCCTGGTTGCTAGTTTTAAATAAAATGGTGGGCGCTTGAGGTCAGCCGCTGCTTCAGAAAATGTCAGCTTTGGTCTCATCACCTGTAACACAGGAGTGATGGTTACTTGCCTTCAGGGTGTTCTAGGGTTTAGTTTGCTGACATCAGCAGAGTATACTCAGCTCATCAGGTAGAAGATGTTACGGCAATGCATAGTATTGTATGATTATACATGAACACATGAAGTTGCCTCATACTGAACCAGACCCTTGGTCCATCAAAGTCAGTATTGTCTACTCAGCAGCGGCTCTCCCATCTAACCCATCTAAACATCAATCCTGCCTACGTGGATTGTGAACCCCTTAAGCATGGGCTTAACCTGCTAGTTGAACTCAGCCTATGTATTTTGTACATTTCGAATATTTACATACAAAAAAAATCAAACAAACAGGGATGGGTTGCAGAGGCTCTGATATCTTTTTCTTTGATTGTATATAGCAATCCATGACAAAGCTGTAATAAATAATCTGCCCCAAAACAACTTTTGATCGTACCATCAGTAATCTCCAATTTATCAAGTATGTATATAGCATTCCATTTATTTCACAGTAAGTTTTTGAGGTAGGTCATTACTATGCCCATAAATTGCAGATGGAGAACAAGCAGATGAGACCTCTTGTCTTGTCCAAGGCTACTAAATGTCACTGAGCAGGCGTTGAAACTGAGGTCAATATATTTGTTCTCCAGAAAATGAATTTTACAGGTGTGCATCTTCATCTGCCTTTTAGACAATACCTGTTTCTTATTCTGGTTTAGCAATGTCAGATGGCGATCAGTTCTACTGAACACATGAACACATGAAGCTGCCTTCTACTGAATCAGACCCCTGGTCCATCGAAGTCAGTATCGCCTACACAGACTGGCAGCGGCTCTCCAGGGTTTCAGGCAGAGGTCTTATCCCATCACCTCCTTGCCTAGTCCCTTTAACTGGAGAGACCAGGGATTGAACCTGGGACCTTCCGCATGCCAAGCAGATGCTCTACCACTGAGCCACAGCCCCTCCTCTCCCTCTACTGACTGCAGAATTGAAGCAATCATGGCCTAGGAGCAGCCAATGCAAGTTTTCCTTGACAAAGCTTTTAAATTATACTTCACAATCAAGGTATATATGCATATTTTAACATGCCAGATAAAATTAGTAATAAGAATTTACATAAAATCCTTTCCCCATAGGCTTCTTTTACAATTAAGAGAGACTGGCTCATCAACATATAAATTCTACCTACTCTAACCTCACTTCCTTTAGGAAGCAGTCTGACTAGCCCTTTTTCTCCTTTTAACTAAATTAGTAAATTGCCTGTCCTTGGAGACCATGACTTCTTCCAGGTTCTAAACACTAAGCATGCAATTCCACTGTATTATAATCAATGAGCGTTTTGTTCCAACCTGAATCTCAGCTTATGCATTTTTCTTCTGGCATTTTTCAGTTTACACACACTAGAAAAGAATATTATATCCTGCATATTTTCCTGGATTTGGACTCATAACACTCTCCCCCACCTCGTGAGAAAAGCTGCTGCTGATAAGAAGATTGGCAGGAAAATTCTGATAACAGATATACCATTGTGTTCACTTACAGAGGAGAGAAGAATGGCTCAATCTTCCAAAAAGGCGAAGAAAACAATAGTGAGTATTTAACATTTCTTAAGCACACACATACACAACCATGTCCTTTGCGGGTAATTTCTAAAATTATAAAAACAAAGTACAGCTGAAATATGTTGGAACAATAGCCTTTGGCTTTAGAGCTAGATTTGGTCCCAAAAGCTGAGCAGTTCGATGTTAATTTTATTTAGCCTGCTTCCTAGCATGAAAGCTTGGCCTTGTCTCAGGGTATATCCAAAACACAACTATTAACGAACTACTTACTGCGTGACCAGTTTCAGACCATTTTAAACTGCCATGATTTTCCCTAAGGACCTTGGGGAATGTAGTTTTGTGAGGGTGCTTTGACTTTTTTGTTTGACATCTCATAGCAGCAGGGAGAGCTGAAAAGGGTTAACACTTGTATTACATAAAAGGATGTTCTCAGTAGTCTGCTTTCTTTTCTTTTTTTATCCATGGTGGGTTAACCAACATCCCATAGTACCAGTCAAAACCATAAATGTGTACTTTGAGAGGTAGATTAACCAGCTATAGATCAAATAGAAGAAAAATAAGCAACTGAGACCTTTCATTTGTTATATGCATCTAATTTTCCTACTTTCTGTATTTCCAGTATAGTATCAATAGGCTAAGTCACGAGAACAGGAAGTTTCAATTCAGACATGATCTAAAAATCAGATACGTGTCTTATTTTTTAAAATATTCCATTGCTACCTTGCCTTATCTCCTTGGACTCAAGGTGGTCTTCTTAGCAGGTTGTAAAAAATATGGTGCTTTCAGAGACCATCAGGTGGTACATCCTTTCAGACACCCAAGTGCCACAATGAAACTACTCCATGATGATGGTTCAGTGGGGAGATAGCTGCTTGAACCTATCTTAACACTGGAAAATGCCATGCTATTCTATGCATCCCAAGACCAAATGCATCAAAAGGATAGCATAGATTGTTTTGGCACTGTGCATGTTGTATCAACAGAAATATAGTATCCAGATCACGCAAAGTGATGGTATTGCTTTACTCTGCTTTAGTTAGACCTCACCTAGAGTATTGTGTTCAGTTTTGGGCACCACAATTTAAGAAGGATCTAGACAAAGTGGAATGTGTTCAGAGGAGGGCAGCAAAGATGGTGAGGGGTCTGGAGACCAAGTCCTATGAGGAAAGGTTGAAGGAGCTCCCATGAGAACTGGAAGTGTGGGAAGAATAGGACACTTATGTATTGCAGGTTGCTACTACTGTGTAGTATGCAAAGTGGCCCTTATAGAGCTTTAGTCCTGCTAATTCTGAAGTGTTCACATGCATCTCATTCTAAATGCACATTAAAAGCATTCTAAACTAGTGCTGGAATACTCACCAGGGAACTTCCCAGCATGCAAACAGTACAGAAGAAAACTAGTTAAGGAAGGAGTAGAAAGGGATTGGGTATGATTTAATCAGACCCAACTAATCTCTTTGGCCTGCCTGCTGTTTTTGATATTGTCCTCAATGCCATGTAATAAGTGGTTTTAAATAGATATGCATTTAAATTAGTTTGCATATGCAAACATACCTCCTGATATTTGCCAAATGAAAACAAGTAGGTTTGTTTTCATTTGTTGAGAAAGTTGAAGGTAGCATGGTACAACCATTGTTTCCCCACATATTCATTTCTTTTATCCTACCATGACCACTGGTCAGAAAGGTTTTAGAAGCATTACCTAAACTTGCAAGACCTCTGAACAGACATGACATCAAGAAATGAGTGTAGCCACACCATGCAAAACAATCACACAATTTTCACCTCTCTAAAAACACACACACACAAAACTGCTGTTTGTCTCCAGTCTGAGTTGAATTAACTATTTCTACTGGCACACCAGTAGATGTCAAAGATTGCAGCAACTATCAGACTATTGCATTAATTTCTCACGCAAGTAAAGTGATGCTCAGAATCTTACAACCAAAGCTGTTACCATATATGGAATGAGAAATGCCTGATGTTCAAACTGGATTAAAAAAAGGAGGCACTAGCGATCATATTGCAAAATTACATTGGTTACTGGAGCATACGAGAGAATTTCAGAAGAAAATCAGCACGTGTTTCACAGATTACAGCAAAGCTTTTGACTTTGTGGATCACGAAAAGCTATGGCTGGTTTTAAAGGAAACAGGTGTGCCACAGCATCTGATTGTTTTGATGCGCACCCTGTATTCTGGACAAGAGGCCTCGGTTAGGACAGAATATGGAGAAACAGAATGGTTTCCAATTGGCAAAGGTGTTAGACAAGGATGTATTTTATCTTCCTGTCTCTTTAATCTTGGGGGGAGAAACATTAACAATTTAAGATATGCCGATCATACTACATTACTGGCAGAAAATAGCGAAGACTTGAAACAGCTACTGCTGAAAGTTAAAGGAGAAAGTGCCAAACAGGACTATAGCTGAACATCAAGAAGTCAAAAGTAATGACTACAGGAGAATTACTCAACTTTAAGGTTGACATTGAGGAAATTGAAATTGTACAAGACTTTCTATTCCTTGGCTCCATCATCAACCAAAAGGGAGACTGTAGCCAAAAAATCAGGAGATTGAGACTGGGAAGGGCAACCATGAAGGAACCAGAAAAGATTCTTAAGTGTAAGGATGTGTTACTGACAACCAAGATCAAGTTAATTCATGCCATAGTATTCTCTATTACTATGAATGGGTGTGAAAGCTGGACAATGAAGAAAGTGGATAGGAAGAAAGTAGATTCCTTTGAAATGTGGTGTTGGAGGAGAGTGATATGGATACCATGGACTGCTAAAAAAACAAATCAGTGGGTTATAGATCAAATCAAGCCTGAACTGGCCCTAGAAGCTAAAATGACTAAACTGAGGCTGTCTTGCTTTGGTCACATTTTGAGAATACAAGAATAACGGGAAAAGACAGTCATGTTAGGAAAAGATTAAGGCAGCAGGAAAAGAGGAAGACACAACAAGAGATGGATTGACTCAAATCCACGGCCCTCAATTTGCAAGATCTGAGCAAGGTTGTTAAAGATAGGACATTTTGGAGGACATTGATTCATAGGATCGCCACGAGTTGGAAGTGACTTGACAGCACTTAACACACACACACACACACACAAGTATACCTCATAAAAGAAGTTTGGAAATTTTAATTTCAAAATGTGCATTTCCTACCCTATCTAGAAAACATACAGCTCTGTTTTTCAGAGGCCCCAAATCTGTATAAGTTAACATGTGATATGTATCTGGCCCAAATGCAGGATTTCAGCCATTCAAGTGTCTTTATAAAGCCCTGGCCGTCTTACTCACCCATCACTAATGTGTGGGGGGTGGTGCAATACATTACTTCTATGGTATGTACAGTACCTAGCATTTAGCACTCAGTTAATGGTAAATAATAGCAGCAGTAGCAAAACATAAAAGATGGTCTCCTCTTGCAACCAAATAAGTACAGTGGAAAGGGAAAGAGATAAGGAATTTCAGAACTTCCCATCTTCTCCTTCCAGCTCCTGGAGAGTGAGTGAATACTGAAAAGAAATTTACTTTCTCCCATCCTTGGAATACCCCATCTTCATACCACTGATCATTGATTGAGGCCATTCCCCTCCCCATTATTACACATTTCTTCTTGATGTATTCATTTACTTTACAACAGCCTATCCTCCACTGAGTTGAAAGCTGGTTAAAAGCTGTCCAAAAAACAGAATAGTCAAACAGTGCATTATCAACATATCAAAATATAACTCAGCAGCTGCAAGGTGTGAAATGGCAGAAGGCATGTCCCATGCATTTCTACAGGTGTGCATCAGAGGAAGGAAACATATGCTCCTGGGGACAGAGCTGAATTCGGAAAAATGAAAAGGCCGGTGACTCACCCAGTAATATTTCAACAAAGCAACTCCATAAAACATTAAATAGGGATTATACAGGGACACCAATTTACTGTAGGGTGTCACCAGACGATTGTACCTTTCCTTGGTAAATATGGACAACTGGAATTTATACAGAGGACAACTAGAGGGGAGGACTTGTGCAGAATTTTCACGAGGCCATCTTTTCTCCCCTAGTGTTCTGTTCTGTAAGAGTAGCTCTTCAAACTGAAACTGAGAAATAATTTTCAAGAAAGCTAAAGGTAATGGGAGAGAGGAATGGCTGCCCAGGGAGCACCTCTTCCTTTTTTTCTAACAGTTAGAGCGGTTCCTCAGTGGAACAGGCTTGCTCGGGAGGGGGTAAGCGCTCCTTCCCTGGAGGTTTTTAAGCAGAGGCTAGATGGCCATCTGTCAGCAATGCTGATTCTATGACATTAGGCAGATCATGAGAGGGAGGGCATCTCGGCCATCTTCTGGGCATGAAGTATGGGTCAATGGGCGTGTGTGGGGGGGGAGGTAGTTCGGAATTTCCTGCATTGTGCAGGGGGTTGGACTAGATGACCCTGGTGGTCCCTTCCAACTCCATGGTTCTATTATTTCTTTGATCCTACCATTATTTCTGGTCAAAGGGATTTTGGAGCACCATGGGGCACGACAAGCTGCCCTTCTTCTGCGCAACCACTAAACTCAAGGCAAAGCTCCCCAGAAGCTAGTATGCCGGTGATATACATTATACGCACACTGTGAGAAAACAGTAGTAGAAAAGGGCCAGAGTCCAGTAGCACCTTAAAGACGAACAAAAATATTTTTCTGGTAGGGTGTGAGCTTTTGTGAGCCACAGCTCACTTCTTCAGTACAGCTAGAATGAGAATCCATCTGTCTTTAAGTAGAGGAGAGTGAATTCAGACAAGCATTAGTAAAGACAGATGGATTCACTCTCCTAGCTGTATCTGAAGAAGTGAGCTGTGGCTCACGAAAGCTCACACCCTGCCAGCAAATATCTTTCTTAGTCTTTAAGGTGCTACTGGACTCTGGCCCTTTTCTACTACTGCAGGCAGACTAACACGGCGACCCCCTGTGAGGAAACAGGCCCTGTGTGCTTGTTCAATAGGTAGCCCCAGCCAGGCTCTCGCCCTCCCTCCGTAGGAGGTGATAACCATTATGACTCATCCCCCTGACACCTGGCACCCATGTAGGAGAGCGGAGCGTGGCGCTCAGCAATGGCCGGCTCCCCTCAGACGAAGCGGAAGACCTCGCCGCCGCCGCCGCGCTCCTCGCCCCGAGTAAGTGAATAGCGCCCACCGCTAGGACTAGGCCCAGGCCGCCCTCCCAGACGCCCCTTCGGCAGCGACGGCGTCGCCCCTTTAAGAGAGGCCGGACGCGTTGTGTTTAATGTATCAAATTGTGGCGGGTCACGTGAGGCCCTGGAGAAGGGGTTGAGCGGCGGCGGCACCAGCGGCAGCCGAGAGCCGAGCCGGGAAGCGGAGGGCTGTGGGCAGCGGCTGAGCTGGGCGCATTCCCGGCGGAGGGGGGAGCGAACCGAGGCGAGGCCCGGCGCTGGAGCAGCGGCTCCCTCCGGATTGGACTCCGGAGTTCCGCCTCCCCCCCCCTCCTCTCTCGTCGTCTTGGTTTTGTCCTTGCTGCTCTCCAGGCTCCGCGCTTGTTATTCAGTGGAGTTGATTGATCGATCGGTTAAAGGGGCCCTGCCGCTCGGGAGCCACGCCGCCGCCACCGCCGCCATCGGACTGGACCGCTGATCCTTTAAGCCGAGCCGGCAGGGGAGGGGGGGGGAATGCTGAGATGCGCCCTTGATCTTTACTCATCCTTCCGCCCTTGAGTTCCTTCATCCCCCCCCCGTTCCACCCTCCCCTCCCCTTTCGCACCGACCCCAATGCGCTTTCGCCACCCCCGGGAGGAGAGGAAGCCGCGTCGCTACCTCTCCCCATAGGCAGCCCCCCTCCAACCCTTCTCCTCGGTTCCTACCCTGTCATCTATTCAAAGCCCCCCCCCCCACTAATTTTCATTGTGCCATCCTCTCAACCCTTTATATTACGGAATATTGGGCTTCTAGGGTTTTTCTTTTCGATCGGCTGTGCGTGCAGAGAGAATTCTCCTAGGCAGGCAAGAGCTCTGGGTTCAGCTTCTCCCCCCGCGCCTTGAATGGGTAAAACGATTTTTAAAAAATCTTTATAGATTTTCGGTATTGGGTTTTGGTCTACAAATGGGCCCGGTTATTTTTTTTATCACCTGGCTTACACGACCTGGGACCTCGTTTTCTTTCTTGCCTTCCTCAGTAGCGTGATAGAAATCTCGGTTTTCTCCTCTCTCCCCCCCCCCCATTTTTGCTGTATCCTTTTCTTTGGTTGAAATTGGGGGGTCTTGGTTTTTTTTTTTCTTTTGCATGTGGCACAGGTGAAAGGGAGTGCCTGATCCATTGGTCTGTTAGTTCATTCTGTTGTTGTTTTGTTACTGAGACAGCATTAAGGAGATGTGCTGAAAATATACATATATATATTTTTATCTAAAGGGGGGGAGACCCAAGATGGCTGGAAGTGGCTGTGAGGAGCATGTAGGGTTTTTTTTTGATCTGATGATAAAAGCTAAAAGGCACAGCAGCTGCGGCTGTATAAACTCAATTTAGAGCCCTCCCCCTTCTCTCTCCCTCCCTCCCCCCACACTGACACATCAGGCGCACACTTTGCAGGGTGGTGCCATCCACCGGGCCTCTCTTTCCCCCCCTTCTTTAACAGATTTGTTTCTGTTTTCTCTAATAAAAAATATTGACTAATTAAAAAAAATTCAGCTCAAAATGGCTGAGGATTGACTGAGTCCTCCTGGAATTGTACATTTCAGCAGTTCCCTTTAAGCTTGTGAGTCTCTCTCTCTCTCCCCCCGCCCCTTGCAGGCTGGTTCCAAAAGGAGAAATAGCTTTCATGTCAGAAGGAAAACAGAGAAGCAAAGGGGAAGAGGCGGGGGCTGGGCTCTTCATTAGCAGTTGAGAAATTCCTTTTCAGTTTGATCAAGGCATACTTGTTTTCCTTCCAGCAAGAGCAACCCATCACTCTCCAAAAGATTGAGGATTTTGGAGAGGGGAGTCCTGTTTCCATTTCAGTCTTATTAAAATCAGAACTGAGACCGATTTTGAGGGGAAGAAATCCCAGGGCGTACTGAGAGCAGGTTGATTCTCTTGGTTGAATTCAGTGGTTTCCACCCTCCTGAGTCTTTATTTTTTTCCCTTCTATTTGTGAAAGGAGCAAAGGATGGGAGGGTCCCTTTGGCTCTGGGCTGGAATTTCATCCGAATGACTGACCCGTCGTCTTCCTACTGAGATTGCACTGTCCCAAAGTCAGCGAAGAATTTTTTTTTGCACCATTCAGCTGTCTTAGAAGCTAGTTCTGATTCTTTTTCTTCTGCTTTTTAAAAAACCCTGCGATTGGATTTTATCTCTTTGTGGTTAAGTAAAGACTTGAATTCTGAACTCTCTTACGGGAGGAAAAAGAACTGAAAAGGATTCTCTTGGGTTTAGTCAGGAGAGATAAGAGCCCCTTAAATATTGAATGTTGGACAGAAAGCTGTCATAAAATACCGAATTCACAGTTTTTAACTTGGGTGGCTTATATGGAACGTGGACTCCTTCCTTCTGGATTTTGTATGGATTATTTTCGGTTCTGGGTAAGTTTTTCTTCTAAATTTTGCTTTTCAGACTTGAAAGTAATAAGCTTTGGAAGAGTTAAGATTAATGGTTTTAATCGTTTGATGTGTCTGTGCTTTGCAGCTGCGATACCAATATTTAATTATATTATATGTATTGGGATTTTGTGAGTTTTCTGGGAGGAGGAGGTATTTTACTTTGAATTTTAGGTGGTTCTGCTTTTAATTAATCTCTTTAATTTTTTGGTTCATTAGCAATTTAGTGGCCTTTCTGTTGCAAAAGTGGAAAATCATCTTCTGCGTCGGTAGACCAAAAACTGACTTTTTTGAAAGAGAATTTTCTTAAACAAAAATATCTGTGGTGTGAGACATGGCTGAAAACTGGAAGAACTGTTTTGAAGAAGAACTTATATGTCCCATTTGCTTGCATGTCTTTGTGGAACCTGTCCAGCTTCCTTGTAAGCACAATTTTTGTAGGGGATGCATAGGAGAGGCGTGGGCCAAAGAGACGGGGCTGGTGCGTTGTCCTGAATGTAACCAGGCCTACAACCAGAAGCCCAACCTTGAGAAGAACTTAAAACTGACCAACATTGTAGAGAAGTTCAACTCGCTGAACCTGGAAAAGACCCCCACAGTCTTACACTGTGTCTTCTGTCGCCGTGGGCCACCTTTGCCTGCCCAGAAGATCTGTCTGAGGTGCGAGGCTCCGTGCTGCCAGTCCCACGTTCAGACACACCTGCAGCAGCCCTCCACAGCGCGTGGGCACCTCCTGGTGGAGGCGGATGACGTCAGGGCCTGGAGCTGCCCCCAGCACAATGCCTACCGGCTGTACCACTGCGAGGCTGAGCAGGTTGCTGTTTGCCAGTTCTGTTGTTACTACAGTGGGGCACACCAAGGACACTCCGTATGCGATGTGGAGATCCGGCGCAATGAGATCAGGGTAAGTGTGGAGCAGTACCCCTTCTAAAGCTACTGCTTCTTTTTTTGCCAGCAAAATGAGTGGGGTGTGTCTGTTGCAATACAAGAAAACTATCACAAAGTTCGTTCCCTGCCTCAGGGAATCTCCATTTTCTAAAAGATGAAAAGCCCTTGAAACAAATTCTGTCAGTCCTGGTCAGAGGCCAAGGAAGGGACCAGTACAGAAACACAAATAGTAGCTTGTGGTGAGAGCTGGTTTTCTGTGGATTTCTTGATTGCCTATTAAAAAGATCAATGCTGGCCCCAGTACCTCTGATTTTTAACTTGGCTTCTGCCAAGAATGGTGGTGAGAGATGGTGCTTCTTTAGCTGAAATACAGCCTTAAAAAAAATCACCCAACTGAATAATTCCATCCAAAGAGGATTTTTCCTTTTAAATTAAGATGGAAGATTTCCCCCTCTTTCAATCCTCTTGCAAGGCCTACAGGACATATCTCCCTGCCATTGCCAGTAGAATTTTCTATGAGTTGCTCAGCAGTAGCCTTGCTCTGTCTATACCAGAGCTATGCTGACATCTTAAATGTGATGAAAATGAGGAAGTAAACAAAAGCAGACATGATCTTTTCAGGCTTCATTAGAAATGCATGCAGGGAAATGGACCCTTGCTGAGCAGGATGTGATGGAGAAGGGAAAATCCAGTGGGGGGGATGGAGGGCTTCTTTCAGTGTGAATGTGGCTGTTCAAACAATAGTGTGTGAAGTGGGGGAGGAAAATGTGATGGTGGTCCCTGAGATTGGTTGTCACCCTGTGGAAACAATAGGATCTTTAAATCTAACTGCTTTGCAAACAAGGAAGATAATAGGGGGAAATCTGCTAAAGCTGCAGATTGTTTGTACATGGTTGGAGATGAGTGCAGGCCCATTAACAGGTATAAGAGGTCCCTCCAGTATTCTGTTTTCTTAGTGGTCAGTGATGCAGTATGATTCTTGGCAACGTTTCCCCTTATTGATTTTAAAAATGCCCATTGCTCTTTGGCTTGTCTTGGGAACCTTTTCGAAGGCCCAGTCCCTCTGCTGCTTTCCACAGCGGAATGATGTGAGTGTGGTGGGAGGTGGGGGGAGAATCCAATGGCCTCGAAGGTTGAGTGCACTGAAATCTGGTTTCAGGCGGCTTTGCTCCCGAGGGTTGGGAGCAAGGCCTTGATTACAGTGTAGGCTGGCTATTGTAAGGCTTGCTAGTATCAAATCATCATTTTCTCACCCCCTTCCCTGTCCTTTTCTGGCCAAGCTTTGGGAAGGGTATGAATTCAGCATTCTTGGGTGATGCCTTGCCTTCATGCAGTGGACAGAGGTGTAAAGCCATATCTTCCTAGCTGTCCAGATGGGGAAGAGTATTCCAGTGACAAGCTGCTGTTTAGTGTTGGGGGAAGGGAATGTCTCTGTAACCAATGTCCCAGCAGCTTCCTGCTAACATTTGCCCTAACCGTGGAATAGGGAAGGGGGCGGGGGTCCCAAGCGATCGGTCTATGTCCAAAGCCGACCAGATCTGTTTTTCCATGTTGGGTTGAAGTTTGAAATCAGGGTGCGTGTGTGTGTTGTAGCTAGTCTACAAGGTCCCAGTGTGGCCCTGTTATCAGGACCACTTAATTTTACAACGGTAGTTCTCCCTTATAATTCTGACTGTATACAAATGAGTGGCTTTAAAAGTCTGTCAAAATGATAAATCCCCCTTCCCTTAATGCATGTTTGTGTTTGGAGGTTCTCATTTACATTGGTGATTGGAAACCAGTGGTGTTTACTCTGGACTAATGTTCAAGATAACACCCCTGAATTCTCTGTTAGTTCCTGAGAGGGGTAGCCATGTTAATCTATTGCGGCAAAAATGAGCAGGAGTCTAGTGGTACCTTAAAGACGAACAGGTTTTTTTTCCCACCGTGAGCTTTTATGGAAGCTTGTACTGAAACAAAATGTTGTTGGCTTTTAAGGTGCTACTAGACGCCTGCTTATTCGAACTCTGTCTGTGGCGCAGGTCGAATGGCATGCAGGTGGTGAACACTACAACTCTCTACAGCCTGCCTGTCTAGTATTTCCCCCTTGTTCTTTCCTGCTTGGGCCACCACCTTGTCTTTCTGGTCTGAGATCCCGCAACCTTGAAATCTCTGAAAGCTGCACAGACGGGGCCCTTGGATTCCTTATGAGGAGCATCGGCGTGTAGGATAAATATTTAACAACAAATGAGCAGCAGTGGCTGTAAAACAAGAGACAACTTCCTGTGTGTTCTAACTCTGCCAAAATGAGTCACCATTTATCCATTAAAAATGGGGGGGGAGGGGAGTAATAAATAAAATTGCTATCTAATTATTCTCCAGTTGGACAGCCAGGCCCTGATTTTTGGGGTGGGGAGTGTTCTGGGTAGAAAGAGGAGCCTGTGTGTTTGAACAGGAAGGCTATTTTCTTTTTTTTTCCCCTCTCGGTTTTTTTGGGAAGCTGACAACCTCAATGGAGGTACTAGCGGCTCCATCACACCCACACAGGAAGAAGGAAGCTCCAGCTCGGCTTTTGGGAAACAAAAAGGCTTGGCTTCTCCCCACCACCTCTTTTCTTTCTATTAATAGTCACCCACGAGGGAGAGGAGGGAGGAATGCTGGGCCAAATAGAAAAGATGTCTTCCCCCCCCCCCCCATCTGGGAGAGGCTTGGTGGTGACGTGACTGGTGCCCTGAGCCTGGCAAATCCCAGTAGTGATACAGTTTGAGAGTTAACTTTTTTTTTTGGTGCTTTTTAATGAGTCACGTTTTAGGAATTTTTGGTCATGTCCACACCCATCCTTTACTAGAGGCTTGCCCTGTGCTTTCTTTTCTCGCTGCAGGCTCTTAATGTGGAAACCTACAGTCATCCAATCCCATTTTAGTTTCCCAGTTGGCGATAGCCAGGCCACGTTCTGGGCGAGTTGCTCAAAAGTCCTTCCAGAAGCTCCAGCAGGGATTTGCCTGAATACATAGTGGTGGGCTGGAGCAGCTGAAGCATCTGAACTCTGCCCTTATGTCGGGGTGGGGGACTTTGGTTCTATTCTTAATTCTGCAGGCCCTGTACGTCGCGCAGAGGGGGAACCCTCAGCTTTTCTTAGCTCTGCCAAAGCAACATGTCAGACTGCTTGTTATGAGGCTACTCGACCTCCTGTAGCACCTCTAAATCTTACCCACCACCATCAAACTTGTCTCTGGGCTTGTTGTTCTTCATCAGAATTGTGAAGCTGGGCTTGCGTGTAGTTCCCTGTGCAACAATACCTGCATTACCAGTGCTCCTTGAAAGAGGTGTGTCCATAGGAGGAGTTGTCATTTGCACAGTATGCTCCTGAATGGAGCCGAAGTACACATAACTGCATTTGCTTGCACCTTTACTGGTGTTGCCTCTTCCTCGCCCTTTGTTTCCCCTGGAAGCTGACTGGGGCAGCAGTGGCCTGCTTCTTTTGTTCCGACTCCCATGCATGTATGTTCCTATATAACATTTAACATAAGGCCAAGCAGCTGACTGCCTTTCACACTTAGTCCTTTTCCTTAAGTAGTACTTGACTTCCTATCACCATTACTTGAAAGTTAGCATTTTGTTGAAGAAGCATTGGTGTTTACACCTTGTCACTGATTTCCTGGAATGTCCTGCATCCCAGCCATTGTCTGAGCACTCTGGTTAAGAGCTTGCTTTCTCTCTCTTTTTAAAAAAAGTATCTCTTTTTATTTTTTTATTTTTTTAAATCCCGGTCCCCCAGGAAACCTCTTCTGAGTATTTGTCTCTGACTCATTTACAAATGTGTTAAAATGAATATATAGAAGCCGGTTAGTATTTGTGATTTTGATATCATATTTCATATTTTATTTGTAAGCCTCCTTAAGCATCAAGGAAAGGTGGGGGAAAATATTCAATATAAATATTATGAGCCTAGCTGTTTTGTTAATATATAAAGATATTTTGAAGGTATCCCTCCATTTTTATTTTTATTTTTGCAAAAGTGTTTTTGCAAATGGGGTGGCAGATTGCTTAATAGGCACAAAGAATGCTATTCAAAAAAGGGAAAAAAGAATACTATTCAATCAGCAATATGTTTTTTTAAAAGAGTTCTAGGAGAAGGGTATGTGTATTTATAGAAAATCAGTGAAGAGGTATAGTGGGAGATGTTGAGAACTGAAACCAGGCATGCTGATGGAAATGTCCCAAGGGCAGCTTTAGGAACAGTTAGCGGAGATCCAGATTTAATTTTTTTTAAAGTTAAACATTACAATCTACTGTTCAACATTAAAATGCAGAGTTGGAGGGGTCAAGTTTTGAGTATTATTTTTCCTTTGTAAGGTTTATGGATGTGGTCTAAATACGAAAGAGTGCAGTGCATGGACCAGTGTTACTGGCTTAATGTTGTGCAGGAGTCAAGATTTGTGGATAAGGAAGCAGTGGGCATGCAAGGAGGTGGAGGTATATGTGTGTTAGGGTTGCCAACCTCCAGGTAGTAGCAGGAGATCTCCTGCTATTACAACTGATCTCCAGCCAATATAGATCAATTCACCTGGAGAAAATGGCCGCTTTGGCAACTGGACTCTATGGCATTGAAGTCCCTCCCCAAACCCCGCCCTCCGCCCGAAAAACCTCCCGCCAGTGGCGAAGAGGGACCTGGCAACCCTAGTACAGGCCCCTGTCACTGTTCTCCCAGCCAAAATTGTATCGTCTCACTACTCCACTGGCTCAGAAACTTGAAAAGGAGCACATGCAATAACAGTTGTCTTTCATTTTATTGTTGGGGTATGTGTAAGCTATCCAAGATGTGCCCTGACCCACTCCTTGATGTGGGAGAAGACCCCTTGAAGCAAGAGGAAGACCCCTGAAAGGCTGAGGAGCCCCCTTCCTGTGGTCTCCACTTAGTGTTGCCAACCTCCAGGTACTAGCTGGAGATCTCCTGCTATTACAACTGATCTCCAGCCAATAGAGATCAGTTCACCTGGAGAAAATGGCCGCTTTGGTAATTGAACTCTATGGCATTGAAGTCCCTCCCCTCCCCAAATCCCGCCCTCCTCAAGCTCCGCTCCAAAAATCTCCAGGTATTTCCCAACCTGGAGCTGGCAACCCTAATGTGTGAGCACATGTTTAAATGCAAATGTCCTGATTACATTTTTGGCATCATTTGGCAAAGAGGCTAAAGGCACGCCTGTTGTCTTTGGTTAAACATTGTAAAGGTTAGGAAGCATACTGGATGTTAAACAATTTTTAATGAATGAGAAATTGCTGTATTGATATGCACAAACACAGATTACCTTACTGATTTTTTTAAAAATAGAATTTGTTCCAAGGATTGGGAAATGTTTGGGGTAAAATTATTTTTTTCTCTATGATAGAATTCTCCAAGGGCTTCTTCACACTTAGGAGTGTGTTCTCCAGTAAACATGATTGCTCCATAAAGTGTGAAAGGACAGATGCATATCTCCAAATAAGCAAAAGCTGCTTTCTTAAATATCTGTGTAACAGTTTTGCATATTGGTGCATGTTTATTTGTTTTATATCTTTCTCATGGAGACTTAAGATGGATTACATGATATCAAACACTGCAGCAGTGTTTCATGAAAATCTTGCATGTGTGTGTGAAGCTTATTTTGGAATTGTATATCAAAAATGTTGCCTTAATGCTGAAAGGTGTTGACCCTTGAAGGTAAGGGCTTCACCTATGCTTCCAGTTTCTAGCATATTAGAGAACAGAGATACTCTAAATGGAGAGATGTGGGATTCTAAAAAAGAACTAGAATGTTGCCCAGTTCTACTCTATGCCTTCTGGGACAACCAACCCTTTGGATTATTGTAGCAGGAAACTCATTGCTAAGGCAAGGCCTGCAGCCCATTCCTGCCAATGCTTGAAAATCTAACAAGAGATTTTCCTTTCACTGCTGACCCGTGTGTTCATGTCACTCATCAGAAAGCTCCATCTTTCTTTGCTGAACAGAAAACCACCATAATTTGGTCGATTTAAATTGCATGCACCTTCTAAATGTACACTGGTAGCCCCCCCCTCCCATCAGACTACTGTGATTGCTGTATTTTACAGCTGTGTGTTGGTTTATTTTCTTTAGTATTGCCTTTCTGATCTCTTGCAAAGCTTATCTTAGCTTGCAAAAGGGAGGAGCTCTTGCAGAGCTCTCATTTGCAAGCAACAATTTTCAGGAAGTATTAATGAAGAAATAAAATTTCTGGAACGAAAAATAAATGATAAAGTAGAAGATTAAAGCGCTATTCTACCTGACAAGGAAAGAATTAGCAGACCTGTGTGTTTCTGGGTTGACTGTATTTCTGGCATGTCACAGATGTACTGGAAGGTTCTTGGACCAGGGGACTGCTATCCAGGAGGAAGCTTGTACTGCTGTAGCTGAAATACACACCCTTTTCTCAATATGCTGTGTCACAACTGTTAGTTGTCTGTCTCGTGTTGTTGGGGAAAAAATCGTAGCTCTCCTAAAGGGCCTGGAAAAGTATTTAAAATTCCTAGGTACCAGAGCTGGACAGCAGTATCAGAACTTTTCTATGTATAGTTGTAGATTTGAGTCAACATTGGGGGACCAGGGCAATTCCAACAATTTATAGGCTGCAGCACAAGGGACAGCCTAATAACATGAGTGTAGATGTCAGGACTTGCTCATGGGGATGAGTTATATTTTTGGGCTACCTTCAAAGCTACTGTTCAGTCCCCAAGAAATGCACTTAAAATTACCTGACCCAGGATTCGTCTTAAAATATCCAGCAATTAAAGTCTGTGTAATTTTCAGCGGCCTGTGGTTTGTCATCATCTGGCGTGTTTGAAACACGCTTCCTTCTCTTTGAGCCATTTCCTGCTTGTCCTCCATTTGCAGTATTAAGGGCCCTTTTGTTTTCAGTGCTTATTTTGCTTGCTGAAGAGTTGTTTTGAGTTGGTTTTGCTCCGGCTTGTCTTCAGGAGCACTCCTGGAGGATGCCCCCAATAGTAAGCCTGAATTTTCTTAGGTTCTTGTTATACAATTGCACAGCCATTGGAGTAGTATGTGTGTGTCGCTTCCAACTCATGGGCACCCTATGAATCAGTGTCTTCTAAAATGTCCTATCATTAACAGCCTTGCTGAGATCTTGCAAAGGAGTAGTAGCCTTTAAAAATACCCTCTTGAAAATCTAAAAGGTTAGGTAAGGATGAAATAAACAACATTTAAAATCACCCTGTGTTCTAGGCTGCATGCAGTTGACTGAATGTTATATTACATGTAAAAGCAAAATGTTGTATGTACAATATCTTCTCCCACTCCCAAAACGAGCATTTATTTTTGGCAGTGTAAGAGTCGTTGTATACAGAATGTTTATGAAAGCAAAATGTTCATTCGTCCCCCATAGGCTGTGTAAAAGGAATGTTTTCTTACTGCTACAGATCTGCTGTGGCTAATAAGCAGAAAGGCTTTGCTTTGGATTGTGAGATGTCCGTATAGGGTGGATAGAGTTATCTGTTTTACAGAAGACAAAGCCCATTATGTCTAATGGAAGAGAAGCTAAAACTGCTTTCTGAAATTGGAGGGTGGGTATTGAGTTTGTCCAGCACAAACTGTAAGGGTAGAGAGTACGAAAAGGAGGGATCCGGGACTGAATACTGCAGCATTGCACAAGAATAACAAGGCAGATTGGGGAGCAGTTTTCAGAACCCCTGTATGAACTGGACTAGCTTGTGCTACCTAAGTAGGCAAAGCAGGAGCCAGCTGATGCCGTGCAAATTGTATATTCAGATCTCTTTCCTTCACTAGCTGCAGACAACTGCTTCGAAGCCCCCACTTTGCCAATAGTGAGTGGCTTGCAGAAAAAACTTTTTTTTTTGGTATAATGTAAGTTTTGCAGGGGATACATTACCCTTGTAGCAAAAGGCCTCATCATTTTCAGTATGTTTAAAAATTCAGAAGTGATTTAAACCACAGAGCAATGAGAAGACAAACAGAATCATTCAACTATTCAATTGTTTATAAGGATGGGTTGTTAGATATTTGTCTGTGCTAAAGAGTGGTGTTTAAAAGGCGTAGACATAGACAGGGGTATTTTGTTCTTCGTGTGTGTGTTTATGTTTTGCCATCAAGTCACAACATGGCAGAAGACATTCAGAGGTGGTTTGCCATTGCCTTCCTCTGCTTCATGTCCCTGGTATTCCTTGGAGGTCTCCCATCCAAATACTTGCCAGGGTCGAAGCTGAGGGTGTGTGACTGGCCCAAGGTCACCCAGCAGAGTGGGGATTCGAACCTGGGGTTCCCAGATCCTAGTCCAGTACCTTAACCACTGCACCATGCTGGCTCTCATTCTTAACCCCACAAGGTTGTCACACAGTGATTTGGCTTTTTGGCTTATACATGAAATACTTACACGGACAAGCAGGAGTACCAAGTTCCTTGAGCTGACCTATACCATGCATCTTTCATTGGCCAGCCTCTTTGGCTGCTATAGCTTGCATTAATCCCACAGGCTGTCTTTCCCATTTCTCCTGTAGTGAAAGGGATTCAGTCCTGCTACTCCCCTCTAGCTTGCTGCACCCTTACTCTTCCCCTATCTATACTGAGTACTGTTGTATGTAGTGATTTCTCTCCATTGGGCAGGCTGCCCATATGCACTTTTTCATTATTTGTATGATCTCAGCAAATCTGCCATCACTCCCCCAAGCCTCATTCTCCTCCCCCTTCACTGGTTCGCCTTGATTGATTTGTCTGGACAGACCAAATTCTTTAAACTGGGCTTTTGTTTTCATGGAAATTTAGAAGGCAGGAAATTAAATTTATGAGATAGCAGAAAAGGCTGCTTCATAGGAATCTGTGAGATTAAGGTTTCTTAACCATCACAGATGCTGATGGCTTTGCTTCTGGGGTATATTATATTTGTACAGAGGACTTCACCCTGCTGTAAGACAAAGGTGCCTTGGAAATCTTCGCTTTGAAATGACGTTGCATTTCTTTAAGCTGGTGCTATTTCTTCTGCTCTTTTTTCTGCATTCCTTGCCAGTTCTGAATGCATGCTTTACTCTCCATGGTTGCATTGTAACTAAGTAACCTTCACTGCCCCTTCTCCCATATGCTTTATGTTGAGTCAACCAGGAAAAATAGGCAGATGTTGGAAGGGGTAGGTTTAGCTTCCAGTAGAAATGAATACATGGAGTTGGTGATGCAGAATGCACAGGTCGAGAGTGACTGCATGTGACAGGAGCTGGTGGGGAGGAGAAGGCATATATGATGGATGATGTGAAAAATGGCTTGCCAGAGTAAGGTGGCCTTGTGCTCTTATCACGAGTACTCTTAATCGACATGTTTAGGCTCCCATTTTACCAGTAAGGAAGAAGAGAACACATGAGAGAGCATGAGTACCATGCAGTGGCCTTGTGGATAGGTTGGGTAATGGAGCTGTAGCTTGTGGCTCCCAGATGCCCGTCCGCATAGATGCCCGTCCTCCTTAGGCTGTGCTTGAAGGGCGAGAAAAGCAGAGAGTGGTTGTCTGCTGCTAACATGTAACATTCAGTTCCAAAGTCATGCCAGGGGCAATTTGTCAAGTTATTCCCCTCTGGACCAACAGATGTACCCAGAACTTTCTCAAGGGCTGTGGAAATAGCTTGGCAGTGATAAATTTTGGTGTGGTATCAGCTTGACCCTCGGTCGCATCTGTGCCATTGAGGACAGCCATTGGGTGAGCAAAGGCATGGCGAACCATTCTTTTTCGTCCCATGAATCCCTTTGAAAAGGCTAAAGGCACCTTCATTTAAAAGTCTAATTTCCCCCTCCAAACAGAGGCACTCGATGGCAAAGCTTGACATTCGCTCTGACCTCCCGCTAATTAAAAGGGCAGAAGACGAGCTTTTTAGTATGGGTCTACATTGTTTGGTAAGCTTGCTCTAGTTTCTCCCTTCCCTTATCTCATGGCCTGTGCTTTACTTACAGTTCCTTGCTGAAAGATGCCCCCCCCTTTTTTTGTGCACTCGCTGGAATTGCTCTTGCTCTAAACCGCTACACCAATGCTGCGCTCTTCCATGCATCGAAACGAGATAGAGGATGAGGGCTGTCTGATAGCAAATGTATTCATGATTGGCTGGGAGCGGGAATGAAAGGTGCTTGCTTCCCTAGAGCCTGGCTGCTCCTAGCCCTTTCATCTTCCCTTCCCCCCACTGTGGTGTGTGTCTGATAGCCTGATGCCTAGCATTATTCGGCAGTTGGGCCATATGTTACGGGGGTGGGGGGAAGCCAGAGGCTTTCTCGTGTGAATCACCTAGCAGCTCCCCGGCTGACCCTGCCTCTTCATTGGAAACCAAACAAAAAGTCTTGCATTGCCCTTCAGTGTTCTCTGTTGTCGTGTGAAAAAGCATTAGGGCTTGCAGAGATCCCAAGAGAATGAGGAGGTAAATTGAAGAAGCAAAAAACCTGAGGTGTGCTACATTGGGCTGCTGGCAGGAGGTCGTTTGTAAGGAAAAGCCTTTTATTTTATTCAAAATAAAGAGCTACTACATATCATAAACGCTTATATTGGTGGGGGGGAAAGAACTATCTTTTACCTTATTTCCTGATGTTTCAGCTGTTGGTACACAAAGTATTTTTCATTTATTTATTTATGCAAGGCTTCTCCCCCCCCATAAATATATGTATTTATATTTATTTTATTTATGCCCCACCTTTCTTCCCAGTGGGGGACCCAGAGCAGTTTGGAACATTCTCCCCTCCTCCATTTTATCCTCACAACAACCTTGTGAGGTAGGTTAGGCTGAGAGTGTGTGACTGGGCCGAGGTCATCCAAGAAGCATCCAGGGCAGAGTTGGGATTCAAGCCTGGGTCATGCGGAGCCTAGTCTGACTCTCTGACCACTATCTACTTAGATGTGGGGGAGTATTAAATAAAAGTTTCTCAGCAGTCCTAAGCGTATAAACCAGAATTACCCCCTGCCCAAATTATATATGGCATAATGTGTAGTAGATCTGCTGTTGTTGGGGAGATGATTCACATGATCTTGACTCTTGCTTTAAAAAAATAAAAATAAAAGCATGGTGTAGTGGTTAAGAGTGGTGGTTTGGAGTGGTGGAGTCTGATCTGGAGAACTGGGTTTGATCCCCCACTCCTCCATATGAGCGGCAGAGGCTAATCTGGTGAACTGGATTTGTTTCCCCACTCCTCCACATGAAGCCAGCAGGGTGACCTTGGGCTAGTCACACTCTCTCAGCCCCACCTACCTCACAGGATGTCTGCTGTGGGGAGGGGAAGGGAAGGTGATTGCAAGCCGGGTTGATTCTTCCTTAAGTGGCAGAGAAAGTCGGCATATAAAAACCAACTCTTCTTGTCCTCATGTGCAAGTTGCTGTTTGCGTTGTACCGTTTAAGTATGCTGACATGGTACCTGATTTGGTTTTTAAATGCTGAGTTGATTCCAGACCTGGAGTTCAGTCTGTCCTCTCCACCAGGGTGTGTACCAAAAATGAAGAAGCAGAAGTTTTAAGATAAGAGGGGCTGACAACTATTGTCCTTCCTAAGAAACACGTCGCAGAGAGGACGTTTGCTGAAGGTTCAGCAGCTTTCCAGAAGGGCTATTCTGTACAATGTCATCTGAGTCATTCCTCTGCTGCGTAGTCTGCCATGGGCAATGTGATGGGGAAGAATGCTTTGAATTGGGAGCCTGCCAACTGTAATTGTGTCAGAGCTTTAAAAAAAATGCATTTGTGAGCAGCTCTTAAAGTCTGCACTTGTCGGGAAGGATCCAGCTCAGCTTTTTGCCCCAGCCGGTGGACAGAAGGTGGTCCATGTCTGCTTAGCTGCTGGGTTAATTTTTTTTGTTTTGTGTCGACTATGCTTTCAGATAGCTGCTTTCTGAGAAGCAGGCTTAAGGTGTAAAGAATTTGGGTTACCTCTACAGGGGAGAATGGCCAGGAAGGAAAGCTGGTGTTGCATGTGTTCTTTGAATGAAGAGCCAGTCTCCATGGTCAAAAGTGTTTTTGTTCTGCTAGATGCCAGGGCTTGCTTCCTGTTGGTCTTGGGAAGGTAAAATGGCTGGCTTGTATGCCTATTAACCCACCTCTGTTCTTGCATGTAAAATATTTTTTTTCATTAAATACAGCATTTTTATTTAAAGTGCTGGCAAACTAAAAGCTTGATATGAGCTCTGTATGGAATGAAGGCATGATATTTCTATGAATTACAACTTGTGAAGTTATAAAACAGCTGTGTAGTGGAGATCCTAGGTGCTGCTAAGTGCCAGAGAAGATGTCTATCTCTTGGTGTTGAATATTTCTAGGGTGGAGGGAATTAAAGACTTTAGGGAAGCTCTGTATTCTCTTAAATAATGTACTCTTAACAGTTGAAATTCCAAATAATTCCCACTGCCAGTCTTCTTCACAATTGTAGAAATGGTTTAAAAATAAATCAGTATCTGACTATTAATTTGACCTTATTGACTTCTTAGATCTTAGGACTTACCTTGGTCAAGTTTTGCAACGTTTTCTGTTAAAACCTATAGTCTTTCATTTTAAAAAAGTAATAAAAACCCCTAAATTCTTTATCTGCAATTAGTCAAATTGGAAGAATAGGAAACTTCTTAGAAATGCCAGTGGCTGCTGACTATTGTGCATATTCAGGTTTCCATGGAAATCACAACGGTGTGTTGGGGGGACATTGTTGACAATGCTCCTCATAAATATTATATAAGCAATCAAACTGTCAGTGCTTCAGTCATCTGGAACAAAATATATCTATCATGGCCTTTTTCACATTTCTGTTTTAAACTGGTTATTTGCTGCTGCTGGCCCAATTCCTTGTAAAGTGACATGGGGACAGAGGTTTAGATCCGCTTATGAGTCGGGTTTAAAGCACTCTCCCCTTTCCAACCCACACCACTTTTCCCCCCTGCTCTTTTTTTCAGTGTGTTATATTTTGTTCTTTTTAAAACCATTCTAACGTTTTCACTATAGCACCAGAGCAGTATAGCAATTCAGTGACTGCTGCAAGCATCTGAATGCTGTCAGTATAGCACAGAATTGCTATGTTAGTCTAGCGCCGTGTTGGCGAACCTATGGCACGGGTGCCACTTCCGGCACGCGTAGCCCTTTCTGCCGGCACTCACGGTTCCTCCAAGCCGCTGGCCTTTCCGGCTCTGCCCCACCCCGGATGGGGGAGGCTGTAGGCCAGGGGTGGGGAACCTCCGACATCATTGGCGGTGGCCCCCGGACTCTCCCACAGAAGCTGCCGCCATTGCTGCCGCTGGAGCGTGCGCGGCCAGCCAGGCGGGTGGGAGAGCAGGGAACAGAAGCCGAGCGCCCACACTCGGCATGGCTGGCGGCTTCTCCGGCGCACTCTGGGCCTGTGCGGGCGGAGGGGCATGGCTGGTCGGTGGGTGCGAAGGAGGCGCCCTCTGCCCCACCCTGCTCGCCTCTCACAAGCCTGCCGCCGCGCCCCACCGAGTGGCAAATCCAAGGCAAAACCTCCCATGCATAAATGGCCTCTTTCTTTTTCTGTCTCCCTCTGTCCTTTTCTTTCTCTCCCTTGCTCCATTTCTTTCTCCCTTTCTCTCTCTTTTTCTTTCTTTCTTTCTCTCCCTCCCTTCCTTCCCTTTCCCCCTCCCTTCCCTTCTTTCCTTCCTTCCTTCTTTCCCTCCAGCGGCTTCTCCAGCACCCTCTGGGTCTGTGCGGGCGGAGGGGCGTGCAGTCCTATTCCACCTTTGAAGTGCCCACAAGCTATCCTCCAAACACCTTTCCATTTGTCTTGATATGTAGAGAGAAAACACTAAGGAACTAGTTGCCAATCTCCAGGTACTAGCTGGAGATCTGCTATTACAGGTGATCTCCAACCAATAGAGATCAGTTCCCCTGGAAAAAATTGCCACTTTGGCAATTGGACTCTATGGCACTGAAGTCCTTCCCCAAACCCTGCCCTCCTCAGGCGCCACCCCAAAAACCTCCCACTCATGGCGAAGAGGAACTTGGCAACCCTAGCCTCTCCCTCTGGGCCCCCTCTGGGGGTGGTATTCAGGTTAAATTGCCGCATTGGCACTCAGCAATAAATAAGTGGGTTTTTGGTTGCAGTTTGGGCACTCGGTCTCTAAAAGGTTCGCCATCACTGGTCTAGCGCTATAGTGCGAAAGATATAATGTTTAGAAAACCCAAAATAGAACACGCTGCTGCAAAGGGCGTGGGGGGAAGAAGCACTTTCAGAAGCTCCACAGACATTTCAAACACTATACTATGTCAATTCAGAAGCGCAAAGAACACCTGGAAACAGAAGAAAAGTTTTTAAAAACAGCTCTGCCCCAGTTTACAAACAGGACATGAGTAGCTTTTTTTGAAAAGGTAAATGAAATCGGTTAGCAGCCAGCAGCCAAAATGGTTGTGTCTGAAATGACATGCAAAATCCGCTAGCCACTGGCACCTAAAATGGATTACGAAGTCTTTTTGAAAGGGACTGAACAGTTAAAAGAGATATGGTTCGATTCTACACAGCTAGCACAGTGGTTAACAGACTGAGCTATGAACCAAGAAGTCCCTGGTACAGTCTTTCCAAAGGCTCTTGGCCTGTGCGCCTCGTTTCCTCTGCACTATCTTATTATTTACTTCATTTATACTCTGCCTTTCTCCCCAATGGGAACCCAAAGCAGCTTACATTGTTCTGCTCTTCATATTATCCTCACAATGACCTTGTGAGGTAGGTTAGGCTGAGTGTGTGTGACTGAGGTTGAGGGTGACTGATCCAAGGTCACCCATCAAGCTTCCATGGCAGTGTGGGGATTCAAATCCGGGTCTCCCAAGATCCTAGCCCAGCATTCTGACCACTATACCACTGAAGGGGTCAGCTCCTAGGGAAAAGTCACTAGGCAAAAGTAGGTAGGAGGGATCGGCTGGGCTTCTGTAGCCCTACTTTTGAGTCAGTCACCACAAAGGTTTTTACGTGCAACAGTGAATCTTGGAAATGGGTACAAGTTGTGGTGTGAAAGACTTTTTTTCTGAGAAGAGGAATTCTTAGAGTCGGCTTAGATGAGAAAATGCAGGTCCCACTTCCTGCTCCCTAATGATGCTGGGTAGAACGCTAATGGTTTTTAAAAAATATATTTTTATTTTCAATAATAGCTTACATATCATTTGACCATACAGCCTCTGTATCAATAAAAAATAATAATAATAATTTAAAAAATTATTAGGTGTATGTCTTCAATATTTATATATGATTATATATGATTAATAATAGTTGACTTGCCCTCCGTCTTCCTCCCTCTCTAAAATCTCCTTTGCATTCTTACATTCTAATTCATTATAAGTCATCATATTCATATTATACTTTCCCCTTATCTGATGGCTTTAAGTAAACAATAGTCATATAATGTTAATAATAAGAAGGAAAGAGAAATAGAAACATTTAAAAAATAAAGAGATAGAAATCTCATTTAACATGGTTCCCTCCAGTTGTTCATCTCTAAATAGTTTGTATAGATCTTAAAAAAAAACCTTATATATCCCAAATAAAAAATCATATTGATAATATTTTTCCTCCACTCCCCACCTTTCCCATATTAAAAGTCAAATTGGTATTCTTCCAACTTTCTCTAACGCTAATGGTTTTTAAGGCCATTGGCCTAAGTTTGACCTTAACAGGTAGATATTTTCCCATAACAAATGTATGTTGTCCCTAATCAGGGTGCTGCTTTTCGGTGGATGGCGCCAGCTAAGCCCCTTACAGTTAATTTGCAGGTACTCTTCTCGTAGGAGAAACAATGCTTGTTCTTTGTACTTAAGGTGTCCACTTGCAGTTGTTTCCAGGAATACAGTATACATCCAGATGCGGAGAATCCACAGTCACAAATTGAAACATGCTTGAGACATTTTGAGGTTCCAGTTTATGCCTTATAACTTTTATTGTTATGAAGCACTCTTTGCCATATTGAAATCTAATTTTTATCCCTATTTTAAAATCTCTTTAACTGAGACATATTTATTTATATGTCTCCCTTTTCTCCCTATTGATGGATTCGTCGCAGTTTACAAAAAAAAAATGAAGTAATTTAGGCAAAGGAAAAAAACACAAATCTCACAGCCAAGTCAGCTCTGTAACTCTCTGCTATGTATCCAATCCCCCTGTTGAACTAAGGAGAGCAGAGGATCAAGGAGATGACAGGAAATATTATATAGGACAACACTTCTGAAAGAAACAACGGACTCAGGGCCTTCCTTCTGTAGGCCCCAGTGGGTACGTAGAAAACCTCATAAAAGGAAAGATGGGTCATGTATACCATTTCCAAGGGATACACCATACAGTGTACTCCAATGAAAGACTTCTAGTGCAGTGGTTCCCAATCTTTTTAGGATGGTGACCCACATGTCCAAATTTTCTTAATATGGTGACTCATCCAGTGCTTGCACAATGTTTTTTGGTGCCCTAGGCAAACTTTGACCTTGGCACCCATCTATTCCAGCATTCCATTTTCTTTAACCAGATGTGCCCAACCAGATGTTTTTCGAGAAACCAGCAAACACAAAGCAAAGGGTGCAGCTGCCCCCACTATGAACCCCAGCCTCCTTCTCCTCTGCCAGCTGGCCTAGAGCTGGAGTTTGAGAAGGCACACTTAAGGGATGGGGTTGCTGGGCTGAGGAGATACACAAAGATGGCAGTGAAGAGATTGGTAGCAAGGGGATTGGTGCAGTATATTTTCTACAGCAGGTAGAGGGCAGTGAAGCAATGCTGGAGGTTGGCCAAGATGTTGGAGTGCTGAAGGAGTAGCCCCAAGACAAAGCCCATGCATGCACACACCTCTTTCTATCCTTGTCTGTTTTTTCCATGGCATGCTGAACAGCTTCCACCAGCTCTCCAACCTCCCCTACCTTTTTTCATCTACTACCATGAAGTTATTAGTTGCCTGATAGCTTTCTCCCCCTCCTCACAAAGGAGGGGGAGATGAGATTGTGAGAAGCCGGTGAGGAGGAAAGAAAGATAAGGATGGAAAGGGCAGGAGCCACCGTTAGGGAGGGCTTGGCAACCTACTTTTGGGTCCCAACCCCCACACTGGGAAAACACTTGTTCTAGTGTACTTTACCCCCAAAGAATGTGACAGTATGCTATGATGCTTGAAGCAGTTGATGAGTGACTCCAGGCCATAGATACAGGAAAAAATAGGATACATTCTGTAGCCAGTCCCCAAGAAGGATACGGACTTGGTTTATTCTGAGCTGAAAGTCTAAACAGGCTTCCTTTTTTTGCATGAAGACCCCAGCCTTCATAGCATCTTTGACAAAACAAGGCAATTTGCAGTGTCAGTACACATGAATATTTACCTTCTGTGTGCAAATAAGACCATCGAACAAGAAGTTTCTTTTGGTTTTGTTTCAGTGAGCAGCATTATTGGTGTCTTGCCCTTTGGGCTTTCCAAATCACTCAGGGTAGTCGAAGTGTTGATTACACTGGCAGATAAATAAGTGTCCCTGGACTCCGTGATGTGCAGTATATTTCTGTCCAAAAAGGAGAGATCTAGGCTGGTTTTCTTTAACAAAGTTAAAACTAGTAAGTCAATTAGGATCAATATGCCTTAAAACTCTGTGGCTTCTTATTGAGATTATACTTTATATATTTTTTCACTTCGGTCGTTTGATGGTAGCAAAAACACTCTTATAAAAATACTGTGTTACTTCTGATTTGGTGGGAGGACAATTGTTTACCCAGAAACGAAACTCCAGTGACACCCCAGAAAATGGCTGTGGGTGTGCTTACTATGGATGGCAGTTTAAGGAGATGGGGGACCCCCCCCCCAAGTAGTTAGCATCTAGACAAGAGGTCACTTAAATTCTTCAGAACGTGGTCAGTTTCTTCAAAATTCTAAGTAGGAGATCTGTTTTGTGTCTAGACACAACAGAAATTGAGAGTGATTGTGCAACGAAAGCAGTATATACGGTACCTGCACACACTCAGGTAAACTCATTGTCTTTTTGCCGTTTCCTTATCTTGACTGATATTAGCTAGAAGCCAGGTCTTAGCAGCCACACCCATTTTATTGATTGGTCCTCCTTGCGCTGTGCATACGATTCCATTCCGCCTAGCCTTCAGGCTAATGCATAGGACTTGATTATTCGGTTGGATTTTTTCTTGAGATTAAAGCATTCTGAATTTCTAGATTCCTGACTTTTCTGATATTGATGAACTTCTGGATTTCTCTTAGTTGGGATTGCAAGTGGTTCAATTTAGTTTTTGTGTTTAGTTTCAGTGAGTTAAATGTATAGTTTTATTGTTCCAGTGTTTTAATCTTCATTAGCCACTGTGAGCCTATTTGAAGGGTGATAAAAATAAATGAAATTTTTTTTCTGGCATTCTTTTGCTATTTGAAGGAATTGTGCTCAACAAGATCTAGGGAGAAAAAACACAGGAAACCTTAGTAGTGCCTTGTATACTGCAGTATCTCAGACTTCAAGACATCATTCTCACAACTTCAAATGCAGAAACAGGTATTCAATTCAAACTGCTCGGTGTCTGTGTGAAATGCCTCTGAGCTTTTAGTCTGCTCTAAAGAAGGTCTTAACTTTTATTGCATCTTGTAAACAATTTGCTGTTAGAACTTATAATGCAACGTGGGAGTTTTTTTGTAGGATGGTGCAAGGACTGTATGTTGCTTTCAACCCAAGTGGAAATTTTTCCACGTTCTGGACTTATTTATTTATGTAAGATGACTTTTAGATACCAACCCAGCACACTCAAGAGACAGATAATGCACTGGAAAGTGCCTTGATAAGTCATCAAACTGTGAAATCTCCAATACATCCACATGTGACTTGCTTTTTAAAAGTCAAATGTTTCTTTTTTCCCTCTGAGCCTCTGCTTGGAAACACACTTTCTTCTGCATATTTGTTTCTTTTCAGAATTTATACCCAGCCTTTCTGCCTTGATCTGGGCCACCAATGCAGGTAACATATTAAAGACATGCATAATAAAAACACAAATTAAAAGTAACTTTAAAACTAAACAAGAACGCATCATTAAAACAATTAAAACCAAACTAAAATATACATGCAGTATACTAAAATATACATACATAAAATAACAGTTAAAACATATGGTGGGAAGGAGAGGTCACTGAGGAAACCCCAGATGAAACAAAGTCTTCATCTGCTGGTGAAAGACAGCAGCAGAAAGGGAGACAGTTTGAGTTTGGGGGATCTTTTCTGCCCAGGAAAGGCTGCAGCTTGCTAATCAGTTGACGCTGACAAAAGGCACTCCTGGGCACCATTGCCACCTGCTTATCTAGCAGTAGGCCTAGGTTCAAGAGCACCTTCAAACGATGGACCTGTTCCTTCAAGGGGAGTGCAATCCGTAACAGGTGACACCAGAAATCCTGGGTTAGATTTTCCACTCACTAGTAATACTTCCATCTTGTCTATTAAGGTAGCCTTTCCTTCTGCTGTTCAACCAATTGGGACTATGACTAGAGCTTTTTCTTTCCTATCCAACATATGCATAATTCATAAGGATAAGATTGTCCTTTTGACCAGACATGGACTTGAAGCTCAAGGTGACTCTTCTTTCACATTCTGTCTTACAGATTCTTTGTAGTATAAAAAAATGACACCCATATTATATAAGAACAGCAAAGATTTTATATTTAGGATAAGTTCTTTTACGAAGGATTTGACTGTTTTTATGAATTATGGCATGAAAAATATAGGCAGAAAGCATTTGACAGAATCACTATCTAGGCAGATAAAAGCATTGAAGCAGGCCTCTGGAGCTTCTCCCTCTGGCATAGGTTTCTGGGCCTTGTGATATAGAGTGGCTTTCTGAAAAGGTATGCAGAACAGCTACCTGGAAGTGATTTCTATGTCAAGAGTGGGGGTTACCGCATTATGTATTCCCAGCAATGTATTAAGAGTTTGAAAATGTTATAAAAATACTGTTCACACTTTCTGTGTATTCCCACCGATGTAGTAAGAGTTTGAAACTGTTATAAAAAATACTGTTCGCACTTTGTTTGGCCCCTTTAGCTGTGAAGACGTCTTCCAACCATTTTTTAGCCGTGGCATCCAAAAACCCTTTTAAAGCGATGTTTTTTATAACATTTTCAAACTCTTAATACATTGCTGGGAATACATAATGCGGTAACGCAGTAACTGGATTCAGTTGAAGTGACAGTTGGTTGTATGATACTATTGACTGTTCTGTACTAAATGTGTGTGTGTTAAGTGCCGTCAAGTCACTTCCGACTCATGGCAACCCTATGAATCAATGTCCTCCAAAACGTCCTATCTTTAACAGCCCTGCTCAGGTCTTTCAAACTGAGGACTGTAGCTTCCTTTATAGAGTCAATGCATCTCTTGTTGAATCCTCCTCTTTTCCTGCTGCCTTCAACTTTTCCTAGCATGATTGTCTTTTCCACTGACTCTTGTCTTCTCATAATGCGACCAAAGTACGATAGCTTCAGTTTATTCATTTTAGCTTCTAAGGTCAGTTCAGGCTTGATTTGATCTATAACCCACTGATTTGGGGTTTTTGGCAGTCCATGGTATCCGTAACACTCTCCTCCAACACCACATTTCAGAGGAATCTACTTTCTTCCTATCAGCTTTCTTCATTGTGCAACTTTCACACCCATACATAGTAATAGGAGTACGATGGCATGAATTAACTTGATCTTGGTTGCCAGTGACACATCCTTACACTTAAGAATCTTTTCTAGCTCATTCATGGCTGCCCTTCCCAGTCTCAGTCTCCTTCTGATTTCTTGGCTGCAGTCTCCCTTTTGGTTGATGATGAGCCAAGGAATAGAAAGTCTTGAACAATTTCAATTTCCTCATTGTCAACCTTAAAGTTGAGTAATTCACCTGTAGTCATTACTTTTGTCTTCTTGATGTTCAGCTGTAGTTCTGCTTTGACACTTTCTCTTTTAACTTTCAGCAGTAGTCATTTCAAGTCTTCTCTATTTTCTACCAGTAATGTAGTATCATCGGCATATCTCAAATTGTTAGTGTTCCTGCTCCCAATTTTCACTCCACCTTAATCTAAATATAATCCAGTTTTCCTAATGATATGTTCTGCATACAGATGAAGAGGTAGGGAGTTAAAATACATCCTTGTCTAACACCTTTGCCGATTGGAAACCATTCTGTTTCTCTATATTCTAACCAAGGCCTCTTATCCAGAGTACAGGTTGTGCATCAAAACGATCAGATGTTGTGGCACGCCCATTTCCTTTAAAACCAGCCATGCTCCTGTTGATTTGTTTCTCCAAATTTGTTTCTCTCAGTGTAGCTTTTCACTTCACTTTCTAAAACTGTAGGTTCTTCAAAAGATTCGTCTTGTAAGGAATATGTCATCGTTTCATTGCTTCTGTATAGTTCTTCAGTGTATTGTTCCCACCTTTTCTTTATTTTGTCCTGTTCAGTTAATGTATTTCCATGTTGATCATTCAGCATGCCTATCCGTGCTTTAAATTTCCCTTTGATGTCTTGGATCTTCTGGAACAGATCTCTTGTTCTTCCTTTTTTTTGTTCTCTTCTGTTTCTTTGTACTGGTTATTATAATAGTTTTCTTTGTCTCTACGTGCGAGTTGCTGGAATGCTGCACTTAGACTTTTGCTTCTGTTTCTGTCACCTTTTGCTTTTGCTTCTCGTCTATCTTTGGCAATTTTAAGAGTTTCCTCAGTCATCCATCGAGGGTTTTCATTTCTTTTGGCTACAGGAACAGTCTTTCTATACTAAATATGTATGTTCCATTTGGGCAAAATAAAGGAACTCTGATCCAGCTCATTCTAATTTGTTCTGGCCATTCTTAAATAACAGCCTCCTGTGTACTTGGCTGTGATTTGTCTTTGTTGGATTTTCCTTTAATTTTATTTCCCCCTCCCCCATCAAGTGACATCTGACTTATGGCGACCCCTGTGGGGGGTTTCAAGGCAAGAGAGACAATAAGAGGTGGCTTGTCATTGCTTGCTTTCACGTCATGACCCTGGTATTCCTTGGAGGTCTCCCATGCATGCAAATACTAACCAGGGTTGACCCTGCTTAGCCTCTGAGATCTGCTAAGATCAGGCTAGCCTGGGCTATCCAGGTCAGGGTGGATCTTCCTACTCAATGTTAATTGTCGGGTGTGTTTCTTTCCCCTCCCAAGTTTTAAGGAATTAATTAATTAATGGTTAACACAGTTCTTTCAAAACAGTAAGACGGCTGATATAGGGGGCTACATGCTAGTTGATGTTGTACGGTCAGTCTCCTATTGCCCCGGGATGAGCATAAGCTATCTTTGTGGAATGGATCTGAGGGAATCTGAGAAGGCACAAGTGAGCACACAGGTGACTATTCACTTCCCTATATCATGAATATTCCTAATGGTTCCACATGTACTTTTTAATGTTCATAATAGTGCCCTGCTCTGCTCATCATTGTTCATCTCTTAGCAAGGGCCCATTTGCTCATTAATTTCCAGGGAGCAGTCTGAGCCTTGTAAGAATCTTGTGCTGTTGTGAACATTATTACTCAGAATATAAAATTAAACTGGACTGAACAACATTCCACTAAATACAACAGTATTTTAAATCCCTGCTCTTCTTCCCTTTGTCTAAATGAGGATGGAGGAAAGGTTAATTTGGTTTATCAGATTATGCTAATTCTCCATCAGGGTAGATTAAAAATAATTTTTTAAAAATAAGTTACAGCATGGCTTTAAAAATAGTTTACAGTGAATTACTAACATAATGCCAATAAGTGTACGGTTTTCTTTACTTACAGTAACTTAAAACTCAGCTCAGAGAATTTATCAAACAAATTCAGGTAAAGACCACATTTCTATGTAAAGCAAGAAAGAAACTGGTTTGGAGGCTGGTATCTTAGTTGAGGTTAAGTAATTGACATAGCAAGTCAGTGAATTGTTATGGTAGGCTTCCTACCAGACCAAAGAGCTAGAAAGAAATTAGACTTGATCTAGAGAATACTATCCTATATATTGCAAGATCGGCTGCAAAACCCATAGGAGTCACATTGTAAATATATTTCTATGCTGTGCAATTTGTTTTTAGATTTAGGGGTATTTATAACTATACCAACCAAATACGCACATTTCCCAAATCATTCAGGAACACTATTTTGCCCATTTACTACCAGTCCTTGCTTATGGAGGCTTTACAGCGTGATTTGCTTGGAAATTAGTCCGTTTCAAATAAACATGTGTAGGACTTCTGCCTTTGCCTTAAAATAAATAATATTGCTTAGTATCCTTGCATGTATGCAAAGAGAGATAAACACATTGCTTGTTTAAGATGATGTAATTCTGGAATGCATGTGCAGTCCATGGTCAAAGACTTTTTAGTTATAATCTTAAATTGTATAAAAGCTCTGTTTAGTTACTACCAAATGAGCTTCAGTGGTGATAGCAGCTAATTTGTGTGCATGCTTGTTCAGCAAATAGGAGAAACTTGATTTTTAAATCTACCTGACCATCCATGTTTTTAAAATAGTTGTCCAACTCCCAGTGTCTACCATTTCATAACCAAATCTATTCCTTTCAGTCTGTCTCTCGTCCTCACCTACTGGTTGTTGAACATGTTACAATGAAGTACTTGTATGCAAATGCTTGTTTTGCCAGTGGCTCCCATAATCATAAAATGGTTTTTACTTTAGAAAATGTATATGCCGGCCCTGCAGAAACCTGCCCAAGGCGGGTAACATGGTATAACATGATTCACTGCTTATTGAACTTGGCTGCTATAGCTTTGTTAGTAGGATAGCCCTCTTGAATGTTTTAGCCTCTGTTGAAGAAACTCCATCCTTGGACATGACTTAAACACACTGACACATTATGTGTCTCACACAAGCAAATGTATCTCTGGGTAAATGGGTCTCCTGTTCACCTGAATCTTTAGGTGACTCTGAGGCCAGATGTTCTCAGAGCTGACCTCCTAAAGGATATTTATCATTGCAACAGTGCTTCTTATTTCATCATGTTTAATAACACACACACGTTTCTCTAGGTGTATTAAGATATAAACCAGCACATTACAGATAACCATCTCTCTGGTTTTGGTTGAAGGGTGGGCAAAGTAAAAGCAGGGACATAATAAAGTTCACACAGACAGCAAATCCAAGGAAACTGAAAGCCTGCTGCAAAGAGTAAAAACCCATGGACACTAGAACTGTCAACAAGCTATTGGGAACGAGGTTCTTGTCTTACTCAGCTGGATAAAATCAAATCTAACATGGTTTGTATTGAGAGCGCTGTAAAGAGCCTGCAGTTTAAATAACCTGGCTTTTCTTTTTGACTTGGTATCAGACTCTTACTGCACGGCTCCTGTTTTTCTCCCTCCTTCCCCCCTCTTTACAAAGTTGAGGGGATTTTGGACACATACCCAAACTGAGCTGGAAATATATCAGCTGTACATGGATCCAGATGAAACGGCTGGCAGACAAGGAAGTTCTGGACGACTGACTTTTCTCTCTCTGAAATATGCGTAAATGCTGGTTGGCAAGCTAGTCTTGCTTGTACAGCCTGCAGCTTTGAGGGAAGCACTGTGGTCGGTTGTTCCCCCTTCGCCTAGCATGTTACTTATATCACCTTTTGTGGATCCACATACCCACCTGCACGTCAAGAAGCCAGTAAAGTAAACCAGAACGAGAAAATAAGCACTGTAATGTTGCCTTGATTCAACTTCTATCTGATGGCCCCTGAGTTTGCTGGCTTTACAATTTGCCCTTGCTTGAATCCAGTTTTTTCTTGCCCTAGTTAGATCCCAATAGGCCCTTTTCCATCCTCTGTGCTCTGTTTGCTGACACTACAAACAAGCATGAGGTTGGATACTCAACTATACAGGAAAGAATATTGATCATTTATCTGGTGCTTGGGATGATTTCTTTTGCCTCTATAAGGAAATGGGTTAGCTGTGTATATGCAAAGAAGAAGTAATAGTCGGCAGCATCTAAGCATGGATGGCCTAATCAGTACAAACTGCTAGTCTAGCAGGCAAGGATGGCCATTTCCAGACAAAGGGACCGTGGTGTGGGGGGAGTGCGTGCCTGCCTATCCCTTTGTTCTCCTGTTCTGCCGTACCATACGCTGACATTGAAATCTGCTTTCACAAGGGCTTGGGGATGGGGGAAGGGTGGCTGGATTGCAAGCAAAATAAAATGAAAGCCAATAAGGTCTCTGTCACTGTTGCAGCCTAGTACAGGTGGGGAAACCTTAGAGATGCATCTTGGATGTCTCTTTTGCCTATCAACTGATCTGCATTGTTAAAAGGAATTGTTAAATTTGAGGAGAGTGGTGTTCAGTTGGAGCGCTGTTATGGCTTGTATGTTTGTTATTCTGGAAAGACACGTCTAGCTAACATGGGGCTTACAGTTGGCATCAGCCATGAATTACGTGAAGTGTGTGCCTGTGGCCTCCCTCCTCAAGTGTTTATACTACCACTAGGATCTGGATGACCCAGGTTGAAATCTCCACTCAGCTGTGAAACTTTCTGGGTGACCTTGAGCCAGTCAATGCTTTCGACCTAACCCACCTCACAGAGTTGTTAGCATAAAATGGAGGGAGAGAGAACAAAATGCACTGCCTGGAGCTCCTTAAAGGCAGTGTGGGATAAAAAATGTATTCATTTTTGTTTCCATCTGTTTTTCTCCCTCTTATCGTTCTGCAGTGAAGTCTTTTATCCCAGCTACCCGGCCCACCTATCAAAATGGTCACTGTAACACAGACTTGTACAATAGGCAATGTTATATATTATCCCTTTTTCCAGAGAAGAAAAGGGGGGAAATGGAAATGCCACAGATGCCTCCAGAAAAAATTAGGAGGAAATGCCTTTAGATTTCATTCTCCTTAGTGGATAAGTGTTTCTAAGCAGTCGACCTGGAGGATGTGGTGTGCTTGCTCTCAGTCTCACTCTTCAGTGTGTACTAACTAAAGACCATTGTTGGCTGGGGTTACAATCCAGTTCCACTTTCAGAGTCTGTGTAACATAGAATTAGGTTATTTTGGTCCTATTTGTTGTTGTAGCTGATGAAAGTTGATGGCTTGAACTTGGCGTGGCAGCCCCCCACCTGTTTTTACATAATACAAATAAAAAATATAAGCTTTGATATATATCAGTCCATCCTTTGTGCCTTATAGTAATTCAACACAATGCAGGAATTATACTGAATATTTTGTTCACTTTCATAATATTTTAAATATCAAATTACTTCTCTTCAGCAATAAAGGAAAAGATTTGTATTAATTTAACTTCCATATAAAATATGTTCCAAAACTGAATAAACTTGTATGGAATCCCCTATTGCTTTGTCTATTTTCTCTAATGATTACTGGGTTTGGTAGCTTGATCGCCATTCTCATTTCCTAGCTTCTCATACTACAGTCCACTGTCAATGGTGGCTTCAAAGATTTCCATTCCTTTGCTATTTTGATTTTTAGCTGTATTTGTTAAGCTTTATCCACTTCTATTTGCCCAACACTATACTCCAAATATCCAGAAAGTTTTATTGGAGAGTATATGGGTAATAAATAAACAATAGTTTTCCATATAGTCTTATAATTTGTTTTCATAATTTTTCTGGTACTACCCAGCCACCAGGGCAAAGAATGGGTGACTTTGTTCATATCCTGAAGGAAGAAGGTGGATAATTAACACCTAGACGTAATAACAAATTTAATACACCAACAGAGCAGTAGCTTACCTGGCAACACACTGAAGCTCAGTTTTATTTCCCCACTTCTGCATTGTCAACTAAAACAATGTTGACTCTGGTATCTCATATTTTGTTTCCCAAAAGAGTGATCTGACTCCCTGAAGAGGGCCCACGAATAAGTGTCTGACTGCCCTTATGTTGGGAGACCCTGATGGAAAAAGGTGTTCATCTAGAAATCTTATGGTAACAACAGTGCTAGTTAGTTGTGGTGCAGGTCTGAGGATCTCCACTTTGTGGGCCGCTGTACTTCTTGCACCTGGTTCTTATGGCAGGCTGACGGTATAGGACAGTTTATTTATATATGTAAACCATTTCTGTCCTGTCTTTCCACTCAAATAGTGCCTCCAAGGTGGTGAACATCAGAACTTTAACATATTTGGGACATTAAAACAGCATTTAAAATAAAGTGTATATATAAAATATTTAAACAAATCCAGTAAAACATATAAACACAAGTAACACAACCATGGCGGAAGACCAATAACAGTTAGTGGGGGGATGCAAAAAAAGCCACCACAACAAAAAAGCCTTCACCTGCTGTGGAAGACAATGCTAGAAGGAGACAGAAGATTCTCCCTGGGGAGGGAGTTCCAAAATTTCAGTGTTGCACTAAGAAGGCCCTTTCTCGGGCTGCAACCTGTCTAGCCTCAGATAGCGAAGAATCTGATGCAGGACTAGGCACTTCTGATATAATAGTTAGGTTATCTAATGTATCGAACATACCAATATTAATTCAAATTCATGTGTGGAAGGAATTACGAGCTAAAGCAGAGGAATTTAGGTCGATGTCTAAAATATATATGCTGGATTGTTTTCACCCTTTATAATGTTACCGTCATGCAAGACCAGTAGTATCGCTCTCAAAAATGTTGGTAGAACCTGCTAGATGAGAATACATTCTAGTTCCTTTTGAAGTTGTAAATCATACTGGCCTTCCTTAGAACTAGAGAAGACCATGGGTGTGAAGGGAGAGAAGAACATAAGTCTAGCTCCAATCTTAAAGTTAAGGCAATCATATTTTAAAACTGTCACCTTTACCCTCCTACCTAAAATAAATTATGTCGGATTTTTTTTAATTTAAAAGAATTCTCAGGTTTTTTGTACGCTGAATTAGAACTAAAACACTCTGGTCAAGATTTCCTCCAAGACCTCAATCTGTGCATGCCAAGGAATTCTTATCCAGACTCCCTGCCCCTAAGCTGTTTCTTTTCCTCATATCCTCAAAATTTCTGTTTTGGGTTTCCTATTTTCTACCAGTCATGGTTACCATTGCAATACAATATGCCATGAAACAATTAAACCTCATGAAGAAAATTTCAGGGGCAAAAAAGAATCCTGGAAGTTTGAACTTGTTATTAGCATCCACACTAGCTAAGATGTCAATAAGTGATTGGTCACTGCTTCTCAGGGCTTGATGTGGACATAAGCCAGCAAAAATGGGGAGAGTCTGTTAAGGCTCTCTGCATGATTTCAGCTGTGTAGTGTTCCTGACTGTAAATTCTATGACAGCCGGGAATGGAAACACCAAGATAAGTGTGTGTGGGGGGGTGGGCAGCCTTACATTGACTTTCTCTCTGATAGCATAACAGTGCTAGGGAAAACAGGAGGGTAAAAAGGCAGATATCCAGAGGCAACAAAACTGTCCAATCTGGTGCAAGGGTTTGGTGTCTGATATGGGATACATGAGGTAGAAGGTGAGTGGGAGAGTCTCTTGAATCTTGTAAGCCAAACAGTGGCCATTGCATTTATGGATTATGTGAATAAACCCAGAGGAAATTATGGCTAACTTGAACTGGTTTTGTGAATTGTGTGTAGCGCAACTAGCCATCTTAATACAAAACAGTTGTACTTCACAGGGGAGGAAGACCGCATGTGGTTTGTGCTTGCGTATGTAAACATCCTTCAGACAGAACATTGCATCTGGAATAAAGATGCCATTGCACCCAGAGAATGATCTCAAGGTGCCCGATACAGCAAAGCAGATTTGGGCCTAACCTGTATCTAAGAAAAACTAGTTCTGGGAGGTGACTCAACCAACTAGGCCTCACGGGATTGACACCAGGAAAGTTGCTTTATTAAAAACATTAATTAGAGCTAGAAATTAAATGAGCTTTGTGTGTACAGACAGTTAAGCCAGGGATGAGCTTGCTATTCCTTTTCAAACAGAAATAATTTATTTTAGTTAGGGTAGGCTATGAAGATAGGACATTTTGGAGGACATTCATTCATAGGGTCGCCATGAGTCGGAAGCGACTTGACGGCACTTAACACACACATACACACAGGCTATGAAAGCCCATCATTCAGGCTTGGGTCCACTAGGACAAAAATTCATGGTTGGAACTTCTGTTTGGTCAGTCTTGTCACCTGCTTTCTTTTCCCTCTTAGGACAGTTGTGATAGCTTCCTGGTATTTTAGTAAGGAAAGAGAAGGACCAATCCATTTTGCATGAATTCTAGTGTTCAAAGGGGACAGAAGCAAAAAAATCGTTGGAAAGCTGGTATTGGGCTAGATTGGTCAGTAGATATTCCCACATTAAGATATATAAGGGTATTCTGGGTTCAAAATACAATACTCTTATTTGTTAGGCTATACTAACTCCTGGGCATATTTATGTTTAGATATAGGAAATAAGCTTATAGAGGCAAGGTGCTGATGTTTCCTCTTTTTGTGATTCTCCTGTTATTAATTACCCCAACACTCCCCGAGGAGTGCCCCCTACTCCTTCCAATTTACTACATCCTACCTGCATTGCTTCTACAAAGTTATTCTTTGTGATATAATGTAGCTTTGGCTTGCTGAATGTTGCGGGAGCAACCAGAAGGGGTAGCATCACCTTCCTTACCACTGGTCTTGTTTAGACCTCAAAGTTAATATGCATTACATTTTAATCCACAATAAAACAATCCATATTAATAAACTTTTTAGCAGTTGTATGGCATTCACATTCAGGTATAGTGGTGGTTTGTGGGGTAAGACTTGTTCCAGATTATACATACAGACATTATTCTGGGAAACTAGTCAGAATGAGCTCAACGTCATACATGCCATCCTGGTTTTAAACTCATACAATCTGGATTTGACAAAGGTCAAAACAAAGCAGATGGGATTTATACTCCTAGATCTGAGTCTTGGCCCTTACCAGCATAAGATTTTATCTAATGGGAAAGCCAGTGCTTTTCTTAGGTCTGAGGTTTTCTACTACCTTGCTGTTTGGTTTCCTTATTACCCCTTAGGTGTAGCAAGCTTCTCCAATGGGTAGGTAGCACTTTCAATATGAGGAGGAGCTATCAGTAGCTTCATCATGATCATGAAAATGGGCAAAGACCCTTGCAAGGAAAAATAAGTAGTTAACAACTGCAACTACTCTCCCCAAACATACTACTTGAGTAGCAAAACAAGGGAGAGGTGGGAGTGGAGTGATTAATGAGAGATTGCGTGCCTGTATGCGCACCCCAAAAAGTGTCATGGAAGCACACTGCCCTATGTGCTTGTAATTAGTCTGCTTAGATACTAGTGGCCTCCTCATTGTTGTGTGGTGAGGCTATGAGATATGAGTAATTAGGTATGCCTTTCTGCTGGCAGTGGACAAGTTCATTGTTTTAACTGATCATTTCCTGCTTTGTTGCTTGGTCCCCCTGCCCCCATCCATATTGCATGGTATTGCTGTGAGTATAATTATAGCTGGGCTGTAATAGCATGATTGCAGCTGAGCCTCTATACCATTCCGCAACAAATATAGCTTAAAGGCCTGTGCTTTTATTGTGCAAAAATGATCATCCGCAAAGTTATTGGCTACATGGGGTATTGAAATGTCTGTCTTCAGTACAGCACTTCTGTTAGAGACAGCACATTTCTCTAGAACTCAGTCAGAAATATTTGTTGTTCCTGGGTAAAAACAAACAAAAGACCAAACTCGTTCACCCTTGCAGCTTGCCTGTCCATACTGTTGTGAAATGCTATCCAGGACATTGATGTACAATGTTGTGGGCACTTACTGAACAAATGCCTGTGAGACCACTAATTTTTTGCACAGATTTTCCTTTCCTAGTTCGGTACCAGTATGAATTCTTTAAAAGGAATAAAAAAGCAAACACAAAATAATAATAACTTTTGAGCCAGAACGCTTCTGCTTTGTGCTACTTCTGCGTTTAGGAGTTCCTGTCGCAATTTTAAAATAAAAAGTGGCACGTACATACTCTATAGTGCTCTGCCCCTTGGATGTTTTGTAGATCTTTGAATGCTGTGTACTGGTAGAAGGTGCGTTTCTCCTGAGCTTTGGCATTACTTACCTTCTCTCCCCCCGACCCCAGCAGTTATCCCTCTTCCATTAAGCTGTAGAAGAATGTAACATGCTGGGCTAGAACAAGAATAGTACTAAGAAAACTGGGGTTGGGGGTTTGCCTGGAAAAACAAAACATCAAAAAGTTGCAGTGCAATTCAAATCACTTAGCCTTGCATGCTTTCAATTAATATTAGCATGTGCAGACCTGCAGGTGGAATTCCATTACCGATTCTGTTTTCCCACCCCCCAGCAATGGACTTCCGTTGAAATCCATCTGCCTACTTGCATTTTGGCAGATTCCATTGGTATTCCTTCAATATTGTTAGCTGCTTGCCTCCATTAAAGGCCACGTGGTACAAGCATGTGTATCCTTCATAAAAATGAAGAAGTGGTTCAGAGCAGAAGTGTGCAACTGTCATACAGAAAGTTAAAATATTGCAAGTGTGTGATAGGGCTTGGTTGAAATACTGCAAGAATACTTGCTCATCTGAGCATAATGTGTCAACTGGATTTGAAACAGAACTGGGCTGGATTTGAAACAGAACTGGGCACTATCAGCACACTGATGACACTCCTCCCCAAGCCCTGAACGACTTTCTTGTACACACTAAACAATGTTTGGAACAAAATGGAGCCCCCATAGTACATAATTGCTAAGGGCCACAGCTAACATCACCCAGCACCCCCTTTTGGAAAGCCATCATGGTGTAGTGGTTAAGAGGTCGACTCTGATCTGGAGAACTGGGTTTGATTCCCCACTCCTCCACACGAGCAGCGGAGGCTAATCTGGTGAACTGGATTTGTTTCCCCCTCTCCTAAACATGAAGCCAGCTGGGTGACCTTAGGCTAGTCACACTCTCCCGGCCTCACCTACCTCACAGGGTGCCTGTTGTGGGGAGGGGAAGGGAAGGTGATTGTAAGCCAGTTTGATTCTTCCTTAAGTGGTGGAGAAAGTCGGCATATAAAAACCAACCTTCTTCTTGGAATCTACCCTCCATATATGAATACTGTACTTCGGTAGTTCTATTTCTGTCTCCCAAGCCAAACAGGCCTTCCATATTGGTAGTACAGTTAATGGAGCTACTGAAAGATCCAGGAGAATCAGCAAGGGGGCACACTTTGAGTCTGAATGAAAAATACAGATTTTTCTTTCAGAATGACCAAGATGATTTCAGTACCAAATCCAGGCCTGAAGCCAGAATAAAATGGGCCCATACAATCTGCTTCCTGTGAGTGTCTGGAGATGTCCTGCTTCAGTCCACTAGTGCTTTTTCCAAGATGGGAAGATTTGCAACCAGGGGCAGGCAGGGTTTTTAGGAGTGGTTCACTCACTCTCCTTTTCACAGAGACTGAGTATAATCTCCTTGACACAGCTGGTTACTCCCTTCTGGTTAAATGTAATCAGCCCCAAAGTGTAAGGACTGAACAGATGGGCTGAGCCAAGCACCCTACCCACATCCTCTGATTGCAGCAACGAGTTTTTTTATGACAAATCTTGACATAATTTCAAAGAGCAACACTCTACCTTTGGAAGAGGAAGTTTGTGCATAGAAGAAATTAAAAAAAAAGGGTATCCTTTGAATACTAACTGATAACGAGGGGCTAACAAAAAAACAAAAAATGGCCATGAAGGTTATGGGTACACAGAGATGCACATGGGAATGGGCAGACAACATTTTGAGGAAGTGCATCTCCTAGTTTTGTTGTTTACGAAAGGGATGCCCAGTCTGTTAAGGTCACGTGGTTCTACATCTCTCTCTGGAACACACTGGAGAAGGTAGTGGTTCGTGACAATTTTTTTTCTTTGCACATTATGTGCATTATAACATAGCAAATCACATGATTGTGGAGTGGTATTGATTTCAAGTTGCCTAAATGAGCTCTAAAATACACAGAATAAAGTTGGATTTAGGCTATCTAATCTGGAGAATTTTGAATATGTCTGCTGGGAATATGAACATGGGCAGTAAGTAAGATTGTCCATAGCTATAGGTGGGTTGTCATTAGAATGGTGATGACGCCTATCTCTTGTATTTTTAACAAAGCAACTGGGAACTGTCATTTTTGCCTAACGCTAGTGCATAAAAGCTTTGGTTGAATGAATGCAGGTGAACAAGCTGAAATTGAATCCAAACAAGTTGGAGGTGATGCTGATAGGAAGGTCTGTTCCCTTTGTGGTAGCTGATACGCTTGAAACAGATGATGTCAGGTGCCTTTGTCACTCCTGGGAAGCGTAAAGGAGTATTGTTAGATCTTGGCCTGTTGTTTGATGATCAAATTGCTGTTGTGGCTACAAATGCCTTTGCATCGTCATTTGACATGGAGGCTTTCAGGCCTCCTTGAAAGGACTGATCTTGCTGTGCTGATCTGTGCAATTTCCAGGCTTGACTACTACAATATGGTGTATGTAGGGCAGCTCTTTAAAACAACTTGGGGACCACTCTCCTTTCCCCTCTTTTTCATAGGATAACTCCCAGACAGTGGGTCATTTTAGGAGGGGAGTGGAGAGTTAAGGTTGGAGAATTACCTGACAGCCTACTGATTGCCTTGTACTCCAGATGAAGTAAGTCCCAAGGCACATCTTAGTAAATTTGTTGTAAGGGGAAGCGGTGCCACCAGACTTACCTTCTTAAAGGTCTCCTTTCTGATGCTCAGGAGGAGGGTGTTTTTTAAAATAAAACTTGAGCTCACTAGTTTGAATGATATTTTCTTAACGGATGCCACCTTGCCACTTCCACCCTCTAAAGAAGCAACAGATTTTGAAGACAAAGGTATTCTCCCCCCACTCTTGTTTCAAGGCAGGATTCCCCCACCCCTCTTCCCTCCCTGCCCCAGTTTCTCTGCAGTTCAGCCTTTGAACTCATAGCTATTATATGTCATGGTCTGAAAGTAAACAGAAGGGTGGTGCAGAAAAAAACACAGATAGATGGTTTGAGCAAGTAAACCCAAGGTGTAAGACCAATCCGCCCTCGCCTCCCCCAGAAAATAATTAGCTGGACTAATCTGAGTGAAAAGTGTCTGTCCATCCACAGATACAGAGATCAGTCAGATCCTGAATAAGATCCATCTGCAGAATTCCCCAAAATTCATAAACGAGAGTCTAAAAAATAAAAATGCTTGATGTTAATTCCCCTTTTTTCCCTTTAAACTTTGACCTCTATATTCATTTGGTTACCTAGTTCATTCCACTAGGCACCATGGAGACGATAGTGTTGATTTGTACTGCTTTCACTTTCCCTGGCTTCTACGGACTGGTCTCGCCCCCCCCCACCCGAAGGAGTATTCCCACCCTAATGAGAAACTTGCTGTTCTCTGCCCTTAGGACAGGCCCAGAGTTCAGGAAACAAGGGTGCTCCTTTCAACACTGGTAGTGGAGACAGTCCCTGGAGATGAAATAATCCTCACAGTTTCAATCAATATCGTAAAGCCTAGATGTGTGCTTGTTAAAAATATAGATCTGTATCATTTTGCTTTTTAAAATTAACAACAAAATTCTTGCTGCAAGCTGCAGCCAGCTGCTGGTTGGCAGCTTTGCTTGAACATCTGGTGTTCCTGGGCTGTTCTAACGATAGGATTCATAAAAGATTATAATTCAGTCCTTTAGAATTCTGAACAACCACCCCCTCAAAAAAGTAAAATCCAAGCTGATTTTTATTGGATTTTTTAAAAAAGAAGACAGCTGGAGGGTGTGTTAGCAAAATAGTCAGGATGCTTCAGCAACTTTGTAATTAGCACTGGTACATGGAGGTTGAATGGAAAATCTGTCCTGATGTGGAAATCTCCTTTCTAAAAATTGCCATGTGACAGGGCTGTGGGCTTTGGTAACTGCTGAATTGGAAGTCCTACCCTGGAAATAAATGGTTTCTGGCTAATGGAGAAGACCAGGCATCTCTTGTAACATAACAGTGAAGAGCAAAGATAAACGATTATGTAAGTTGTGGTGAGTGAATGGACAGGTGGGAAAATAGAACAAGGCCCAGGCTTTTTAAAAGTATGTTTATACAGTACCAGATCTTGCCACTGTTGCGGGGGGGGGGGGGGAGAATATGCTGATGCTTATAGTTGAAAGATGGGGGGATACAAAGAATACAAGCACCCATCAATACAATCACCATATTTAACATGTTTTTTAGATCCCTTTCCCCCTCCCAACACAGGTTTGTATACAAGGTGGGTAACAGCATAAAATTAAACAACAATAAACTCTAACAAAATATTATAAGAAAAACAGGTAGACAAAACCAAAAACAGCTCCCTTTCGGTGCCCTCCAACACACATATTTTCAGTTCAGATGATGGGTCAAATGTAAATTAAAAGTGTTTCCAACCGGTACTGACTTGCAGAGTGTTTCATGAGTAAAAAAATAGCATCCACTAACTTAAAACCTGAAAGCCAGTATGATGACTGTCAGACTAGGATTTGGGAGACCCAGATTTGAATCCCCGCCCCCCAGTGCCATGGGATCTTGTTGGGTGACCTTAGGCCAGTTACGTACTTGCAGTCTAACCTTCCTCACAAAGTTGTTGTGAGGATAAATGGAGGAGGTCAGGACTATGTAAGCCACTTTGGGGTCCCCATTGGGGAGAAAGGTGGAGAATAAATGAAGTAAATAAAAGAACCAAAACGTCCCATTCTCTCTCCCCCCCACCCCGCCCCAGCAGTACAAATGGAATTCTTTTGGTAGAGAGATGGGTGGCAAGTGGGGATTTGTTCTTCAAGAAATTGTTTATGGGCTTTGTTGTCTGCCCTTAACAATATGGAAGCTTAAGATGCAGAGCCCAATCTTTGTTGTATTGGAAGCCAGTCCCCTGATTTTGGTTTAGTTTACCTCCAAGGAAGCTTGTTTAGGAGTGCAGCCTCAAGGCACAACCTTCCAAAATATCTCTAAAGTAAATGTAACATATTTTGTCAGAAGACTTTAAAGTGTACGTGATCTTGGGAATGGGAAGCTCAGCTGATGAGGAAGAGAGACGCAGTAAAAATCGGAGCTGTACCCATCCGGTCAACAGATGCAGGAAGTCTGATAGTGGCCTTTGGGTCTCCTACTGCAACCAGCAGGTCTGCCTTAGGAGCTATGATCTGTCCTGTCTGCAGCTGGCCTGACCTAGAGGGCTTTAAGAGGAGAAGCTAAGGGGCTGAAAGAAATGACGTGGCAGGAAGCTGGAATCCATACAGACCTTCCCAGAGCTCAGCTGTGCTGTTCCCTAACTCTAGCTTAACTCCACACTATATATGGAATATTTGAAACATTCAGTTTTCATTCTAAAGCCATTTCTGTTTTTACGAATAAATGTTGCAAATACAACATAACTTCAATATTTCTTTAAGCAAAGAAGCCACAGTGTTCTGAGAACAAAATGGCAAGAATGGCATCTTGCAGAATGTGTACATAGTCAGAGCATAGGTGCCAAGTGACCTTCTTTTCTGGCCTCCTTTTTTCTCTGTGTGTGTTTTCTCCCCCTTTGGGAATATTGAGATATTCACATCTGCATCCTGCAGTAATATAGTTCAGGGAAAAAAATACCACTTGGTAATCTATAGATTGGCTGTTAGTTTCTAAAGTTCCATATAACATGCTATCTTTTATAAGTGTGGACTTACTTTCCACTAAAAGAAAATTAGTTGCTCTTTATAGAGGGAAACTTATGAAAATGTCCATGCAATGGTCTAAATGTCTCAGAAAGGGGCAGGGGGGAACTAGTCACAAGCTACCACATTCTCAGTGGTGGCTCCTGCATTGTGGAACGGTCTACCAGAGGCTATTAGGCAGGTCCCCTGTGCATACTTGTGTTGTTTCACAAAATGTGCAAAACAGAATTGTTCAAGAGGGCATTCCTGTAGAAGGAGCTAAGCTGTGGTGTAATGATTTAGCCCAGGATCTAACTTTTATTAGATAAAGCCTTTCCTACATTTACTGTCATGTGGCCTTAAACAGTGGTTTCCATGAATCCCATTTTTCCTTTCCCCTGTTCTACATTGTGTGCCCAACTGCATTATTTTGTTTCACTAGGAATCTTTACTGTTAAATGCAGATGTTCAAATGTGATATCTTGAAATCCATGCACTGATTGCCTGATGGTACCCTATTTTGTAATCTATGTACTGGTCGACTGAAAGTTTTTTTCATGCTTCTAATCTACCTTGGGTCCCAGTGAGAAAGGTGGACTGTTAATTATGTCTCCATCTCAATAAGTGGGTAAACATAGGAAGTTGGAATGCTGCCTGCTTCAAGGTGCACACTGAGAGAGTCCCCATACACGAGATCAAGAAGGTGGTGTATTCTGGGCCTTTTGTGAACTGCTGCATCAAGTTTACAGTGTTGAAAATGTCTCTTCTGCATCCCATTTCTAGACTCTTTGGGCAAGATCTTTGTTCATATACCTCCAATCACAGCTCTGTTGACTTCAAGGCCCAGAACATCCAGCTGGGTGAAGAAAAACAGCTGCTTTAGATGTGACAGTACAACTCCTCTGTGGAAAAGTGTAGGAGACTTTTTATCCGCCTCCAGCTACTGCTTTTAATACCTTCCCAGAAACTTCCTAGAAGGCTACTTGGGATGAGCAAGAGAAGGAAAAGATTTAATTCCTCATTCCAAAGTTAGGAAAAGCATCTGGACGTGTCTATACAATGTGATTTGGTATCCATCCATACTCTCTGGCATCATAACCCTAGTTCTTAGTCCAGTGAGTGGGCGAGGAGTGATTGGTTCATTTGTTTCCTCAGCTGATCTCTTTCTCTCCCCCTCTCTCCCTGAGCTGCTTTTCAGCTGAGCAGATTCTATTCCTTACTTAGCAGAGGGTAGTGTCTGCTCTTTTAGCCACTTATCTGCTCACTTGGCCACAGGCCTAATGTTGTTGTGATTGACGAGGCCACACTGCTGACCTCATTCTCCACCCTTCCCCCTACAGAGCTGATGCACATGGTGGTGCCCTCCTGTTGCCATGGTAACTAGGCCAGAGCTTCTTCCTGGCTTGCTATAGGTTGGATGGATTGCCGTTTGATACAAGCCCTTACATTAGGGGGTTTATGGCTGGCACTGTTCCACTCATTGCTGAGAGAGGGAGTATAATCTAATTAGGACCTGAGAGACAAGATCCTCAATAGTGGGTATCGTTTTCTCCCTCCCTTTTTTTTTGAAGGAGAGGACAGTAGAGGGAAGGGGTCATCCCAAACAGGATTTTCATCCCTGGACAGCAGCTAACATAGGCAACAACAGTATGCTTGCAGAGATTCTGCATATCTGTTAGATATGCCCTGTTTCTTGGTAAGATGCATCCACATTCTCTGATAGGGCTTTCTGTAGTCTGAGTTCATTGGATAAGAGTTGATCTACATGTTGTGTAGCAAAATCATACGACAGCATAGACTATACTACTTCAGGCTGCAGGTATGGGGACTTCATTGTTAGATGCGCCCTCACATTTAAAAAAAGACCATGTAGGTGGAAAATTAATCCACTGAAGGGAGGGGCTCTAGGCTAGTCCCCCCCCCCATATAGGTGGGAGCATTCCAAATATTACTCCCTCACCCAAGATTAAAGTGGAATAGTGCAGGAAGAATCTGCAGTGTGACTTTGTTGTTTCTGTTCAAGTTTGTGTAAATGGGGAGAATTAGAGTGTCTGTTACAGGTCCTGAGTTATGTGTTGAGTTGTTGTTCAAACAGCATTCTTTGGGACTTGCTCATAGAAATTGTATACAAGATTGCTGTAAAGCCATGAGGGCATTAGAGGGGGCACAGGAAGTGCTCGTCTTGGGAACAGAAGCATAACTAGGCATTCATGGGATTGTTTAATATGGGAAACTCGCCTGCTGCAGTTCTCTTCCTCTTTGTCTGCCCCCTCTCCTTGCAGTTAATCTGGGACATGTTAACATCATAAGCAAAAATCAGGTTGTCTGTTGAGCAAATTACTTCATGTGACTCAAGCAGACGAAGTAAGCCAGAACCGCCAGTAGACTGGTGTTGTTCCCAATATCAGTGACCAATCGAAGGAATGAGACCTTGTGGGGGCAGGCAGGGAAATTGTGCAGACTCCATGAGCAAATCCATCTGCTGAATTTTCCCAAGGCAAAGTTTTGGGGAATACAACTCCATGACAGCCGCCAGCCTGGTTCTAATTATGTCTCAATGTGCCTGAGGAAGGTGATACATAAAGGAGGATATTTCTGATCCTTAGTGGGTGGTCACAACTGTAATACTTTGCTCTTGAGGGTATTGGCATGGTGACCTGTTCCTGTTCTGGATCTTTCTCTGTGTCTTGGGAAGCACATCATTTACTGCAGTACTCACCATTAGTATTCAAGGTGTTACTTTTTAAATAATCCTGCTATTGCCAAAAAAAAAAAAGTGTCAATTACAAACAGAAAATCAACCTGCTGGAAAAGAAATGCAGATCTCTTCCATGGCAACGTACAGAAATATCCAGTCTTCCAAGGTCTTAGTGGGCTGTTTCTACCTTCCTCTGCAATATTTTTTTACGGAGACAAGAGGACAATTGGACTGCAGCTTCTGCAGATGCAGTTCTCATCAGCTTGTCTCCTACAGAGGAGACATAAATAAGATTACCCAGCAAGTTGGTAGAAGAGGCAAGGAATAGCACTAAGGTATCAGTGCCTGCCCGAGCTTCCAATACACACTTTTCTGTTGATTCTCCCATCTTGAAGTTTACAGATTATCTATGGTGGTCTAATGTCCAGTGCTGCATCCTTGTACAGACAAGTGTATTGTTTATATTAAGCACTCAGCCTGAGATTGAGGCTTTCTAAGAATCCGGATTCCGGCATATTGGTCATATAGGTGCTGAGTGATTGATGACTGTCTAGAGAGCTGAACCAGGTGTGGGATAACATAGAAAGATAAGCATCTGGTGTTTCCATTGTGGGATTAGTAGAGCTGTATGCCAAGAAAACCTGCCCTTGGTACTGGTTGGCCTGGCCCCCACTGATAAGCATCCTGTAGGAGCCTACAATATGTCTTTTTGGACATGAATGTTTTAACATTCTCAAGTGATTATTGCACTATATAGACTGCAACCCACCCTCCTAGGGTCATTTTGTTATTAGTAAAGCCATTTGCTTCTTTTTCGGTCTTGCATTGAAGAACTATGGACCAGGTTTACAGCCCATAATAGTTTACAATCCATACCCTAAGAAAGGTTTGACCCTTCCTTAGGAAATCCCTTGGCAGTTTTGCCCATTAAGGATGGGGTTTTCCATCAAAGTTGTTTTGTTTTCTGCTTCTCCATTCCTTTAATTTTGTAAAAGGGAAAAATAAGCAGGCAATCTAGATTGCATATTTCACCATAGATCACTTCCTGGTTTTTCATTTGGTAACACTTAATTTCCAGCATCTTTTTCTGCTCTCCATCTCTTTGAATTTTGGTTACTTCCTTGCCAAAATCCATGTGGGACAGAATGCTGTGGAGAATTTGGGGCAGAGGAACACAGCTAAAGAGAGAGTGAGGGTCTGACTGAATCGTCTCTGAGCATATAGTCACAATTCATATTTCCCCCCCTGAAAGTTCTTGACAGCTATCTATCAGTTCCTCATGTAATGATCTGCAGATGCCATCAGGGACTGCATGATTTGTGGGTCTTTTGTGTGTCAGGAGAGTTTTTCTGATAGTGTATCCAGATTTCTCTAAGGTGTGAATGTTTTGCTCATTTACAAGTCTCTTGAGTACCAGCAGCTCTCGGGAAGCTAAAGATTATGGGGTCCTTGGAGTCTTTGGAATCACTGGGTGGAAACATCAATAAGCTTTTGCACAGCATTTATTTCACCCTTGTTCTGTGAGTGTTAGCAAAACACCTCCAATGCACACCATGGTTGGGATTTGTTCCATAGGTTCGATGATCTCCCAGGATACAACTATTGAGTTTGTCTCTGAAGCTGGCTGGCTGGAATTTTTGATAAGTCCAAAGTTGACTAGGTGGTACTGTGCACAGTTGAAGGATCTGGGAACACCTTCCTGACCTTGAATTCCTGAGGCATGAAATTTAATTATCCCGATCTTACCATGCATGACTTAAAAGTTATGTGTCAGAAAATTATTTTGGCAGTATACTTGACTCCATTATCTCTTAGTAGTGTCATCTCCCTTATGGTGGCTTTGTACCATAAGACTAGAGAAGGGAAGTTCCCTGTTTGTTCTAGCCATGCTCGGTTCTTGCTGTTTGGTTCCTTTCCTTTCCTTTTTTTCCTTTTATCCCTTAGAAGCTCCTTGATCAATTGATCTTGGGCAGCATATATCTAGTGTTGGAGGGATATAAGGACTGAAACAAATCTTGCCACTGACAATGTAGCCTTGGGGTCCCTGTCGCTTAGTAAAAAAGGCATGATGTCAGTCACAGAGGCATTGGATTTGTATATTAAAAGGGGGGAAATATAGTGCGATCGAAGTTCCTCGTAAAACCGGCATTCCAAAAGGGCATGGGCTAATGTGTCAATAGAGCCAGAAGAGCAAGGGCAGATCCTGTCTGAGTATGGTATATTCAGAATTCTGCCCTGCAATACCATAGAAGGATTAGCATTCAATCTAGCCAAGCAAAAAGCTCTACAGAGACGAGGAGTTGTCAGATAATATGTATAGGCAGGCAGACCACGTGGAGGGGGTATTCCGAAGAACTGGGATGAACAGACGCGACGAGCACGAAAAGTAGTGCTGTTATAATCGAGCTCTTTAATGCGCTTTTTAATTTTGGCAAAAGCTTCAGTTTTCCCAAGATCTGATATCATATCCTGCGAGAAGTCCAGCAACGCCAGTTTCTCATCTAAGATTTTTTGCCATGAGGATTTAAAAGGGTCATGCTTCAGAGAAGCTAGGAACCCCTCAGTGCTAAAGCACAGTTTAAGGTGGAGTTTAAAGGCGGCCAACCACGCCCTAGCTTCAAGTGACATTTGGCCAAACTCGGAACGAAGAGTAACGCCAGCAACACATCGAGGGGCATTTAGGAGTTTTCGTAAGAACTGAAGCAGTGGACGATCTATAGATTCATTGATGACTGTTATCCAGATGGCAACACCAAAGAGGATAATTGGGGTAATTTTCAGGTTAAAAACCTGAATAGCCCCTGGAATATATTTGCCACCTTTGGTGTGAAAAAAATTGACAATAGCACCAACCCCAGGTTTAATTTTGTTGGACACTGCTTTTTGATGGGCATTCCAATTTAGGTTATGGGAAAACAGAATGCCAAGGTAAACAAACTCCTTGACTTGGTCAACCTCAAAGCCATCTAATACCAGCGAAAAAGAGGCATTTTTCTCCTCTTAGTGAAGATCATGATCTTAGATTTATGATGGTTTATTTTAAGACCTTCCCTAGAGCAGTACTCAGAAAAAGTTTGCAAAGATCTTTTCAAACCAGTTCTTGTGCGGGGCTGTTTGGTTCCAGCATATTATGTTTGAGTTGCCTGTGTCCCATTCATTAGCAGAAAATCTTGGTGGGGGTCTCTTTTGATGACATTAACAAAGTATATATGGCACAATAATTTTCTTCGGCACTGTGGATTCCAGTGGAAGTACATTATAAGATAGTGGTCTGCAAACTATTTATAAGTCTTATTTGCATGCAATTAACATGATTTACATATCAGATTTATGAACATGGCAAGTACCATGTTGCAGTTATTCTACAACAGAGGTCTCCAATCTTGTTGGATCTGTAGGTACTTGTGGACTTTGGGGACATGAAGTGCATAGCATACAAAAATACTTGGCTTGGCAAGGTGGATGAGACCAATCACAAAATGGCCGCCATAGGGGCTGGGCCCAATCACAAAACATTGGGATGTTCCAAGCCAAACATACTCCTATAATAGGGGAAATTGTTCCTGAATTGGTTCTCCCTGAAAACATATAGTGCTTTCTGGCCTTTTATGAACCCCCTCCTACTGCAACAGGGTTGGCTGTTTGCTTTTTCAAATAGATACTTTGAAGAAGAAGCAGGTGGGCCCAAGGGAACACATTGGCAGATACCAAAATGGGGATTACTGTTCTAAAGGTAAAGGTACTCTCCTGTGCAAGCACTGGGTCATTACTGACCCATGGGATGACGTCACATCACAACATTTACTAGGCAGACTATGTTTTACAGCAGGGGTGGGGAACCTTTTTCCTGCCAAGGGCCATTTGCACATTTATAACATTATTCGGGGGCCATAACCAGGTGTAGATCTCCCGGGGGGGAGACTATGGTTTCCAGGTCTCCAGCCACCACCTGGAGGTTGGCAACCCCAGGGGAGACCACGCAGAGAAGGCCTGGAGGGCAACCCCACTCCCTTGTCCTCCCCCCCTCCCAGGCCGGAGGGCAGCCAGCGGTAGGCCTGAGCAAACGAGGCGCCAGGAAGCAGCTGATCCACAGGGAAGGAAGGGAGGAAGGAAAGAAAACAGAGAAAGAGGAAAAGGGAGGGAGGGGAAAAGAGAGAGAAAGGGAGAAAGAAATGGAGGGAGGGGGAGAAAGAAAGAAAAGGACGGAGGGAGACAGACAAAGAGACAGAAAAAGAGGGACAGAGGGAGAGAAAGGAGAGTGACAGAAAAAGAAGAAGAAAAGAAAGAAAAGCCTTCCCCCCCACACACACACCTGTGCACACTGGCCCCACGCGACCAGGCCCCAACTTCCACGCCTCCCCCCCCACACCCCCGGCCCCGGAGCTCCCAAGGGCCGCAGAAAATGTCTTCGGGGGCCACATACGGCCCCTGGGCCTGAGGTTCCCCATCCCTGTTTTACAGGGTGGTTTGCCATTGCCTTCCCCAGTCGTCTACTCTTTACCCCCAGCAAACTGGGTACTCATTTTACCGACCTCAGAAGGATGGAAGGCTGAGTCAACCTTGAGCCAGCTACCTGAAACTGACTTCTGTCAGGATTGAACTCAGTTCGTGAGCAGAGCTTTGACTGCAGTACTGCAGCTTGCAACTCTGCGCCACGGGGCTCCTTATATTGCAGTTACTGTACTCAAATATGACAGTCCTAAGTCAGCCTTCGATTTGCAGACCTGGAAATCATGAGAAGTGTGAGCGATACAGAAAGAGTGCAGCTTTGTTTTATGATCCCTGCATTGCATCTCTGCAACACTCAGGGTAGAAAAAAACTTAAAATATTCAGAATTCTTACAAGAGGTCACTGGGTGCACAAAAGGGCCTTTGGAACGTGTGTTCTGCAGGCTATCTTTTGCCCTCCCCATTTCTGAAGTTTTAAAAACCAGAGTGGAAATAAGATGTCCAGATGTTGTTGTTTTTTTAATCCAAAAATGTTTTTAAAATATCTGGAAAGACTTTTAAGTAGGGCTGTTGAAAAAAAAATTCAGTAAAATTCAGATTTGGCAAAATTCGGCCTGCTTTTATTCGGGAAATGCCCAAGTCCGAACTCCCCCACTTCAGGTCCGTGCAATTCGGCATGCGATCCGGAGTTCGGGGGAAAATTCGGCCAAATAAAGCCATTAAAAACACAATCGCGCCTTTCCGTGGCTCCGGGGGCCATTTATGGGGGTAGAGGTCTGAAACTTTCAGCATAGCTTGAGGGGACCCTTCTTGCAAGAACCCCCAAGTTTTGTAAAGATTGGATCGGGGGGGCTGAGATATGGGCCCTGAAAGGGGTCCCCCCTCCTTAATGTGCATCTCTGACAATGGGGGGTTGCAATTAGCAGAGCTTGCCGCCCACTCCTGAAGCTCCCAGCCCCGACAAACAACTGAGCTGTGGGGAGCAAGGGCGGGGCAGGTGCGAAGAAGTTTGCAAACCATGCAAAGCAACAGGTTTGCAACCATGCAAACCATGCAAAGCAACACGTTTGCAACCATGCAAAGCAACAGGTGACGCCTGGGAGTTTGCAAACCATGGAAAGGGACAGAGGCACGCTAAAGGAGCAGGAGGGGGTGGAATTTCCCCTTTTGCATCGGACTCTGGACCAGGAAAATGCATTCTTTAAGTCACAATTTGAAAACCAGTTTTGAGCAAACATCAAAATAGACCTAACCGATCTTATGAATGAGGGAAAACCTGAGGACACACAACTGAAGCCCCCCCCTCAAACCAGGGAGAGAGAGACTCGAGGAGGCACACACACCCCAGGCAGAACGGGCGAAAGCCCCCTTTGGCTTCCCCCCACACCCACAGAAACTGCTCCCTCCCCACACACACACAGACTCTGCGTCCCCCCCCACACACACAGGAGAAAAATTATAGAGAAAAGCCCCAAAACGGGTCTTACTGTGGATGTCTTCTGTTCCATCTTCTTCACACCTGCCCCGCCCTTGCTGTGAATGTGTGCTGTAAATGGAATAAAAATGCATATTAAGGGGGGACCCCTTCCGGGGCCCATATTTCGCCCCCCCGGTCCAATCTTTACAAAATGTGGGGGTTCTTGCAAGAAGGGTCCTCTGAAGCTATGCTGAAAGTTTGGGTGCTCTACCCCCAAAAATGCGCCCCCTGCAGCCACGGAATGGTTCAAATGTTCACACTCACCCCCCGCCAAGGGGGATCTCTCTCTCATACAAACAGATACTCTCTCTTTCTCTCCCCGGGCTGCGCAGCAGCTGGGCTCATGTACTCAATCTTGACTGATTGGCCAGAAGAAGACCCAGCTTGGCCACCGATTGGCCATGGGAGAATGCTGCTTACTAACTGACGGTTATGCTGCTGCGCCGAACCCCGAATTTGCCAAATTTATTCGCCGAACACCCCAAACTCGCTGAATTCGGCTCCCCGTTTTCCCGCCTTTTTTGAGTTCGGTTCCATCCGAACTAAAAACCGCCGAATCAGGGGAAATTCGGCTGTTTTTCAGTTTGGGACGAACCAAATTGACAGCCCTACTTTTAAGCATTGTGAACTTCTGGGTAACCTATCCGATTGGTATAGTACAGTGCTCAGTTATGCCAGTGATTGGCATAAGTGAGTTTGGCTTTCTTTACAGCAAATGCTGTTACGCATTTGTGGCTGGGAATATTGTTTGTCCCCAGTGCAGCTCATTAATGTGTGAGTGTGATGTTAGCCTTGGCCGCTGCAACCAGCACGAAATGCTTCCTTATGCCAGACAGATCAGATGATTAACTTTGTTTTAGAGGGGGAGGACTTTTGTTTCTGTGATCCAGTAATGCTGGATTCTGGGAAAACACTGCACCCTGCCCATCCCTATTGAAAGGAGGTGGGGCTCTAACTGTTACAATGGGAACATGACAAGAGGTTGGACTGTTGATATAGTCAACAAGTGTTGGTTTAAAAGCAAACTTTGTAATATCTGGTTGCATAAAATACTGATGAGGCCTCTTAATCACAGCACTCTTTTAAAAAAAAAGAAAAGGCGTGTTCTGGTTTTAGTTGCCTTTTTCACTTTCTTGATTTTATAGCCACAGTCATGAGACAGCTTTTCCCCCCAAATTAACTCTCTGTTAACATCTCATGGCCCTGAACAGTTCTCCGCGTATTTGTGTGTGAGGGAGAGAGTATAAATATATGGTTGTATAACATTCAAAATATGGTAAGCCATAGTAATCATGACATTGCTTGAAGTGAGATTGAGATCCGTGTCCTGTTAAAACCTTAAGGTGTTTTTGGGTTTTTTAGCTCAGTTCTATAGACTCTCTTTAGTTGGCATAGAGTGCTCTGTGTGGTGGTGATATATAGTATAGAAGTATTTTATTCAGTAAACAACATTCTATACAAAGAGGTTCATTTCCAATAAACCACCTAGTTGCGCCATTATTTCCAGAATCCGTACTCACAGGATGGATTGCATTCGTTCTGTTTCAAGACAACCGGAAGGGGGGGGCTGTTCCAGCACTTGAGACTGAGGCTAGGTCCTTACTCTGGTGTGAGGTAACCACTTTCCTTGTATCAGTCTGGAGGGACAGTTTGGCAGATAATCTGCCCCCTCAGTGCACTATCTCATATGACTAGTCTCTTAGGATATTTTCTGCAGAGGAAAGAAAACAGTAACTAAAATCCCTGTAACAGAAAAGCAAGTTTTGTAATACTGCAGGTGATCTCACAAAAACTCACATTGATTTAATTCACATGTTGTGAACAGCCTTTGTGCACTGGGAATGTATTTATCCTTGGGTCTTTGCTAGAGTAAGTTGAAACTATGTAACAGTCAGATTGACTAAAACATATTAACATGCTGATGGAATTAAGAATATAATAATACTGTCTTGCTATACACAGTGGGTAGCCGTGTTAGTCTGTCTGCAGTAGTAGAAAAGGGCGAGAGTCCAGTAGCACCTTAAAGACTAACAAAAATATTTTCTGGTAGGGTATGAGCTTTCGTGAGCCACAGCTCACTTCTTCAGATATCTGAAGGTATCTGAAGAAGTGAGCTGTGGCTCACGAAAGCTCATACCCTACCAGAAAATATTTTTGTTAGTCTTTAAGGTGCTACTGGACTCTTGCCCTTTTCTACTACTGTCTTGCTATAGGCTGTAGAATTCAGATAGAATGGCTGTTGACTTAAAAGTTCATATGAGTTTTAGCGTGGAATCCCCAGTAGCCAAAGCTGCTTTGAGGAAGTAGAACGCTATTTCCCTTCATTCAGAAATCCATTGTGTTCAGACACTGGAATCGCGTCTGTGTTCTTCCTGTTCACTATTGTATCACTGGTTGCTAGAGAAACCGGCTATGGTAACTTAAGAATGGAGGTTTCACTCAGTATAGCAACTGGACTGATGCTGAAGGGTGCATAATGTCATCCTTCTGTTGCATTTGAGAGACTCAGTGTCTGCAGTACCTTCCAGATGAAGGATGTGGACTGTGTGAAGCTGCCAAAACAGAGGGCTCTTGTTCCTAGGCTGAAAATTCCAGTATTTGTTTTCTTTGTTAAAGCAAGTTTCTAGTTCTCAGTTTGCAGAAATGAATTCTGATGTACGGTTGCTGAGAATGATAGGTAATGTAATGTTAAGAATATGCTCCGTAAGGCAGAAATTCTTAGTTGAAATCTTAGGAAAGCCTGTTTTGAAGTATGGTACTTCTTCAGCCCTTTATCTGAGTGTTCTTATCTCAGAAACAGGTAGATTATTAAAACGGCTTGTTTATTTTCTTTCCAGGTTCATTATTTCTAGTTCACATTTGGGGTTAACAATTTCAAAACAAGCCCATCAGAGCATATGGGGAAACAAATCACTAGTCATGGCTTGCCATATACTATGCTAATTAAAATTATATGCAAATGAAGTTGTATTTGGCAATGTGTAAATTATTCAAAGCCCTGTGGCTCACTTTTTCTAATGGGGGCTCTCGGTACTGGGCCAGTTGGCTGCAATAGCAGCAAAAGGTAAAGTGAAAATCACCACAGATCTGTGTTTCTAAATTCTATATGTTAAAATGGCTCCTTGCCACAGTGTAAAGGCTTTGCATCAGAGTTTTTAAATGCTTCTAAGTGGCAGCAATTTAAAGAGTAGAAATTCAAGTTAAATTAGCAAAATATGTGTATGTGAAGGGATCCTGTATTACATATGCAAGCAAGTGTCCTATATATTCCAGCATACAAGGGCAGGTTTTTCCATATTGCCTTTCACTTGTTCAACTTTGCTGAGCGGGCTGCTTTTCCTAAACTGCCAGGGATACCTTGTTGTGGTAAAGTGTTTGTATTTGTTAAAAACTAAAATCTTCACCGAAAATGAAAAGAAGTGGACACAGTTTCTCAATGTGGAAGCACTTCCTATTTTACTGAATGAAAAAGTTAAATGTAAATGATATCTGCATGAGAAGGCAAAGCAAGAGAGTGAGGGGCCCCTCTCTCAGTTTGGCTGAGATCAATTGCCATTTGGCTCTTCTCTTACTAGAGCTGTCTAGGACAGGAGGGGCCAAATGGCCATTTAACCTGGTTGCTTCCCAGGGAAGGTGAACCAAGGTGCACTTCCCATTGACATGGCTAGGACCAAAGGTAATTTGACCTGTCTTCTCTCTGAACTGTCTCTCAGTAGAAGTTTTTTCACCTGGCCAGTATGTAACCAGTATATAATGATATGCAAGGGACCTGAGAGAACCTGCAGGGAGGAAAACTCATCCTCCACCCCCAGCTTGGTCCTCCATGCTTTCTCAGCTTCCCTCCTTCCTTTCCTCTCATAGCTCCTACTGCTTCTCCCTTTTCCCTACTCCTTTCCTTCTTTTCTGTTTTCCCCCTCATCTGCAACTCTCTCCCCAGCCTTTCCTTCCTTTTCTCTTGCACCCCCTCTTAAGGGCTCTCCCCCTTTCTCTGTAGAGCTGCACTGTAGCATTTCCCAGCTGGTGGAGTCGGGTTTTCTGAGAAAGGGGGAATAAATAAGTGAAAGTATCTTTGAGTATGTGGAGACAGCAGCCACCTAACTAAGTGTGGTGCAATGGTTGGACCTGTGGTTGCCTATAAGCATGAAGACAAATTACCTGTCCCTTTAATGGGATGTTATTTACCAGCTGATGTTATTTACCTTCATGCCATGAAAAGTTTAACCAGGTAATTTCCTTTGTATTTCCTCCCTGTACCCTGCTTCTGTCCCTCTCTCCAGCTCCAAGCCTCCCTTTCGCTCACTTTTCTTTGCTCACTCTCCATCACTTTTCCCTTTCTTGCCCGTCCACTTCTTGCCTCTCCCCCTCACCTCAAGTTTCAGGATAAAACGTCAGCAGCCATGTTAGATTACTTAGGCAACCAGACAACTGTCTCTAATTGACTAGACAGCCCAAAATGGCTCCTGAGATCTTGTAAGGTAATCTTGCAAGATCTTGGGGTTTTAAAATTTCAAAATCTTATCTCTTATATTTTTTAACTTAAGCTTTTCTGCTAGCCTCAGGGTTCCTCCAGGCTTGTAGAAAGGTCTCCCCTTTCTGTGGCTTGCCCTATTATATGGATTTCTGATTCTTACTTTGGAACCAGGTTTGGATGCAAGAGTTGGTCCCTGAGATTGCTAATGTTATTCTTTGCTTCCCATCTTCTTTTGGGCCGAGTCTATTAGATTGCAGGTCGTTATTTGGAAACTGGCTCTATTAAAGTGCATTAGCAGAAGGACAGTATGTAAATATAGAGAATAAAAAGAGGGAGCAGAGACACGTTCCAACCCTTGTAATCTATATGATTTTCCTTTTTTTTTGGCGCATAATATTTTGTATGCTTAAGCGCATGTTCACAGACCTCTTCAAACAGCAGAGTACTTTCTGTTTATATGCCACACATAGTTCATGTGCCATTTCTGAAGGCTGGGTTGCAGCGGATATTAGCTTGGATCCAAATTTGCCCTTCACACAAAGGATATATGACTCTTGCTGTTTCCCCCACCTGATGCAGCTCCCTGTACCCATATGCTATTCCCAAAGGTCCCTTAAACTCAGGAGTGTCTTTTCAGGGGGTCACAAGTGAGGATGATGCCGAAAAGCCACATTCTGTGATCATCCAGTTCACTAGTTGTTGTTTTTCCCCCCTGAAGATTCAAAACATGTTTTTTGTACTAGGAAAATATCCTTGTTCCATAACAAGAACAGTCTAGTCCAGAATCGTGTTTCCCACAGCGGCCAGCCAGGTACCCTTGAAGGCCTACAGTAGGGCACAGAGGACAATCCCTTTGCCAGCTGCTTATCCCCTCGCAGCTGGTATTCAGAGGTATACTGCCTCTGGCCATGAAAGTCATGCTCAGCCATCCTGGCTACTAGCCATTAAAGGACCTATCCTTTGTGAATTTGTCTTCATTGCCTTTAGCCATTGAAACATCACCGCATCCAGAGACAGTGAGTTCCATAAGTGAATTATGTGTTTATGAAGAAGTCTGGCCTGCATCTGCTGCTTATCAATTCCATTGGGTGTGCTTTAATTCACATAGTTTAGGAAAAGGGAAAAAGTTATCTCTCCTTCCTCTTCTGTAAAACCCTTGTTTTTTCCTGAGCGGAAAGCCCCAAACTCTTAGTCTTTCCTCACAGAGAAGGTGTTACTGTTTTCTTTGTGCAACTGGTACATCTTGGATATTCCTTGTGATATTATTGGTGACCAGATGCACTACTCCCCCTCTCATCCTCATTTCCACACTGTGCACTTCAGATGTTTTGGATTTTTGTGTCTTAATTTAAAAGATCCTTGAAGACTGTGTACTCTTCCTTCCCGCTCTGAAGGAAGGGCATCTTGATCTTTGGGTGTTTCTCGCCCATTGCTAGGGGTAGGCAGGACTAAACTAACAACTTTGTGTCTCCTGGCGAGGAACACCTCCCCTTCCCGTTCTTCTCCTGCCTTCGCTGGGGTGAGAGCGTTGCAGCCATAGCTGCTGCCTGGATAAAGAAGCTCACTCAGCTTCTACCCACCGCAGATTAAAAAATAGCCGAGGGCCTGTCTCGAGTGCTAAAGGCATCCTCCTTTATGGCAGATGCCTCCTTGGACACAGTGATCTTCGCTGCTAGAGCAGTCGCCTCCAATACGGCCATTCGCAGGGCCCTATGGGTAAGGCCATGGTTGGCTGAGTACAGGTCCAAGACCATGGTAATGGGTCACCCATACAAGGGTGGAAAGTTATTTGGAGAGAGACTAGATAAGATGTTCTCCGAAATTAAGGATAAAAATAAGGCGATCCTTAAATCCCATAAAAAGGAACCCCGTCCTGGCCAATACTCTCAGTCCTTTCGATCCTACCATACCTTATCCAGGTTCAGACAGGATCAGAGACGCCCACACTGGGCTCCTCAGAGAGGGTCCTTTCGACATTTCAACAGATTCAACCGCCCCTCACAACCACAGTCCTTTAGGGCGGACAAACCTGACAAATTCTTCAAAGGAAATAAGCAGTGACGCCAGGGATCCAATGGTGTGGGGAAGGTTACAACTTTTCCTTCCACAGTGGCGCCACTCCCAGACGGATGCCTGGGTACTACAAATAATTCAGCAGGGATATCTAATAGAATTTCATCACAAGCCTCCAGATCGCTTTGTCGCATCGCCATGCTACCTCAGTGCTGTAAAACATCAGAGAACGATGGAAGCCATTTCTCACTTGATCCAGATCGGGGCCATAGAGGAAGTACCTATTCAGGAATATCTCCAGGGAGTTTACTCCATGTTTTTCACAGTCCCCAAAAAGAATGGGGACTGAAGGGCTATCCTGGATCTCAAATTTCTCAATCGATTCATCCAGGCCAAACATTTTCGCATGGAGACACTGCGAACCATCATAGAGGCACTGCTTCCAAACACCTTCATGACATCCATAGATCTCACAGAGGCTTCTATGCATATCCCCATCCATCAGTCCCACTGGCGCTTTCTGAGATTCAACTTTATGAACCTTCATTTTCAGTTCAGGGCACTACCATTCGGGTTGACATCTGCCCCCCAAAGTGATGGTGGCTATTGTGGCGATGTTAAGGAAGGAAGGAATCCAAGTACATCCCTACCTAGACGACCTACTCATATGCACCCCCTCATACAACCTGGCACTTCAGCACACTACTCGAGTCATCACGGCACTCGAAACGCATGGCTTTCTTATAAATAAAGCCAAAAGCTTGCTAAGCCCGTCGCAGAGGATCCTACAGCTGGGAGTGGTCATAGATTCCACCACCAATTCAGTATTCTTCCCAACAGACAAGGCCCCCAAAATTGCGGCAGTGGCCAAGTCCACTGTAAAGTCGTCACGACATCAACTGATGGCTTTGACAAGGCTCCTAGGCCTCATGGTATGTCTAGGCCTGTTTCCTTGGGCTCGCTTCCACTCCCAACCACTTCAAGCAGCTCTGCGTCCATTCCAGCTGTTCATCACACACAAGATAGACAAGACCCTCTCCCTCAGTCCAGTGGCCAGGACGAGCCTCTTATGGTGGACCAAAGTCGACAATCTAACAGTCGGACAACCGTATCTACATGAACAGCCAGTCCAGGTGTTTACAGACGCCAGCCTCGAGGGATGGGGAGCCACAGTGGCAGACTCCTTTGCTCATGGCGTATGGAGCCAGTCAGAAACATCTCTCCGCATCAATTTTCTCGAACTCAGGGCAGTACACCTAGCCCTCATCAAATTCCACTTGTCAGAAACAAACATGTGCTAATCAGGACAGACAATGTGGAGACCAAGGCCCACATCAACAAGCAGGGTGGGTCTTGCTCCTCTCGCCGGCACCAGGAATCATCGGCCATCATGATCTGGGCAGAAAAACACCTTTTGTCTCTGAGGGCAGAACATGTACGGGGCATCCACTCAGGCAGATTGGTTAAGCCGTCAGATCCTCCAGGAAGGGGAATGGATGCTGAATACTCAAGTCTTTCAAGCCATCACCAGCTGGTTTGGAACACCCACGGTGGATCTATTCACCTCAGTCCAAAAGCGTCAGGTGGAAAGGTTCTTCTCCCAGTTCTACCATCCGGAAGCAGAGCAAGTGGACGCTTTTCTGACTCAGTGGCCTCCGGGTCTCCTATACACCTTTCCACCATTGCCTACCCTTCTGAAAGTCATCAGGAAGATAAGGGCGGAGAGAGCGGAAGTCATCCTGATCGCTCCCAATTGGCCATGCCGGCCGTGGTTTCCAGCACTCATGGAGCTCTCCATCAGGGCACCTTAGCACATTCCGACATCCTCGGATCTCCTTCAACAGGGACCAATGATTCATCCAGATCCTGGATGGTTTTAATTGACCACTTGGAGGTTGAAAGGGCAAGGCTCTTAGCCCTTGGGCTTTCCGTGGAGGTGGTGGGGACCATCCTTAAAGCCCGACGTCCTTCTACTACAAGGATATATCAATACACCTGGAAAGCCTTCTCCAGGTGGTGTCACTGGAAGACGATCAACCCTATCTCTCCTAAGTTACCTCAGTTACTGGACCTTTTACAGAACGGTGCGCAGCTGTAAGCTCTAGCTCCTAACAGCAGCAGGGCCTTAGAGCGGCAACCTTACGAAAGCAAGTGTCTGCTGTTGCCTCAGTCTATCCCTCTCTATTCACAAAGACTTATGTATCTTTCACAAGATAAAGTTGTGCTATGTACTGATCCTTCGTTCACTCCCAAAGTGGGTTCCCAGTTTCATCAGTCTCAGGAACTTCACCTCCCTTCCTTTTGTCCTAATCCTTCTACTCCCAGAGAGCGGAGTTGGCACACCTTGGACCTGCGTAGAGCTATTCATATTTATATATCTAGAACTGAATCCATTAGGAGAACGGAATTTATGTTTATCTCCATTTCTGCACCCAACAAGGGACTTCGCATGTCCCGACAGTCTATCAGCACATCCATTAGACAATTAATCAGAGAAGACTATCTAGCCAGTGGTCTCCAAGTTCCGAATGGGATCACAGCCCATTCACTGCAAAGTGCAGCCACGTCGGCCGCATTTTTCAAACAAGCCTCAACTGTAGAGATCTGTAAAGCGGCTACTTGGTCCAACTTGACTGCCTTCATTAAACATTATTGAATAAATACTATGGCATCCGCCGAAGCGGCATTCGGCAGATGTATTTTATAGCACGTGGTGGAAGATGATGAGGACTGAGTTCCCACCCGTTATTTCATTGCTTTTGGAGATCCCAAAGATCAAGATGCCTTTCCTTCAGAGCGGGAAAGGTACATTGTTTACTCACCGAGAAGGTTCTTTCCGCTCTGAAGTAGAAGGGCATCTTGCCCACCCAGAGATGGCAACATCATCTTACAAGGGTAGACTGAAGCACACCAAACTGGCCTACGGATTCGATCGGCCTAATAATATTGTAGCAATACATATAGAATAGTTCTAAGTTTATCGTTCAGTTTATTGTTGTTTGTACTCCTTGTTTGTGAGTGCCTTTCCCTGTCGCTTGAGCTTGCTGTAGAATAACTGGAAGGGGAGGTGTTCCTCGCCAGGAGACAGGAAGTTGTTAGTTTAGTCCTGCCTACCCCTAGCAATGGGCGAGAAACACCCAGAGATCAAGATGCCCTTCTACTTCAGAGTGGAAAGGACCTTCTCGGTGAGTAAACGATGTACCTTTCTGTGCAATTCAAGTTTTGAAGCACTCAACCAGGATTTTTTTTTTATTAAACCAGCAAAGAGCAATAAGGTTCCCTCCTCCTCTTTCCCATGGCTTATAATTCCACAAACCTTTGGAAAAAATATTGTGTCTGTGGATTTCCCCTCTCCTGTGCTAGATGGCTCAGGTTAAAGGGTTTTAGGAAGTGTGTGAGTTGCAGCAGCACACCTGGGTACATCTGCAGCAAAACGTTCCCCACCTCCATCACCTAGTCAGTGGTTTGGGGCACTGATCGATGCTGGAAGATATTCTCAGTCTGCGGCCTCCAGCCTGAAAGAAGGCAGAGGTGTCTGAAGAGGAGTGGTTGGTAACTTGCCTGGAATAGATTCGCAAGCGCTGCATATTTGTACCTCCCGCATTTGCCTTTCTGTTTTAAAGCTTCTGCCGTTTTCTTTTTTAAATTTTTCTCTCATGGGTGGCATGAAGCCTGGCCTTCTGGTACTTCTCCAGCTCTTGCAGTCCCAACTGGGAAAGGAGCTTGCCCCAGGAGGGGTTTGCCAAATTGAGGCGGTCTTTCCTAATTAAGGGACAGTTGAGGGCATGGCAAAAGTTTTGCCACTTTCTCTGTGCTGGCAAATGAGTAAAGTGAGACCAGGTGCATTGGCATTTTTTTTCCAGGCCTTTTTTTGAAATGGATGTCGAACCTTCACAGATTTCATTGCCACATTTTATGGCTGAACAACATCCATTTAAGTTCCCCTTTTCTCTCATAGGTACCAGCTGCAACGGACTCCTAGCTCACCTTTTGCAAAGCTCACCTTCCCAAACTAGCAGAGGAGCTATGCTTTCTTCCAAACAGCTTTAGTTTCACAGAACAGGTTTGCTCAGAAAGGATGCCTTTCTGAACAGCCACTAATGGTCAAGAATCTCTTGGTAAGGAATTATGGTTCAGCTAAAACGTTACAGAAAAAGCAAGCGAGCTGTGAGGCTGGCTGAGGCAAAAGGACTCACTCGAGACATGGCAAGAATCCCACAAGGCGAGTGCTTTTGCATCAGCTAGGCATATTTGGATCAGGCCTAAGAAGCATCAGACCAAGAGGAAGATCTCCTCCCAACAGAAGCAGAATTGTCAAACGCCTCTGTCCCCTTTTAAAGCAGAGGCCACCCAGCTTCCCATATTGCTTGCCGCAACTTCTCAGCTATTTCCTCCTCCCAATTTCTGCACCATGTTAATGAGGCCTGAGGGGCCTGAGACATTAAGAAAAACAAAGAAAACAAAGGAGGAGAGGCTCCACATCCTTGCTTTCTAGTTTAGAGAGAAGGTGATGCCCTTTCCCTGCAGTGCAATGAATCCCCCCACCTCCCCTTGCTTAGACCCAGAATTAATTACTTGATTATAAATCCCCAAGTGGTAGTTTATAATAGTAATATTACCCACAAAATTGGGTTTTGGTGCCATCCCCCCCCTCAGAAACCCCCCTAGTCAGTTAATGTTTCTTCCTGCTCTGTCCTCCCCCTTTCATTAAAGGTTTGAAACTAGGCAGACTTTTTTTTCTTCCCTGAGGGGGATTAAACACAGAGACAGAATTAAGTGCAAGCGTCTGCAGATTCTTGGGCAGTATGCCCTTGATGTGGTGACTGGAGATGCCCAGCACTGATCCTGTACCAGCAACACTTGGCTGGAGAGCTTTTTCTCCAAGCCAAGCCGTTAAACAAATGATTCAAACTGAGTAGTCATTTTGGGGATGCAAGTTTCGATTTGATTGTCTCCCCCCCCCCCATTTTTTTACAGGAACTCTGAGATACTGCCTTTTCCCACTGGAAAATGTGTAATCATTTGCACCGAGTGGGACTTGATAGCACAAGTAGAAGAAATAGAATACTTTGTGGAGGTTTGAAATACTTTGTGTTCCCCTTTATCTCCTGGTTTTTCTAGGCTTGCGCTGCTCTGCATAAAGATTTTGTGGAGACTGGAATATGTCCAGTTGTGTTTGCAACGTAGCCATTTTTTAATACACACAGACACTCAAGTGCAGACCAGAAAAACATTTCTGCGTAACCTAATTAAAATGTTATCTGATGGGTGGGAGAGAGAATTGTTAAAGTAAAATAATCCTCCATTTATTCTTGTACCTGTGTTTCCTCTGCAGTAAAGTAAATCCAAATTCTGTGCCATAGCAATATAATTCTGCATTAAAAACAAGCTGCTTAAGAGCTGCATTCCTCTTTCCCTCACACATAGTAAAGAATGCCTCTGCTGACATGTTGCTTGCTGTGACAAAAGTGTATCATCTAAAAAGCTAAAAAAATATGTGGGGGTTTTTCATAGCTGCTTCTCTAACTCCTAGACAAATATATGGAGATTTAATTGATTAACATTCAGACAGTTAATTAAGATTAAAGAAGGCAACAGATGAAAATTTTAAAAGACAAAGCTCTAATCTGAATAAATGAAACAAATGTCATCATCCTCATCCTCGCTGCCATATTTTATTTATATGGAGCTCAAAATTACTAGGCTCCGTACAATAAAATTTTAAAAAGATGATTCTCTGCCTGCAGGCTGACAATCTGAAATTTGCTGATCTAGTGGGAGGTGGAAGACAGGAGAGGGAAGGGAACAAAAAAATGTATAATCGATTCTTTATTTTTATTTTATTTATTTTTAGACTTATATCCCACCCTTTATCCCAGATGAAGCCGGGCTCAGGGCAGCTAACATCAGATAATAACACCATAAGACACAATTAAAATATTCAAAAATTACCCCCAGCTAAAAACCGAACAATCTTTAAATTAAAGTCAAATGGTTCTCGTTTACCTACACCCAGGGCCGCAGCCAGCCCAAGGACACAGTCAGGGTCCCCTATTAGAAAATTAGATGAAATAAGTGGCGAGGGGAACAGGAAGGAAGGCCAGAATGGTAAGTATGTGGTCGTACAGACATTTTCTTGTTTGATTTAGAATGGGTTGGAAGGTAGTCAGCATGATGTAGTTCTTAGTGTATTGAGCTAGGATCTGGGAGACCTAGGTTTAGATCACTACTGTGCCAAGAATTTTACCAGGTGACTTTGGGCCAGTCACTCTCAGCTTATCCTACTTCACAGGTTTCTTGTGTAAGGATAAAAAGGGAAAAGGAGAGCCATGTGTGCCTCCTTGAGCTCTTTGGCGGAGGGGCAGACCATGTCACTGCCTCTCACCCTAACCTGACCACAGAGTGATTGCAAATATAAACTGTCCTGAGCTGCTTCAGAATAAGGGCAGGATTCAGATGTAAAACACAAGCAGACCACAATTATTGCATCATAGTTAATCTGCAATCCCCATTTTACTCAGCTTTCAGAGAGCGGGTTTAATCATTATGAAAACAAGGTATCCATCAGCAGGATATCTGGGTAATGTTATCTAGTATAAAGGTGTGCAATTTACAGTTTGTTAAGGTTATATGCTGTCAACAAAACCCACTTGTTGATGTGAAAGGCAAGACACTGTAAGACTGGTTTATCTGGATCTTTATTATGATCAAAAAAATTCATGTGCCTTAAACGAGACCAACTTTCTCATGCAACAACTCTTTGCCTAACATGCTTCCATGCTTCCAACTTATTCTGAACCAGTGAGGACTGATGATGTCTTTTCTTTCTTGCTCCCTATCCAAAGAAAGAACATTTTAAAAGAAAGAAATAGAATTGTGTGAATTTTCTTCTTCTGTTCATTCATTGTGCAATTGTCAAAGTGCCATGTTGTGGCTCTGGCTCAATATTTGATTTTTCGGGTGGACATGCAGGTGGATAATTAAGAGCAAAGGACCTAGAAAAACCACGTGGTAATGGCAGTTAATTAAAAACCAGCTGAACTGTGAAAAGTTGGTACTGTCATCTATTAGTACAAGCAGACCTTCAAAATGTGTGACTCAACAGACATGTCTGAGGACTCACTGTAGTTCAATAAACCTCTTGTGTTTGCTATAGAAGACTGAGAGAAAGGGTCTTTGGGACATGTAGCAGCCAGGATACATGGGACTGGACTGGATGTAATGTTAAGCTCAGGTGGGTTCAGTGATCCCCTTTCACTAATTGTGCTTCTGTACTTTTTTGTCTACTGGAGGAAGTCTTAAAGGCATGATTGCATCCAACCTATGGTTGGTAGGCTAAATCTGATGGGTCACAAGTTGTGTAGGCTTCCACGAAGCAGGTATAAATCTTTTAAAAGGTAAAGGTCCCCTGTGCAAGCACCAGGTCATTCCTGCTGAGGTAGACTGGGGAATCTATTCTTTTATACTGTGTTAATGGTTTGTTCATGAGTGAGTACCTTGTTCACTGCCTATGTTGTTAAGCACTTAAAGAACAAATGTTATTATTTAAAACGTTTTATGCCACCTTTCTACTTAACTTAAGGTTCCCAAGGCGGTGAACAATAAAACAATTAAAACCAACTTATATATAAATATATAAAAACACTATTATAAAAACACAAACTTATAAATGGGAAGAAAGGTCAGTGAGGGGATGTCAAACAAAACATTTTCTCTTTACCCACTGGCTAAAGACAATGGGCGAAAACACACACCTGGTTTCAGCCATGATTCAGCCAGGATCGAATGCACATTCGATGAAACACATGCGTTCGATCCTGGCTGAAACAGGGAACAAAGGAGGCTAAAGCGACCGTGTGTTTTCGCCCAATGATAGAAGAATAGAAGAATGTTCTTCCCGTCTTCACATGTCCCCTAGCACACAGATGGTAGCTTTCTCACAACCAGATATTGATCTTTGTTTTTCATTTCCAGATTAGTAAGGGGAAAGTATTCCTGCAATTTCTAATGTGGGTCAGAATCTCCAGTGCACACTTCAGGCCTTGCTGAGGTAGACTGGGGGATCTGTTCTTTTATACTGAGTGTTAATGGTTTGTTCATGAGGGAGTGCCTAATGCACAATTGTGAGGATTGGATTAATCCATGCTACTTATTCTTGTGTTTTGGGATTCCATGGAAGGGATCAGGAACGTACAGGTTAATTAGTAGAAGCAATTTCAGGGTTCATATGATACAAAAAAATAGCAGAAGTGAAATCTGGAGAAAAATGCAGAGCTCCACACTCCAAAGAGGCCCATGTGGCCAGTTGTGTTCTTCTTTACCTGTGGCTGTTTCTGTTGCTAACAAAAGGAAATGTCAGGAAGCTGAAGAGCTAAAAACATGGAATCAAGGAGAAGTGCCTTGGAGAATCTGCTCCTCATGATCCATTTTCTTGCAAAGGTTTTTAAAGCCTGTGCAGGGAAATGGCCAAAAATTGTCTGCAAGCGCACATCACAGGGAGATGTGTGAGTTGCCCTTCACACCAAAAGCAAAGAAAGAAAAAGCACAGGATACTATGCTGCTGCTTTCCTTGTTTCTGCCTCTACCCACACAAGTTTTGGGATCTTCTTCCCTGTTTACATTCTTCATATTTATGCCTGGGTATTAATAAGCTACCCTGACCTGGATGTCCCAGGCTAGCCTGATCTTGTCAGATCTCAGAAGCTAAGCAGGGTCAGCCCTGGTTAGTATTTGGATGGGAGACCACCAAGGAACACCAGGGTTGCTGTGCAGAGGAAGGCACTGGCAAACCACCTCTGTTAGTCTCTTGCCATGAAAATCCCCCAAAAGGGGTCGCCATAAGTTGGCTGCGACTTGAAGGCACTTTACACACACACACTTTAATAAGCTGCAACAATTGCCTTGCACACACTTTCTGGCTATTGTCCAACATGTACTTTTGAATCATAAGTTTGGAAATGTGATAGGACAGTTGGCTCTCCATGCAATGCATTTCTTGGGTGCTTCCATTATTCCTTGTAACTGCAGCAGCTATTAAAGTGCAGGATCCCATTTCTAAGGGTCTAACAGCCTTTCCCCTCCTTGTTCCTTCTGTTGCAGAAGATGCTGGTGAAGCAGCAGGACCGCCTGGAAGAGCGCGAGCAAGACATTGAGCAGCAGCTATACAAATTGGAGTCTGACAAGCGGCTGGTTGAAGTAACTGGGATTTATTTTATTGTGCCTTCCCTGATGCTAGAACCAAGTACCAGCCAAGAGCTGCACCCACCAAGGTTTTCTATCAGAGGAGTTTCTTGATAGGACATCTTGGAGGGAAGAGGGTTGCAGCCAGAATACTGAGAAGCTAACCTTACCATGGTGGGCCCAGATAGCCCTATCAGAATGGGCTTGTAAAGACAGTCTGTAGCATGGCTTCTGAGCAAGCTACTATCCAGCCAGAACATATCGAGTCTTACAGGGAAGTCTTGTATAGAGAGAGCAACTGTGCAGGTTCTGCAAATTATTCCACCACCTCTCCTATGCTGTTTGGTGGACTTTACTTTGTTTTGCAGGGACCAGTCCCCAAATGTTTGGTTCTTGGCATGTAGACCCCTGATTAAAGCATCTAACTCTCTCCTTCCATGATTAGGGACAAAAAAACCTAAGACTCCTTGCGCACAGCCTATTTTAATGTATTATACCCCATTCTCCTTCCAGGGTCCTCTGTCTATGACTGGATAACATTTTCTCTGACACTTAGAACAAGCTATGGCCACTGTATCCTATTTTTAAAAAAATACCTCCATACTCCTGCAGCCCCTTTTATGTTTTAGTAAAGTAAAATATGTAACCTGTTTTGTTCCTTAATAAGCACACTAGAGGAAATGGACAGAGCCACGAAGCAACCTCCCCACTATACAAGGTGTGACATGAGCTGAGCGTGGGTGTCTCTCCTTCCCTTTTCCATTTTATCAGGAGAAAGTGAACCAGCTGAAGGATGAGGTGCGCCTGCAGTATGAGAAGATGCACCAGATTCTTGATGAGGATTTGCGCAAGACTATGGAGATCCTAGACAAGGCTCAGGCTAAGTTCTGCAATGAGAATGCTGCCCAGGTGTTGCACCTCAGCGAGCGCATGCAGGAAGCTAAGAAGCTGCTCAGCTCCGTTCAGGTCATGTATGACAAGACCGAGGACATCAACTTCATGAAGGTGAAGTGAGGGGTATCTGGGGAAAGGGAGGGTCCTGAGGAGCCTTTGGTGGTGGTGTATGGGAAGGTGTGGGAACTGAAGGTGGCAGTCTGCACCCAGCACCTACTGCTTTCAATTCCCTGTCTGCCTTAGTATGGCACTCAAACCTTCATCCTCACCCTCATGTTGTAACAATGAAAATTTCCTCTTTCCTCTCTTGCTTCTTCAAGGCTACGTGGACTTCTGCTATCCATCCATTACCACTTCCAGTGTTCCCCAGGGGCATTTCCACCCATACTTTCCTTACAGAGCTGAAGTTGATGATCATGGCATGCTTTAACCTCACCTGCCATGGCTATCCCAGATAGTCTTTTATGCCTTTGGCTGGGGCATCCCACTATTAGTCATTTTGAAACCTTCATAGCAAGAGGAGAAAGAGTTGTGGAGAAAGATTAGTTCACCAGGAAGAGCCAAAGAAGTGCTTTCCTCTTTCCAGTCCTTTAATATAGCAGTGCAGTACTATTTTTGCATTTTCAAATACCACCTAGTCATTTCACCAAGAGTCAGAAATGTCCGAAAGAGTTTTTGCATCTATTGGGAAATGTAACAGGGCTTTGTTGTTCAAAAAAAGTAGACCAAAACGTGGTGAGCTGCTTCTCCTACTCTTCTGCCTACAAATGATTTAACTGTTTGGCATTAGTCTAGAAGACACCCCCTTAATCACCTGCATATTAGACAAGTTGCCTATATAAATATTAAGGTTATTGACTGTGTGTTCAGAATAAACCCCTACTAACCATTTCCCCACACACATTGTACCACACCCTTGACCTAATGTGTGGTAAAATAATCCTTACCACTTGACAGGGTGACTTAGATAGCAGACTATTTCTGGGCAGTTAACCCAACTGCATGGGCTCAGAGATGCAAAGCAGCCTGTGTTCGGGCTGCTTCTCATTTTGTACTTTCTTATGGATGCCCAAGAACAAAGTGTGCATGCTCTATAATAATTCCGAATGGAGCATACATTTAAATTATTGTTGTTTTAGTGCGCAAAATACATTGAGGAAGAGTCATTAAGCAAAGGACCGGGCTTCAGCTTCAGGGTATGTTATCAGGACTCAATGTGGTGCAGGCAGGAGGGTTGGACAAGGAAACAAGTTCGAATCCTCACTCTCGATCCTGAAACTCGCTTGGTAACCTTAGGCCAGTTGTCGTTTCTCAGCTTCACTTGGTTATTGTGAGGATAAAGTAGGAAAAGTAATCTGTATACATTACACTACGCTCTTTGAAGGAAGGTGTGATGCAAACGTGGTGGTGACATTTGCATCACACAGTCCAAGGCACAATCTTAAGAGATGTCATGCCACTAATTTACTGAAGCTATGTAGGTCCAGGTCTAATGATGGCCCAGACCCCTAACTTACAGAAATGTTATGTAGAATAAGGGAGGTCTGGTAATCCTGTGCAAGCTAGCCAGTTCTTTAAGGGTTAAGGCAAACGGATGATCACCATCACCCAATCAGAAAAATTATGTATGGATGACTACAACTTGGGGCGAAGTTTCTCCAGGGAAAAACCAAGCAAGCATCCTTGGGTATGCAGAGAAGGGTTTTATCATTCAGATTCTGCTTTAATAGTTTGCCATGATGTAGGATTTCCCTCACTGCTGATGATACATAGCCATTACCCCATTGGGTTTCCCAAGATCAAATCTTCCCATGTTATACAAGAAATGGTTGAATAAAAGGGTCACCTCAGATCTTGTACTTGTGTGGTAAGCACCCCCCTCTGGGGCTAATCTAAAACTCTCAAAGACCAGATGGTGCACTCCTTGGTTTAGAAGATACATCCTTGACCTCTTGGATCAGTACTGTCTGTCGAAAGGAGGCTTTCGAAGTGAATTTCAGCAACTGGCTCACAGGGTATTTGCACCCTACTGGAGTGAATACTTCTGCCTGAGCTGCTCTGTCTGTTGCCCAAGTTGTGCTGTGTAATAGATACTCAAAACAAGACCAGTCCAATGGTCAACTTGGTAGCAAATTAAAATATTAGTTTGCGAGGGTGTGGAATGGTTACCTGGAAGTGCCTTTGAAGAGAAGAGTTTTTCTGTGCATGGAAGTGGACTAGAGAAGCATATGGAAGTTAGAATAAGTCTTTGCTTCGGGGATCATGGATTGTAGCTTCAGACTGTAGCTAAAGTGGTCGGTTGAAGCTTAGAATCAGTGTTGTACAGCAAATACAGTGTTGGACTGAGGCCTTGGCTGGAGCTCTTACTTGAATTAAATAATTGCTAAGTGGATTCTGGTTCCTGTTAGAGAGAATATGGGCAACCCTCATACAGGCTCATGAAGCCAGCCCTTTTTGTTCCACCTTTGTCATCCAGAAGGACTAAAAGGGGAGCATAGCCTTCCAAAAATTGTTGAAATTCTGTAAAGTGGCAATAGTTATTCATATTTGGTCTTCCCTCTGAACAGATTATAGTTGACTGATCAATTAGATATATCAATAACTTGCCATTTATACAGCACCTTAATTCTGTAAAGTAGTTCAGTATTGTTGTCTCCATAAATCCGTATAAGGAGTTGCCAGATACTGTAAAGATGGACAGTCAGCTCATCTAGCTCAGTTCTAGCAGTATCCCTCCCAGGTCTCAGACAGAAATCATTCTTAGCCTTGTTACCTGAGATCATTTTGCTGGGGATTGAACATCAGATTTTCTACATGCAAGCTTGTGATTTTCTTCAAGGAACAGTCCTGTCCAGGTCGTGCTGCATGTATTTGGAGCATTAAGTATGGTTGTGGTGAGTGAGGTGGGGCTTGGGAAACCAGAAAACAAAAGGAAAAGCAGACAAGTCAGCAGGTTTGGATAAGGTGGAAAAGCTGTGCTATAAGAGAGCTGCATGACTGACAGTTTCTGATTTCATTTTCTCTCTTGCCTCCTAGAATACCAAGTCAGTGAAAATCTTAATGGATAGGTAAGAAATTCATTTGTGAGCAATATGGTTTTGGATGAAGCAGGAGGCATATGTTTCATATAGCAAGTCCAGATGATCTCCTGGGAATGGAGCTAAGGTGACAGTGAGGGGTGGGAGGGTATGGTATAAACCAGTGGTTCTCAACCTTTTTCCAACCGTGGCCCCCTTCCGACCTTGTTTCCTTCCTGTGGCCCCCCTGTCCTACTGGTAGAAAGGTAGCTATATAAATGTTTTGTTTGTAAATAGCCAAGGAACAAAGAAGCATAAACAGCCACACAAAATGCACACATGCAGTTCTTATTGGGAAACTGAAATTTACAGAAAATACCCCACAAAAAGGGAATACAACACTCTAATAAACAACAATGTTCACATACAAGGGAGAACAAAGCCTCTACCACTGTTTTCTATTTTCTTCACTTCTTTGTTTTATTTTTTCTTTTCTGTTTTCTTTTCTCGGCCACTTCTCTGTTTTCTTCACTTCTCACTTCCCTCTGTGGCCCCCTATTCTCGTGCTGTGGCCCCCCATTTACACAGTTTTCACCTGTGGCTCCCTTGGAATATCCTGGGGGCCCCCGGGGGGGCATATGGTCCCAGGTTGAGAACCACTGGTATAAACTGGTATTCCACCTGCTGTTGCTTATTGCACTGTGATGGGATTTTCTTTGGACCAACATATTCCAGAAAGGTATTAAGTTCTAGTCAGATGCAGGGATGGAGTGGGAGTGGTATTGCTACAGCTAAATTCTGATATCTATATTTTAAGAATAACATTGGAAAATTGGCCCTAGTTCTGATCACAGTGTCAAGAAAGAACTGTGCTTTGGGAAGGAACCCTTACAGTAAAAGTATTAAGTACACCCAATCTGTTTAGCTTTCCATAAGAAAGGCTAAGAAGAAATTGGATTATAATGCCCAGGCACTTTCACAGGGGAAAAAAGGGATGTTTTCATGGCTCAGAGGGAGATCAGATGACTGATTAACTGTACAAAGTCCAGTTAAAAATTAGGGCAGCATCTTAATGTGCACTTATAATTTGTGGGGCATGGCTCAAATCGAGACTGAAAATAAGATATTCATTGGCTGGATCCCATTTCTAACATGCTGCTTCAACTGTCCTTGAGTCCTGCTTTATAGTGCAGTCCTAAACAGAGCTACATCCTTCTAAGCCCTCTGATTTCAGTAGCCATAGAAGAGTGTAACTCTGCTTAGAATGACACTGGTGGTATCTGCTCTAAACAAGCAAGTTAGATCTATTTAAATTTGTTAGCCACCTTGATGGCCCTGGTGAGGGGAGAAATGCAGGGTATAAATTTTGTAAATAAATAACTATTGTGGTACTGGCTTGCATTTGGCTCTGTCCTGTGTATCCAGCCAATTCTGAGGAGGTCCAAGACATTAGGGCATGGAGCCCTTTCCCAAATCTCCTATCTGTGTTGGGCATGCCAGGCAATTTTGATGGAATATCGAAAGAAAAAGGTTGTGTGTAGGGTGCAAAAGTTCAGTGTATAGAATCAAAGCAGAGTACAATGGCTTCTCCTAAATATAATAAGAGAGACGATGTCAGGAAATTCTCTACTGCACAATTGTCTCTTCACAGGGCTTAAGCTGTTTTTAGGGGCAAGGTTCCCCAGGAGAAAGGCAGGAGAGAAATGCAAATATTTTTCAACTGCTGTCAGAAGACCAAAAGGAAACTTATTCTTTGTTTTGTAATATACCGTAATGTTCCTTTAAGGACCCAGAACTGTACAGGAGGTAGCCTGCCCCCTCCCAAGATTGGCCATCTCAACTCCAAGCTCTTCCTGAATGAGATTGCCAAGAAGGAGAAACAGTTGAGGAAGCTGCTGGAAGGTGAGTGTTGCCTCCTCAATCTTTCTTTCTCTTGTCCATGCATGGACAAATCCTCACTGACATAAACAGCAGCCCAACAGGGAAGATCATTGTACATTTCTGCCACCTTAATCTTGGTGTTGCTCATCAGTAGACTTAGAGGAACCAGAGGGTATCATCAACATGGAGAGAGGGCATAATAGTAGGGGACTAGCTGTTTTACTAGATGACAGTCATATGAAGAACACATGAAGTTGCCTTATACTGAATCAGATCCTTGGTCCATCAAGGTCAGTATTGCCTACTCAGACTAGCAGTGGCTCTCCGGGGTCTCAGGCAGAAGTCTTTCATATCACCTGCTGCCTGGCTGTTTTTTAACTGGAGATGCCAGGGGTTTAACCTGGGACCTTCTGCAGGCAAAGCAGAAGCTCTACCACTGAGCCACAGCCCCTCCCAACAGTCCTTAGGGCCCAACATATTGCTTTTTGAAGCTGTCTCTTAAGATCATGTCTTGAATTTGATCACTCACTTCCCATCACCAGCTTTGTTGAGATTAAAGCTAGTATTAAACAGTGCAGGGCATTCTGCAATTGCAAACATTTATTTGTTGTAGAGCGGGAGATAGCTATGTTAGAAAAACCAGTTGGGCATTAGAACATTGTCTTTGTCCCACCTGAACCCCAAGAGCCAGAGCTTTCAAGGCAGGAAGGAGTCCTTCCTAAATAAGAGTGGCCAGTTTAAAGGAATGTGCCCTTCTCCCCAGTTGTTGAACCATTGTAGTCTGATCATAGGACAACTGTGGCTGATGAATAGTTGCCACTTCCTGAGCACTTAGAACCCAGAACGATGACTGATAGGGAAGGCTTAAGCAGTTGACTTGGGGAGGTTCATGTTGGCAAGGTTTAAGGAACCCCCGGTCTGGTATTACAGGTAGATCTGTTTCTGTCTTCTCCTAACTCCTTGCATTTTTACTCAACTTATTCTCACTAAGTCTTGGAGAGGGCCTGGCTTCCTTTTCAATGTGAATAGGATTATAGCCATAGACTCTAATCATCTTCATGCTCTGAAAAGCAATGTATTTACAGTATGCCTACAAGTCTGCAACAGCAGTACTTCTGCACAAAAACATTGTGTGTGTTCTCTTTGACATGACATCAACAAGAGCTTCCTATGCGATGCATAGGTTTGCTTTACAAGAGGGCAGTAGTTTGGTCTCAACTGGACTATTTTGTCCAGTTGAACTCAAAGATTGTGAGGGAGGTTAAAACACATGACATACAAAATAAAGACAAAACAGCTGAGCTTATCATAAAGAAGATTATTAATATGTTACCAGATTTCAAATAAACATTGGCTGCCGTTAAAATAATAATAACAAGCACACAAAACAACAAAAATGAAGTGAATTGCTCTTATGTCCACATCTCAAATACATTAGCAAGCAGCATTGGGTACAAATTGCAGCCTTCCAGATCTAGGAGAGAGATCAGGAAAATAAAACTTCTTTATTGTACAAGCATTTGGCAGATAAGCAAGATGCCCATGGCAGTCGCTGAACCTCCTTCGAGTGAGATTTTGAAGAGAGGCCAGATGACTATTCGTCAAAGGTGGTTTAGGTCTAGAGAGTCCTATTGTTGTGAGGCGTTGGAAGGGATGAGCCTTGATATCACTTCTTACTCCCTGCTTCTATGATTTTACTTAATTGGCCTAATGAAATGTACAGTGTAATTCTAATGAGAGTTGGATTGCTCTGTTAATCACAACAAGATAGAGGTGCTACTGGTGAGCAGAAGGACTGACCCAAGAATTGAACTGTCTCCTGTTCTGGATGAGGTTGCACTCCCACTGAAGGAGCAGGTTTGTAGCTTGGGGGTGCTGCTGGACCCAGGCCCTCCTGTTGGACATGCAGGTGACAGCGGTGGCCAGGAACACCTTTCACCAGCCACAGGTGGTAAGCCAGTGCAGCCTTTCCTGGGCAAAAAAGATCTTGCTGCTGTGGTGCATGCTCTGGTAACATATAGACTACAGCTATGCATTCTGCATAGGGCCGCCTTTGAAGAGTTGGTCTTGTGTGCAAGTTACAGTTGGTTTTGTGTGCAGCCGCCAGATTGTTGACTCAAGTGGGTCTTAGGAACAATATCACTCTAATTATGTTCTTCTAGTTTTCTTCCGGGTCCAATTCAAGGTGCTGGTATTAATTTTCAGAGCCCTGTATCAGGGGGACCAACATACCTTAAGGGTTACCTACTGCTATATGAACCTACCTGACACTATGGTCATCTTTGTGGTTCCTGCTTCTAGTGCCCCTGCTATCGGCTAGATGGGTGGTGACCTGAGAAAGGGCCTTCTCAATCATGGCACCAAAACTATGGCATTCCCTTCCTGGGGAATTCATCTGCCCCCCTATGTAATTTTCTTTGGGTGAAGAATTTTCACAGACCCCTTTTATGCATCTGTGTGTTTTGTTTAATTGGTTTTAATTATTTTATATGTATCACCTTGTGAACCTTAAATTGGTTAGACAGGTGGTATCAAAATGTCTTAAATAAAATAATTCCATCTGATTGCACGGTGAGGTTTTTCTGGTTATGGAGTTTGGGGACTTTGGCATAGAGTGTGCAACCAGGATGTTACTTGATAGTCAAAGAGCCAATAAGAATATTGTCGAAGGCTTTCACGGTCAGAGTTCATTGGTTCTTGTAGGTTATCCGGGCTGTGTAACCATGGTCTTGGAATTTTCTTTCCTAAGGAAAGAAAATTCCAAGACCACGGTTACACAGCCCGGATAACCTACAAGAACCAGCCAATAAGAAGCTATGTTAAGGAGCCCATAAGAAGCTATATTAAATGGAGTCTAATCCAAGAAATGGAGTATAGTAATCAGGGATCAGGCAGCTTTCCTTGTGCAGTTCACTTTGGCCAGGGGGTACTTGTTGCCAAAATCTGGATTCCTTAACTGCTAGTTTATTGCTAGCAGCTCTCCAGAATCTTAGGCAAGTTCTTCCCTACCCAGCATTCTCTTCTCTTTTGTAAAGCACCGTAAAATGTGGTTTAGACTAGGTCTGTCCATGTCCCTTATTTAAGTTGCTTGAATTGGGTCTAGATCTGAATTTTGCTTTTATGACTACGTTAAAGTTCAAAACAATTTGTATATTGTGTCATTTCAGATTTCACTTGCTAGTTCTTTGGGAAGGGATCAGAGTGGAATAGGGATGCTTCTAGATTTTTTTTAAAAAAATATCTGTCCATGTATCATTTGGCTTAGAACATTTCTCCTTAACCTTTCCAGCTGTGGGTTGGAACTGCAAGGGCTCTCTAGGCAAGCATATATAGCTGTTGAATATACTCAACACTTTTATTCCGTAGACTCTTGGAACCTATTTAATTTTTTTGTATTTTTTTATTTTAACAAACACAAACATTAAAGCATAAACTCAATATTGCAATTTATGTGGAACTTGCCATTCAAAATTACAACGCATATCAACTTCTGACATTTCATTTTTGACAAAAAAAAATTTTTTTGCCAGCATTTCTCTGTGCTGGGATCTAGGGTTAAGGGCATTTGCGATCTATGGATAACACTGGATTGGATTGCAGAGAAGCCATGCATTTTATTTGTGATGATTTTTTTTAAGAAAAGAGGACTGCTGGTAATGTTTTATGTTTACTGTGCAATTGCCATGTGCTAAGCACTGTATAGGTGGGGATGTGGAGTGATCTCTGCACAGGAAGCATACAAAGTTCAATAAACATCATAAAGGTGAAAGGGGAGGAGAGGCCTTGGTAACGGAGTATCGAGAACAAGTTGAAGGGAATATTAAACCAGTTGCAGAAGGAGTGAGAATATTGTGGGCCAGGAATTCATGATGATTTTCTGGGCAAAAGGGAGAAGGTACAGGAGGGAACGAAATGCGGGAGGACACAGAGGTAGGGTTGGGGAACAAGGAATCCCTGAATGTGGTAGTAGCACATTAGGCTTCCTCTGCTGTGAGGATCCAGCAAGGAGGGTGAGGTAATACTTGGCTGGGGCAAGGAACCTAATCAATCCAAAGGTTCACCTTGTCCCTTCTGTGGCATCACTTGTAACTGAAGTGCTAGGAACACGCAGGGGAGCGCGGGGGGGCGGCTTCTTCTGGTGAAGAAGCTGAGGCTACAGCTTCCTGCTGTGAGCCACTTCAGGCTCTGTTACATTATGCAAATGAAATAATAATTGCATGTCAGCATACTTTTCCGATACTGGGCAGCAGAAGATGGATGTACCACTTTGTGATTCTGTATCTTCTGTTTATTTATGGAGGCAGCCCTGAGATCTAAGACAGGAAGGGCGGTGGGTGTTGTCTCTGTTTGTATTGGTTACTCTAAGTGCTTGGCATTTTGCATGTATTCTGCACCGGATTCCTGGAGACACCTGGCCATATTGCTGCAGGGTCTCCATAAATCTTATCACCTCATCCAGAATTTGATTACTTACCCTGAGAAGAACCCCTTCACCTTGTTTAGTGTTGCTTGTGTTTGTTTACACCATGTAAGAGCTGGCAAGAAACAAAAGAAATAACCTTCGAATAATCAAGGAGTCTCCTTGCGTCTGTTTTGCAGTAACTAGATGCAAGATTGCTCCTTCCTTTGGCATATCCAGGCAGGGCTAGTTGGATCTGGGGAGAGGATTTCTCCTGTTGTTCACTAGAGGAAAATGCAGGGCTGGCTTCCTCAGGAAGGTAACAGAAAGTGTCTTCTCTCTTCTCTTCCAGGTCCCTTCAGCACCCCGGTGCCCTTCCTGCAGAGTATCCCCATGTACCCTTGCAGTGTCAGCAACTCGGGAGCTGAGAAGCGCAAGCACGCCACAGCTTTCCCAGAAGGTAGCTTCCTGGAGCCATCCTCGGGACCTGTTCCCAGCCAGTATGTGAGCCAGGGGGCTTCAGCTGGTGAAGGCCAGTCTGCACAATCCATGGTGCCTTGTAGCTCCACACAGCACATAGTAGGACTCCCCAGTGGCCCCCAGCCCGTTCACTCCGGCTCAATGTTCAACCCTTCCCACTACCCCAACAGCACCTCATCTCAGCAGTCTGTGCTGTCTCAGTATGGTGGGCGCAAAATCCTGGTCTGCTCAGTGGACAACTGTTACTGCTCCTCAGTATCCAATCACAGCGGGCATCAACCATACCCCCGGTCGGGCCACTTCCCGTGGACAGTGTCATCCCAGGAATATTCCCACCCACTCCCGCCTGCTCCATCTGTACCTCAGTCACTTCCAGGATTGGCAGTGAGGGAATGGATTGATGCATCTCAGCAACACGGACGCCAGGATTTCTATAGAGTTTATGGTCAGCCTTCCACCAAACACTATGTCACCAGTTAACCATCTGGCTTGAATAGAATCTTGTTAATTTTCAAAGATTTTTTTTTAAAGTCTAGATTCTTTTTGTTGTTGTTTTTAAATCAAATCCATTTCCACTTATCCCTACCACATGCCACAGTCTGAGAGTGGCACTGCTGTCGTCTCTAGTTTTAATTTAATTTCTTTTAAATCCTCCCTTGTACCAGGATTGGGGTGGGAGGGGAGCTGCAGAAGAAATTAATAAGGATTTAAATCAAGCATCTACTTCTGGATCATGTGACCTTGCTACTTTAAAGTTTGGAAAACTTTTAAAAGGGACAAACGATCCTTTTCTATTTCAAAATCTCTCGGCTCTTTGGTTTTGCTTTTTAAATTCTTTTTCCTTCCCATTTTTTAAGAAGAGAGAATTTCTATCATTGATTCATTAAGAAACTATACTTGTAGATTTTTTTTAAAGGCTGGGTTTTTTTGTGTTAAAATGCCACGTATCATGCATATTGGCATTTTTCTTCTTTCAGAGATTTGTAAATACACAATGGCAGGAAATGAAATGCACAAAAAAAGGGAAAAGAAACTTTTAAAAAAATAAGAAATAAAAAAAAATCTGTTTTAGTTTCCTGGAAGGAAGTGTGCACCAAGATGGACACGTTCCTTCCTATGTTTCGTTGATGCAACTTCCTCTAACAAGCACTTTGTATTAAAAAAAAGCGGACTTCCTGTTATAAGGCGCAGGTATTTATTCTGTAACCAATTTTAGAACACACACAAAAATATTCAAATAAATGTGATCACTTAGTGCAAACCCCTTGTTTTGCTTTGCCTCCACGGGCACCTCTTTGCCCTGCACATTCTCTGTGATCAGGAAAGTGTTACTGAATCTGAAATCAGACGGCATTTAAAAATACTTTATTTGTATGCCTCCTTTAGAATTATTTACCTAAAATGCTTGGACTGGATAAATGTTCAGGAGGGTTGGTCAAATACACCGGTTGATGTCCTGCACAGTCTGATGTTGTATACTTTCTGTTAGGTTATAAGGAGACATTGGAACCTGAATTAGAGCAGTAGCACATGGAGGAAAGGAACATTTGTCTATGGTTGCTGTATTTAGAAGATACACAGTGTGATATATCTGGGCTTTACTGCTTTATTGTTAGGCCTTACTTAAAATGCAGTAAAGAGTCTGGGACAGAATTTGGCTTCTTGAGAATGTCATTTTTCATTTGCAAGAACTGTACCAGAAATATATTTTTTCATACCATTAATTATTTTGTATATTGCCACATTTAAATCTTTTTTCCTCCATTTCATAAGGATGGTGACCTGTATCCCTGTCATGATCAGGATGTGGCCAACTCCTACAATAAGGATCGGTGGTGCCATAGAGACGTTTCAGCACTGTAGCAAGTGAAAGGGTGAATTATGGACCAGTTAGGGAATGAAGACTAGGGGAAAGTGTTGTGCCAAAGACATGGCAGCAGTCATGTTTCGTTCAAGCAGAAAACTTCACAATGGCAAATCATCTCAGCAGGCGGTCAAGACAGGTGGGCAAAGATACAGGAGATTAAGCATACTGAAGTATTAAGGATCTGGGAACCTGGATGAAAGACTGCAAGAGCAAGGCAGGAACTGGGAGCAAGAAGTTCAATTAATAGCAGCTACTCAAGTAGCAAGTACTTTATGGTCAACAAGGGGCCAGCAACATCACAGGCTGTTCCAGGCCAATCAGAATGTGTCCTCTCCCATCTGAAGGAAGAAACCTACAGATACCTTTTTGGACAAGGCACTAGGGTTGCCACCTCTGGGTTTGGAAATTCCTAGAGCTTTGGAGTTGGAGCCTGGGGAGAGCAGGGTTTGGGGAGGGAAGAGAGCCACCCTCCGGGGGAACTGATCTCTCTAGTCTGAAGATCAGTTGTAATTCTGGGAAATCTCCAGGCCCCACCTGGAGGTTGGAAAACCTTCAGGGTATCCAGTCAAGCAAAACAGACTTGGTCTGATACTCAAGAGGCAGGAAAATCCCAGTCAATATTGATCTAGTTTGCTATTTAGTTTTAGAAAATGATACTGAAAATGATACTTTAGCATTATATGGTGTGGCAGCTGGTGCCTCCAAAAAGAAGAACTGTTGCAGAGTCTGTGCATTAATGCCTGGATCTGTCTCTAGCAGAAAGCAGCCAAGTGGGAGAATAAAGGCAATACAATCAAAAGAAGGGGAGGGAACTGGCCAATCAGCTGCCCTCAAGTGTTGGAATAAGCCACCCTCCCTCCATCACTCAGTTCTCCCTTATGATTCTCACTGCCTAGCAATGCAGATGTTTGTACAATCTGTACAGGCAAGCAGGAAAAGAATTGTGTGAACTCTTTTTGGTTAATGGAGCTTCAAATATTCCTATTTATTTATTTCCATTTTTATGCTCTTATAATGATGCTTAATTGTTTTTTACCCTAAAATAACAATGAGCCAGCTTCTATTTTATATAAGATGGCAATTAGGCACCCTGTGTACACTTGTGAAAGGATTTGCAGCTGTGCCCAGGACTTTAGACTGTGGAAGTGCTGTTGACTTGTCAACTGCTTTTATTGTTGTACATTTGACATGGCTGAAAATTGAGAAGGAGCCAATGGACCCTGGAAGTTAAATGACCAAAGGGGCTTTGGATTTCTTGGTCATGATTCTCAGACTACATAGGTTCATCCTGTTAGTGTCTCTCCAGTTTAAGAGGCTCAAGGATACTGGTTTTCATCACTACAAGAGTCACACATACATCTGTGCTATTAAAATAATGTGATCTTTTAACTATTTTTTTAAAAAAGGGGTTTTTAATCATTTAGATTTTTATATTAATCAAATTGCTTGCTGTGCTTATAGATCTATCTTTGATAGTGTTTTGAGTTGCTTTTAGTTAGTTATCAGGTCTTTTAAAAATGCAGTCTGATTTCTAAATCCTGGGGTAGTGATTGACTCAGTGTGGGCTTGCCTTTGTGGCTGCTCCGTTCCTCATTGTTGTAATGCGATTTATTCAGAAGAGGGAATGTGGCCATACAAAATGTATATAGAAGCAGTTAAGGTTGCTGCTTCTTATCCTGGATGTATGGATGTCTTGAAATTTCTCAATGCTATGGGAATGCAAGTGCCAAGTCCCACAAATCTCACCAGCAAGCTTTAAATAGTACACGTCAGAGGTTAGCAATCCTAGGTATGGAGCTAGGAGTCACAGTAACAGGCCTGTCTCCTTAAGTGTGAGGTTTCTCCAAATACATATAAAAGGGGGATGGGTAAGTGGGTAGTCCAAATAAGAGGCATGTGGGTGAAGAGGACTGAACCATCCCCTGCATACCTTCTCCTCAGTCTGTTCTTTGATGTCACTTTTTCCTGAGCTGCCCTGGTGGTAGAAGTGAGCCTGGATTAGGGGGAAAGAAGCCCTTTGGGGGAAAGGGTGTGTGCATGGCATGTAAGGGGAAAGTCTAGCACCCCTCACCTACATGCCTGTTTTGCTCGTAAGATCAGCCAGCCCTTGCTTCACCTGCGATTGTGGCAGATCCATATTTAAAGAGAGGTGACATCTACTTTTGGTACATCCTTACAGTCAGACCTAAGAGGGCTCCTGCAATTTTGTCCATAGGAGGCAGAATCTTGCCTGGTGCAGCTTTCCCAACTAGAACAGTCATTGTAGAAGAAGCTGCAGACGGTGAAACTTAACATTCTGTACAAATCTTAAAGATACAGGTATTCATTCAGGATCTATCCCTGGGAACCATATAAACAAGCAGCATGAAAAAGTCTTCTCAACTTGCTGTAACTGGGGGTTGGAAGTTGCTTCTTGTCAGAAATGGCACGGTTTATGTAAGGCTGCAATGGAAGGGGTAAGAATAAGGGCCATTATTCAGAGGAGAACATATTTTAACAGAAGCATCATGATTACTGTACCATTTAGGAGCAGCAGTGGAAACCCCTTACTATAAATGGCAGTAAATGTACTTCCTTCTAGAATTAGGGTACTTTACAGACAAGCTTTCCGGTTCCTGGATAGTGACTGATTTAGTTCTCTGGTTATTCTCCTAATGAAAGAGCTCAGTCATGGCTCAGCAGGCTCTGTGAAGCAGAATTTTAGGGAGAGTGTTTATTTTTATTCAGTTTAGATCGAAGAGTAAAATTGCCTGACTACTTAATTATCCTAAAAGTTTATGGAGTTAAAACATGGTTAAAAATGCAGAGCTATTCAGTTCGATTTCCCTCTCCTCCACATGAAGCCTGCTGGGTGACCTTGGGCCAGTCACAAACTCTCTCAGAATTCTCCCAGCCCAAGTGGAGGCAGGCAACGGCAAACCACTTCCGAACTTCTGTTGTCTTGAAAACCCTGCAGGTTCGCCATAAGTCAGCTGTGACTTTACTGCACTTTACACCACCGCCATTCAGCTTTAGAATGCTGCTTGCAAACACAGTTGGTCTCAGCCCTGTCTTTTTCCAGTACTGGGACTGAGCATTGGGTGAACATTCTCTATGCTCTAGTTAGTGTTCTTGTACTGATGGCGGGGAAAGTAGTAGACCAACTGTAGACTGACAGGTGATGACCTCAAAACATGCTAAACAAAGTGATTCTATTTATTTGCTGAAGCTCTCCCAGTTATCTTGCCTGATACTTGTTTAGTTCTATATGCTGTTCATGAGAAGCAAATGGTTAAAAATAAGGCAAGCACATTGTGAAATTAAAACACCTGTGATTACATACCACCCATGTTTCATTTTAAAATCTCCGTAAACTAGTAGGAGTTTATATACCCTGTTGTACAAAGGAAATGACCCTCATTCTAGAGATACTAGTACCAAAAAATCACAAGGTGTTTTAACATACCTTGCTTGACTTATTTTACCTCCTATAAAGTATTTAATATTCAGAATACATCACAAAGGAGAATTGGGAGCACTGCAGCTACTTTGCTTAGCACCTCTTGAGGTTTGCCTCTTTGTTTCTTCATCAGAAAGTTCCCCAATTCTGGCCTGGCACCAGCTGTGACCTTGCATCAGAGGAAAGATTTTTGTCCGCATTTCTTATGCACCTGAAGTAGAACACCGAGTCTAGTGGTTAGAGTATGCGTACTTCTGATTTGCCGCAGTGTTGGTTTGGTATGAATCTAGGGTATATGGCTTCGAACTGCCACTGATTTGGTTTTTACACATGCCTTATAAAAGGTCTGGGTGCATCTTCTTTTCATTAAAACTGCCTTGGATGTAACCCTGGGTACTTATCCTTGTAAGGGACACAGGATTTAGTGTGCACACATGAAAGAGAAACAGCTCTTTACAGGCAGCTCTGAAGTAAAATTCAGCTTGTGCCGCTGAAATAGAGGATGGATACTGTTAAACTTGAGGACCATTTATGGCATCTGCAGTTGGCAGAAGCTTCTCTCATTCTGCCTAAAGAATCTTCCTTGATTTAAAGCCCAGGCTGTTGAAATTGGATCTGGCCTGGGAATCCATAACCCAATTTCAACACACCAATTTTTTTGCTTGTGAAATTTGTCCAAATGGTGGGGGGAAGGGAACAAAGTTCGAAATTTGGTTCCGTAAGAGGTTTAGGTCAAAAAGTGAAATTCAGCTCCTTTTACTTTTGTTTTCTAGGCTCTTTGTTTCTAGAGCATAATGTGCCAATAACCCTTTGTATCCATAGTTGTAAACTTTTGTTTCTGAGTTATCTAAAAGATATCCTGGAAATCGAAAGAGAAACTAACAAAAGCTGGAAATTCTGGGAGGGTTACACCCATAAACAGAAGCCTGCTGTGGGTGATCCAAAAGCAGAATGGTAAAAGCCCCTAGTATGGCCAGCAAGAGTGCAAGCGGGAGAACACACTGAAGAGAAGGTGGGTTTTCTGTGTTTTAATGCTTATGTTACCTCAACTGGGGATTGTTTGCTCTGCAAAGGATTGATGTGGTCAGTCCTCTTCCCCCCCCCCCCCACAAATAGCAGCATGGGAGAACTTTCATTCTCTGTTTCTCTCCACTAACAAGAATATTGTGGAAGGCTGAAGGCTGAGGGAAGGGTGTGTTTATTTGAGGGGGTAGCAAAAAGTCACATGCAAAAGGGAAAATATTACCCATCCTTAAACTAGTTTCATTGCGAAGATAATCTAATACGGCTGGGGTTGTTGCTGAGGGGGGAATGGCTGTTTTCTTGCTGTCTTTGTGATGCAGCATTCTTGTCCAGTCTGGCTGTTCTTCAGCTATAAGTAAATATGCTGTGGGAACTGAGATTTAAACATAATACTTTCGTTTCCTGTACTTAGCTGATACCAGAGAGGGACAGCAAGGGCCATGCACTTTTATGTAATCATTTCCTTTGGTAAACTTGTTCACAAAATGAAAGGGTATTTCAATTGAAGTCAGTCATAAGTTAATAATTCCTCTTAACTCTTTTCTCAAGTTGTGCTATGTGGGATTTACAGTTCTAAACAGGGTTATTTTATTTTATTTTGAAAATGAAACTGAACAGCAAGCTATGGGACTTCTGACTGAAACATACAGGGCCTCCACTGTGAAAATGTTTTCTGGGTCTGTCAATATACTCAAGCTGTGATTCAGGAACTTATTGCGTTGGAGCACTCTCTTTTCTCTGATCCTGTCCTCTCCTTTTCAAATGGCTACCTAATTTGCTCTCCTACATTATACCATCCATTCATTTGATACTATGTGGTAATAGAGAGTAAAGAGTTCAGAATGGTCTTTTTGGTGGGAATTTTGCCTTCCTTGCAGACAAAACAAACTGTGTATTACAGCATAAGTAAAGCTGAAGTCTTATTTTCAGGCTCAAATGGATCAATGTCTATTTAAAGTGGAGAAAAACATAACATTCGACTCCTATATATTGGACTTATGGACATTACAGTGGTGGGTTTGGGTAGAAGATGGGCTTGTAGCTCAGTCTTTCCGACCCTGTCCCTCAAGCAGCTTTCCACTGATCTCCATGCTATACCACTGTTGCTGTCCTCTGCCATCACTGGTTTCCTTCCTATAATGTGGATCCTATAATGTATCCCCCATGGGTAAAACTGCCATTGTATGCAAATTTGCATGGGGTAGTGTGAGGTCCAACTATCTCATGAATATCTAACTGGAAAGCCCTTATTTAGAATACAATGGAAAGCCCTTATTTAGCATTCCTTTTCTGTAATGATATTGCTCATACAGCCAGTTTGGCTCTGAACAGCGTATCACTTAGCATTCCATTATATTCTTGATCATTTAGAGGCCAGCCGTAAAGGGGGTGTCATGTATCAATAGGCGATGAAAAGGTAAATGATGTGACAAAGGAAATACTTTGTATTAGGGCTGCACACATTTTTGGCACACAAGAAATCGGTGGATTGCTACTTCTTTTCCCCCTTTAAAATGGTCTCAATTCCTTGGGAAAATATCACATAATGTCACTGAGGGAAAACTAAACAAACCAGGGTGGTGGTGGCAGGCTCATTCTGAATTAACTTTGCTGGTCTTCGGTGGTGTCATCATTGAGCCAAATCTGATAAGCTATGTGATGGCATCGTTGTCCCTAAGGTGACCGGTGTTGAACAGCAGCTCATGGGGGCTGCAAAGAGGTTGATTGTGGAGCACCACTATCTGAATGACAGGTTCTGATGGAGGGAAGCTCTTGGTACCTTTGGTACTCTCCTCAGAACAATGCTGTAATTGTAACTTTGTAGGAAACACATTTGGTTAAAATGAGACAATAGGGTGTTAACACAAAGGCCCTGAAAAGAGATGACATCATACAGCACTTTGAGTGACTGCGACATAACCTGCAAGTGGTCCTGTCATAAGAGTCTTCCACTACAGGGTTTAGTGGAAGATATGGACCCACCTTGAAAACCTAATTTTTTAGAAATGAAATATTGACTGCAGGTACTTCCCTCTCCCATGACATTCTTCTGATGACTGGTAACAACATGCAAGCCCTCAGAGAAACCAAACTGTATAACAATATTTTAATATTTTATAAAGTGCCTGAAGAACTAGTAATTATGCAAAAAGTATATTAAGAGAGATGAGCCCTTCCCAAGAGATTACAGTCCAGAAAGCCCATCCTTGGAGCAAAAGGGAATAGAAGCAAGGAAGACAGGCTCCAGTTAGAGGCCAAAAGCTGGAGAGAAGAGGTACATTTCCCAATGTTGTTTAAACTGTTGATAAAGAGGGAGAGGTGTCCATTTCAGGGAGCAGTGCATTCCAGAGCAAAAGAGCAGCAGGGGAGAGACACAAAATACTTTGAGCTTATGTAAGTGCATAGTATCAGTAGATGTGATATGAGGAATTAAGGAAGAGGAAGAAGTGTTGGGGCCAGAGCATGATGAGGGTTTTTTGGGGGGAAGGAGGAACACTTACTGAATTACAATGTTTAATATCTTGTATGTCACAAATATGGACAGAAAGGTGGGATATAAGATATTAAAATATCCAGTGGAAGTCAGCTGCTCCCTAAGCTCATGCCGCAGCAGTTTAAGGTTCTATCAGGTGCTTTTCAATCTGCCTTAGCTGCACAGACTCTTCTGGAACCTAAAATAAGAAGTAAGTATTGCCCATCCCTTTATAGGAAAATCTGAAGACCCCTCAACTGATCTGAAAGTGTAGGTCATCCAAAGCCCATGGTATACTGCTGGTGATAAATTTCACACAAGGAATTGTGCTCCTAAAAACCTCAGTATTCAAATTCTAAAACCATCCAGGCCAAGGCATCAAAGTGGTTCTGGAGCAACCGAAGAAAAGAAAACAAGAATGAGATGAGAGGCAGAGGAACGCAGAAAACTAAGCAGTGCAGAAGTGGCACAAAGTTTGACACCCCCTCTGTTTGTCTCCATTAAGAGTAGTAACGTTTGACTACTGGACTCAAGACTACATTTGCCATAGCAAGAACCTCTGTTCAGTGTTCTGCAGCTGGTCAGATACCCTTATTTTCCTTTGCTATTCATTAATGAGCAGTGGGTTTTGTTTAATAAATACAAGAGTCCTGTGGCACCTTTAAAGTCTTAACAAATTTATTGTGGCAGTGGCTTTTGTGGGCTTGAATCTACTTGACCTAATACAAATGTTTACAAAAGTCCACAGAAGAGTGATTCAATAGTTATTAGTCTTCAGGGTGCCACTGGGCTCCTGTTTTTGCTTCAAAAAGCTGGGGCCTGATTTATATATGACAATAGTGATGCAAAAGACCAAACCTGTGGGGTCAGATAATTATGATAAAACACTATATATGGGATGCTGGGCTGATCCTAGGTTCATCATCTTAATAACATGATATGCCTATGAAGTAAAAAAAAGGGTGGCAACTATTAAACTGTACTTCAGTAACCTATCTTTTCTCATTAGGGGATATTGTAAATGGGTCAGGTCACACAGTGAGAGCCCCCATGAAATTCAGTGCCCTAGAATGACTCCATGCAAGATTCAGCTAAGCCCCAGAGTAGCTTGAAGTACAGTGTGCCTCCCTAGAGAAGGGTGCGGGGGATGCTGCTGCTTTTTCCTCAGGAGGTGCAGATGTGCCAAAACATACAGCTGTGCACATTGCAGATTCAGAGTTGAGAATGAGAGGCTTTGTATTTCATCAGTATTTTCTTGCTGTCTTTGTGATGCAGCAAGCTTCCAGTTTCTTCCTTCTCCCTCAGCAGAGATCCCAGCCAACATCACACATCTCAGCAGCCAAGGAATCTCTGCAGCCTACAGTCTTTTCTGCTGTTTTAGAAATGAGGGCCACAAGAAGATGGGAAGGGTGAAACCAAAACCGGATTGTTTCAAAAACATGTGCACACAGTTCTAATGAAACTCCCCAAATCAGATGTGCTAAAGTACGTGATTTTAATGTTTAATTTGTATTTCAGAGCCTTTAGAACACTGTTTTTACATTTCAGAAACTTTGCTAATGTAATAAGGAGAATTGTTTAAGTTTTCTTTGGTGTTTGTCTTATTTTTCCTCAAAAAGCAAAAGAATATCTAACTATTTTTAGAAGAAGAAAAAGTGCTGTGACAGCATACAAATGAGCTATTTTGTTCTGACCTGAACTTTTTGATGAAGTAAATATTTGCTCATGGAAGAGAATCCCAAAAGCACAGTTTGTTTACAAATCTAAATAATCTGAAATCGTTCAACTTTCCTGTCTGGACAGGAAAACCCAGGTGGAGAATGATTGCAATAGTATAATATCAATTCGTGCATACTACCCTAGCATGTCTGGAACAGCACTGGACTTGATACTTTACAAGACTAATAGAAAATTTTCTTGAAGACCCAACTCTTATCAAAGTACTACCATTTCAAGAGTTCCTTCAATATTATTTTTAGAATTTATTTAGTACTTAGTATATTATTACTTTTCTTCCTCTGCCGCTGGCCCAGACTAACCCAGGTCTTCTGCTGGAATTTGTCTTAAATTTTATCAAAAAAATTGCCTCTTTGTCGATCCCTCTCTCAAGCAAGATAATCTCAGACAAGATGGCAACTAGAGCTAAAATGGAAGAAAGGAGAAAGAAGGGGGACCCCGTATATACTAACCTGAGCTTCTTGGAGAAAGGGTGAGATGAAAAATACTGTGTGACCCACTTCCCCAAGTGATAGTTCAAGGGTAGTGCTTATCTGAATTGGTTCCCTTTGAAGGAGAGCACTGGAGATTTATGATTTTTTTATAGAAGTTGCTCTGTTTATGTACCGCTGGAGGCAAAGAGGCCCTTCAGGGCTGTAGCAGATCCATGACCCTTCATCAGCTCTCCACAGAGAGAGACAGCCTATCCCCAGTGGTTGTCTGTCCACTTCCTTCTCAGGCTCTTCTAGCATCTGAAAAGGATTTCTTTTCACACTGATACCTATCTGTCCTCCCCCTTCAGTTTAGGAGGGGATCTCAGCTCTTCCTATCCTAATGGCCACTTGGCCAGAGCCATCTCCTGAAACCTAAGGCCCAACAAGGAAATAGCTACCATTAACAAACTTCACCATTCTTTTGGCATGGATAGACTGAGCCACAGTAATCAGGGTGCAAGTTCATAACAATATGCTAGGTACATATACTATGTGCAAATTTCATTTACGCTAAGCTAGTGCAGGACATTGAGGCAGAAGAAGAGTTGGTTTTTATATGCTGACTTTCTCCACCACTTAAGGAAGAATCAAACTGGCTTTCAATCACCTTCCCTTTTCCTCCCACAACAAAACTCCCTGTGAGGTAGCTGGGGCTCAGAGAGCTCTAAAAGAGCTGTGACTAGCCCAAGGTCAGCCAGCTGGCTTCATGTGTAGGAGTGGGGGATCAAACCCAGTTCTCCAGATTACAGTCCACCACTCCAAACCACCGCTGTTAACTACTACACCATGCTGGCTCTGAACAGATTGCCAAGTGTACCAAAGGAAGCTAAAAAGCTGAAAGAGTATGGAAAGTACCTGGATGAAGAAATGGCTGCTCAACTCCATCACAACCACATTGGCAGTTTACTTGTGTGTTGGATTTATCCATAGGACCTGTCTGGGTTTTCTGTATGAGGGTATGAATCTTTTTTTCAAAAACATCAATAATTTTATTCATACATCAATTACTGCATTAAGTGTGAACTAGAGTACTATTCTCAGGCCATGTGGGCATCAAACTACTACTACAGCTGCCTTTAAGAAGAAAAGCTTTAACTTTCTGTTACCTCTGGATCAAAGCCCTTTCACCATCACCATGGTAGGTCACTATTGGGGTAGAGTGGGGATACTTGAACTATTACGTGCAAAATACAGCATTCTTCCCTGCTGAGGCTGAGAAAGTTTTCACTCTGCTTGAGTCCTTAGACACAGGCACTGGTTTTGATCTCTTTCCATGTCTGCTCACCACCTAGGAATCAAGTACCATCCCAGCAACAGCTGCTGAACATCTGCAGGGCTAACAACACCCCTATAAAATGTGCCCATAAAAGACCTCCCAACATGTCTGATTTCAGCTCAGATATACACTGGAGCCAACATTAGGAGCTCCTAGTTCCCCAAGGGGCAATATACTCCAGCCATGTGCTCTATGCAGCAAATCCACCACTCAGGAAACTGCTTAGCAGACAGAAGCCAAAATTGTTTTGAGCCCTTCCTGCTGTTGCACTCCCAAGTAAGACAAGTCAGCTTGAGGTGGGGTGGGGGAGCGATGGGCAGATACAGCAGCATCCAAAGGCAGGGTTTGGGGGTGGACTGGAGCAAAGTTTGCTCTAACAAGAATTGTTTCATGGAGCAGAGCTCTGTGCTGCATTCATTCTTTTATAATGTGTTCAAGAAAATTGTGCAGGGGAAGGAATGAGAAAGGGGAAGAGGCTGGAGTGGGCACCAGTAGCACATGGAGAAATCCCAAGGAGGAGGGCCTTAAAAGAAAAGCAGAAGGGAAGTTCTGGGAGACCTTGCTGGAGGGGCTCTGCTGAAGAGCACCCCATTTAAAAGGGAAGGCAGAAATCACCTGCATGCACACTGTTTCAGACCACATGGGATTGTCCCTCGGAAGCACTTACAGCTCTGATTATTGCGAGGTTTAAAAAGTGGCCTTAGTAATGCTCTTATGGCACACATTGATCTTGAATGTGTCCCCGTGTAGGAACTGAATCATTCTGTGAATCTACTGAAATCTCCTTGCCTTTCCCCTCCTGAAATGGCACACCCTGTTTTGTCCCTTCCAGTGAAATGAGAATGCATTACAGCATACATGTAACAACTGGGGAATGGTTAATTTCATCTTGCTTTTCTCTGGTCTCTCCTTTCCAATCCCACCCCTTCCCCTTTCATCTCCTTATTGGCCTTCTCCCCTCTGATCCCATCTCCTCCCCTTGCCTGTTGAAATCCCAGGTGAAAAGTATGTGAATTAGATCATCTCTATAACTTGCTCATGCACACATCTGTTCTCAGACACATTCTGCTTCCCTGTCAGCCTTCTCCCAATACTGAGGGAAGGGGGGGACCTTGTGCATTGCTCCAGGGCTTTGTTCTGACCAAGCCTCTATGGGATGTCAGATTCTGTCCCTTTAGAGTTCCTCCCCAGGCGGAACAGGAAATCAAATGTCCTTTTCACTGAGTTATGGATTACAAAAAGATGATGAACACTAGAATAACAGACATACGGTGTCAGATTTAGGGACAAAAATTTTAGTGCATGAATAAAAGTGAGTCCTTTGTTACTGGGCAGACAGACTGACATACACAATTGTACAAAGCCTTGCCCTTTCTATAAGAACAATAATTCTGATTTTTGTTCAAGAATGTCCCATAACTCTAAATGAAGTTTATGGCATTAAACAACTAAAAATAAGAATAAAACAATGTTTGAGAGGAGTGGACTGCCCGGTCAGTTGTTTTGGCAGATAGTGAGGAATTTCCTAAGCTAGCCTTGGTCTGGTCTCCATCACAAAGATACAGAGTCTTTGTCCCACTGTTGATCTTCAAAACATACAACAGCTGTGTATAATAGAATAACTGTTAGAAGAAATAACCTCTTTGTGGCATATGGCAAGGACATAGCACAGGCCTGTAGCAAGAATGAGAGATGAGCATGGCAATAGCTATATATGCACTGGGAAAAATTAATAAGTCTAACATTGACAATACAGTGATTTCTCTAGACAGTGTCATGGGTTGACTGGAGACTGGCTGCCACTAAGCAAAGAGATCTTTGCTATAGTGTTGTGATCATAGTGTTGACATCTAACTGGGATATTGAGTGGTGTTAGCAGTGGGCATCCAGCATCACAGTGTTCCAGTTTTAGGGCTACTTGTGCTCTGAGACCTCTTCTGCCTTGTCACTGACCCTGAAAAGTTCAGGCCTCTATTTTTAGATGCCTGGTTTGAGAATCCACAAGGAGCTTAAATAGTCTATGGTACTGAGCTTTCTTCACCCTTAGGTTTTCAGCCCAACATATTCCAAAGTCACCTTGGGGCAAAGAGAACTAAGATGTACTGATTGAATTGCATGTATTAATTGGCATAGCTCCTGGCCCGTGCTGCCATTGACCTGGGTTTCTGGAGCAGGTGCTGTCACCTCCCATTTCCATTCCAAAAGAAGACAAATATATGATGTGTATATTGCCTTTCCTACATTAGATGTTCATTCTTCTTAACGGGGTGTGTGCATTGAACCATAACTCCAGGAAGCAACCGAAAGGCTCTGCAGAAGCCTTGTAGCTTTGAAGCTGTTCCCTCTCCTTCAGCATGGGAGGAAGCAAGTTTCAATCATATTGCCTCATTATTATGCTTTAATCAAGAGCCCATTTAAAGAACTGCAAGCTGCTGTTCGCTAATGCTACATATATGCTAATGGGTGGGATGGAAAAAATGAGGTCTAGAAATGAAATTGTGGAGGTGAGGGGGACTGAAAAACAGAGTGATCTGTGAGATCAGGAGAAGGAGGGATTATCTTGCTGGGACTGGTGGTGTGCATATCCAGCTATTCACCGAATTTTAGTGGCATTGGAGGACGGGCAAAACGATGGACAGAATTAAGGGAACTGCCAAACGCTTCACCAAACAGCAGTTGATAAGACTAAGGAACATCCTCAGAAGGCTAGTTTTATGAGGTATAAATAAGACATTACTTGAAGTGGGAATGATTTGGGCTAGAGAAAGGTACCAAGTGCAGTATCTGGTGTAGTGGTTAGGAGCGGTGGATTCTAATCTGGAGAACCGGGTTTGATTCCCCAGTCCTCCACATGAGCTGCGGACTCTAATCTGGTGAACTGGGTTGGTTTCCCCACTCCTCCACATGAAGCCAGCTGGGTGACAGTCACACTCTCTCAGCCTCACCTACCTCACGGTGTCTGTTGTAAGGAAGGGAAAGTGGTTGTAAGCCGGTTTGAGTCTTCCTTAAGTGGCAGAGAAAGTCGGCATATAAAAACCAACTCTTCTAAGCATGATCAGCACACACTAACTTCTGAACGACACAGGGACAAACTAGTTCTCAGTCAGCTTGTTACTCAAGACATAACCTGGACATGAAAGCCTTGACTACTATACTACCCTTGGCCCTTCCCTTAGTGCCAAGGTGAGTATTTAAGGGGTTTCCTCCTCTTTAAAATGTTTCCAACAACACAAGGCGCTCAGAGACAAATGAGCATGGGTAAATCCCCTTCCCCTGCATAGCCTCAGTCTGAACTGGGTATGTCCATGCTTTTATAGACAGACAGAAATCAGTGCTGGAGAGGCCCTATGACTTACAAGGCAATTTCCTAGTGGGCCACTGCCCTAGACAGTAACGAGCAGGCAGAGGCAAGCCATGGCAACTCTGTTAGAGCCTAGAGGGGTGACTTGGCTCAGGCCCTTCAGTTGGTTGCCAGTTAACCAGTTGCCTCCTCCTTCACTGCCACCAGTTTGTGGAAGGAAGCTATGGGTGAGCCAATGCCCACTGTTGGTACCACTGAGCAGAGTGGCTCTGCAGGGCCAGCTTGTAGCACAACAAAGGCCATTCAGCTTGGGTTGCTCCAGGGCCATTTTAACCTCCCTGTCCTTCCCTGACAGAAATCCATAATAATCTGTTTTGTCCTTGATAGGAACTATGAAAATGCTCCAACTGGAATTTGTACAAATTTACTATGGTAATTGGATGATAGTTTAGTTGAATACTGCAATTCTGTGGTATGCAGCTCTAAGGTACTGGTGATAACTTCAATGCTCATTTATTTCTGGCTGAAACTGGTAATCAAAAAAAAAACTAACTGGGTTAATTCAAGAGTCCTAGAAGCAGGAACAGCCTAATCAGGTTTGTCTTTCCTTCTTATTTTTATAGCACATTCCCAGTGTTCAAACTATATGTTTATTTCAGAAACCCTTGCAAGGTAGATTCGTATTTTTATTGCCATATTAGTAATAGTTATTTGGTTAAGACAACCTTGATAGTTCATACTGGAGGTAAATTTGAACTGAGGACTTAAAGGCTTGAGATGGCACTGTTAGCCGCTGTACTACAGCAGCTCCCTTATGGGGCTTTTTCGAAATCCTTCTTTCCCCATCCTCCAATCTGACAATCCAGACGAATGGCAATATGCTTTTGCACTAAAGCATTAATGGTTTGAAGCTCAAGACTGAGTTAAAATCACAAGAGGTTTTTTGTTTTGTTTTTAAGAAGCCTTTGTAAGTTTCATTTGCCTTCTGGTTAACTATGACTCAGTAGAGAACACACAATTCTGTAAATCACATGAACGCATGTGGCACTTCCCCCTGGGAACAGAATCTGCTTTCTCACTAGAAAAGGCTGACGCGGAAGCCAAGCAGATTAGCAGTCTTGTCCAGGATACCCATCAGAAAGTCCACGGCCACATAGAAAAGTGTAGTTTATTTGTACAGTGCAGAAATATATACAGATACTCCTTTCACACTCTCCGCTCATAACATCCCGCATAGAACTGCGGTTTCACTTCATTATATACACCTGGTGGACGCAGCCACCAATCACAGTAGATATCCAATTATCCTGGTATTGCTACTGCATTGCATCAGCCACCTGGCTCTAACTGGATCAGGCCAGCTTTCTCTAGCTCCCCAGGTACTTTCCAGGCTGATTACATCATCCTTAGATCTCACTGATCTATCCTGCACCTGTCAAACTATCTGACAGACTTGTAATCTTGACAAAGGCTGCTGTCCTGTGGTGGGGGGGCTCTGCAGAGAGCAGCCCCTTGCCATGGGCCAGGGCTGTTGAGTCAGTATTCACTGCACCAAAACCCAGCCCCAAGTGTGACTTAATGCACAGGAACAACAGTCTGTTGCTCATAGGGTTGCCAACCTCCAGATACTAGCTGGAGATCTCCTGCTATTACAACTAACCTCCTGCTGATAGAGATCAGTTCGCCTGGAGAAAATGGCCACTTTGGCAACTGGACTCTGGAGAACCGGGGAACACAGTTTATACTGAAAACGACTCCCTGGCAATGCCCTGGAATTACATCACAAATTCAGGTGATTAAAAGTCAGTCCCACTGCACTTGCATTATATGTCACACTGGATGCAGACTTAATTTGCCATGTATATTTGGCAGGGAAGAAAGACGATGGGAAAGGGGAGGTCAATAAGGATGTATTTATAATAGGGTTGCCAACCTCCAGGTACTGGCAGCACGAGGGCTCAGAAGCAACAAGCAAAAAAAGTATACTAACCAATTAAATATGAAGGAAACATACAATGATGGATATCATGCTGTATTATTGGTTAGTATACCTTTTTTGCGTATTGCTTCTGAGCCCTCGTGCTGCCAGTTTCTTCAAGTCACTTTAATTCTGGCACAGGTGTGCTGCATTTTGTGTAACCTCCAGGTACTAGCTGGAGATCTCCTGCTATTACAACTGACCTCCAACCGATAGAGATCAGTTCACCTGGAGGAAATGGCCGCTTTGACAATTGGACTCTATAGCATTGAAGTCCCTCCCCAAACCCTGCCCTCCTCAGGCTCTGCCCCAAAAACCTCCCACCGGTGGGGAAGAGGGACCTGGCAACCCTAATCTATAACTTTCTCTTTGGTCTTGATTCATCTGACTCCTGAAAACCTATGGTACAATGAATGTGTTAATCTTCAAGATGCTACAACTCTCTGCTATTTTGGGTGCAGCAGCCTAACCCTGCTGCCCCTTCCGGAATTTGAACTCTTGGCTCTGTGATCAAAGAGTAATGATCAAAGAGCTAGGTACTGCTCCCAAACCAACAAAGGTCTCTAAAAACAAGTTCAGCAAGCCAAATATACTGCACAGACAAGACTTAGCTCTCAGAATGAAAATCAAATGTATCTAAATCTTTAAACCATACATATTTATTTGTGCCACATGGCAATCACCTATGAGAAATTTGTATTCTATTTGGATTTCACTGGGTTTGTCAGAGGGAAGGCTGCTGATCTCATAATTCCAGAGCTCAGCTCATGCCAGAAAGGGGGCCTCCACCTTCTCTGTCCCAGAAATTCAAGCTGCTCTGATGCAGTATTCTCAAACATGGCTTTGACGTCAGGATCACAACCCATAGACAACTGACTAAGAAGTTAGCGTTGTTGTTTTTGATGACGATGATGACAACAACAAGTGGAAACCCTCAGGGACTTGAGGGGGCATCTGGTTTTTCCCTCCCTACTATTTCCTCTTACCCTACCTTGAAAGCCCCCATAGATTCTACCCCAACAGCCAACCTAACTTTACTGCCCCCCCCCCCAGTGTTCAGCTTCTCTCGCCTGTAGCCTCTACCTAGGAAAACCACGGCTGTGTTGTGTGGTAGAGGCAGTTGAGACAGGCCTACTTGCATGGTAGAGAACCCTCAAGGACTTGTAGGGGCACCTCTTTTTCCCCTGTATCCCCCTCCCCACATTATTTCCTCTTTCCCTCCTCCTGGCAACCCCCATATCCTCTCCCCCTTTCCTGCCTCATTCTCCCCTTCTCAGCCATTCAGCAACCTACTTTTCATCTGCATCCCATCTTCAGCTATATTTATTTACTTCATTTTTACACTGGGTTTCTCCACAGTGGAGACAAAAGCAGCTTACATCATTCTCTGCTCACACAAACACATGAAGCTGCCATATACTGAATCATATCTTTGGTCCATGAAGGTCATTATTGTCTTCTCAGACTGGCAGCAGCTCTCCAGGGTCTCAGGCAGAGGTTTTTCACATCACCTACTGCCAGATCTTTTAACTGGAGATGCCAGAGATTGAACCTGGGACTTCCTGCATGCCAAGCAGATGTTCTACCACTGAGCCAAAGCCCCTTCCCCCAAACATGCCCCTTTTTATCTTCACAACAACCCTGTGAGGTAGGTTAGAGTGAGAGTATGTGACTGGCCCAACATCACGTAGTGAGCTTCCATAGCAGACTAGTGATTTTGAACCTGGGTCTTCTAGACCCTTGTCTGAAGCTCTAACTTCTACACCACACTGGTTTTCATAGGGTGAGTGCTATTATCAGTAGCAAGCAGCCAGGCCTAGGCGACTCATACAAGTCAGGTGATATCAAGTCACCCAGTGGTTCCTGCTAAGCCCAGGCCCCATGAATTCTCCCTCAAAGGCCAAAACAGCTCTGGAAAGCTGTCTCCCCATGCCTTTTACTGACAGAAACCAATCCTGGAATGTTGTTGTTGCCTAGCAACGACCACTGAGAACATCCGTTTCCTAAAGCTACTTTTATCATTTTGGGATTTTTTAATTCCCAATATTTTTTTTTTAAGATTTCAGTTTTTTCTGAAAACCTAGGATGCTTTTCAGGTTTGTAGGAATATCTGTGTTGTCTGTTCATGGCTCCAGTCACTGAATTTAAGTATCCTCAGATTTGGCCAAGTTGACTATTAGAATATATGATTAAAAATAACATAGATTACATGTGTGGAATAACAGACCCAATTTGTGAGAAGACCTCATATCATGTTGTTTCAAATCCTGTTAACAAGCACTTTGCTTTGCAAATATGTCATTCTTATGGCATGACAATGAATCATTGTTGGTGAATACATTTTCCACAAGAAGTTAATCATCTTTACAAGCCCAGCCTTTTTTATTCTGGACTCTAGACTTGCACATAGGATCCTTTTAAACAATAAGTCAAAATATGCCTCTACTGCAATTTGGCCTTTGCATGCTACATCTGCAAATCTGTTTTAAATGGCAATATCCAAGTTTTGCTCTGGGTCAAGGGATGGGGAATAATCATGCTGCTATATGAGCCCCTTCTATAAACCTGGTTAGGTGTGACTTCCAGATCAGGCAATGTGAAAAGCTGACCTCCCAGGACTTAAATGACAAACAGGATCCATAGAATGGTAGATCCTAGTTATGGAGCAAGAAGAATGGTAGTGTTTGCATCTGTTTGTCTGTTTGTTGATTTTTTTTGTATAAAATAAAAGTGAATTTAAAATTAAATAAATAAATAAAAGAAATAGATCTGTAGTTTAACAGGTCATCCTTACGCAAGGAAGGCTTTTTCAACAAAGGCTGTACCATCACTGCTTCTGCTCCTAAAAAGTGGCCCTGAACAAAGAAGGAACAGATTATTTTTTGACAGAGGTGCTTTCGCTTTCTCCTGACGAGCTTTAACTAAACAAGAGGGGCAAGGATCAGCTTTACAAATGGTGGCAGAGCAGCCGCATGGATATGGTTGCCAATTTCCAGGTACTAGCTGGAGATCTCCTGCTATTACAACTGATCTCCAGCTGACAGAGATCAGTTCACCTGGAGAAAATGGCTGCTTTGGCAATTGGACCCTATGCATTGAAGTCCCTCCCCTCCCCAAACCCTGCCCTCCTCAGGCTCCGCCCCCAAAAAACTCCTGCCTGTGGTGAAGAGGGACCTGGCAACCCTACCCATGGACGCTGTCAACTTCAGTCACAAAGGTCAATCTGAAATGGTCCCTAGACATCTGATGCAGATGCTTCCAACTCCCTCAGTCCAGAAACTATCCCCACACTGGAATTTGAACTTTAGTGGATCTGAGAGTTTTTATTACGAGAGAATCTCGCAAAGGCGTCACTGTGGACTACAAAAACTTCTTCATCTGTCAGGCCAGCTCTGGGTGTTAAAAGGCCACAGGCAATTTTTAAAAAGCTTTGCTGGGTGAGATTCAGCTGATGCAATGGCAGCAGAGAAGAGTGCTTTCTTTGCCATCACTGACACCTCAGAGGCCTGCACATGGGCTGTGTGCCCTGTTCTGTTTGATTAATCTTGAGTCTTTCACCAATACTATTCTAGTCATCTCCCAGACCAGTTCTCAGGGTCCTAAGTTTGCCAACAGCTGCTGTTTTTCAACAGGAAGGGAGAGGAGCAACCCTGACCATGGCCCTGGACAACTCAATATTCCAGAGGGCCATCAAAGACTCAACAGAATCATCACTGAGGTTTCCAACATCCCAAAGAACATTTTAGATTCCCACTGGTTGCATAAATCTCTGAGAGTAGACCTTCTTAATGGGCCTGCCACCCTTGAAGGGGAAAGGCTAAGCTATTGAGCCTTAATCAATAGTGATCTGAACGTGACAAAGGCCTCAACTCCTGCAACCTACCAGATCACAAGATTCCTGATACATACAAAACAACAAATCTCAACAAATCCCTTTCTGTGTGCAGGGCTCAAAACAGCCTGGGTCAGTGTCACAGTTGTGATGGAAACCATGAAGTCCTGAGGTTTCAGAAATTTATTTATTTATTTATTTAGATATTTATACTCCACTTTTCTTCCTAATTGGGACCTAAATTAGGTTGCCAACTGCCAGGTAGTAGCAGGAGATCTCCTGCTAATTCAACTGATCTCCAGCCGATAGAGATCAGATTACCTGGAGAAAAATGGCTGCTTTGGCAATTGAACTCTATGGCATTGAAGTCCCTCCCCTCCCCAGGCTCCGCCTCCAAAATCTCCCGCCGGTGGCAAAGAGGGACCTGGCAACCCTACACCTAAAGCACCTTACAATGTTGTTCTCCCCTGCTCCATTTTATCTTCACAACTATGATGCTATGATGTAGGTTAGATTCAGTGACAAGCCCAAGGTCAGCCAGCAAGCTTCCTTGGCAAAGTGGAGGATTCAAATCTGGTGTTTTCAGATCCTAGCCTGACACACTGAACTACACCACACTGGCTTGTGTAGAGAAGCATAGAAAGCCCACTAGACAAGGGGGAGATCAGCCTGGTTTTTTTTTAACCCACCCACCCCTGGGACATTTAGCCTGGGGCTTTTCCAACACTAGGCTCAAGTTCTTCTCTGCCAGGGCACTTGCCATACGGCTATATGGATGATACACCAGCTATATGGATGATACATCAGCAGGATCACTGACCTGTCCCTGGAATCCAACATAAGGAAATGCTTTTATACTAGTATAATTTTAGACCTTAAGAGCACTGATTGAGTTTTTCCATGCCTCAGAAGACTGTCTTTGTGGCCATGAAATGAGAGGAGAGACAAACAGCCTGGTTCTATACATTGAGGTCAGCTACTGCGGCACACTCAGTATTTGTGCTCATCGTGGCCAAGCCAGCGTTATGTGCTGAGCAAGGAGGATGAGATTCCTTCTGGGATTCCAGGAATGGCATAAGGGTACAGCCACAAGATTAGGTTTGAAGGTCTCCACCTGGTGCTAGAGTGCAGCCAATTTTTGTCAGGTGGGACCTTTATACTTATCCTTGTGTAATGTTGTGCTTGTACAGAAACTGGTGGGATTAAAATGTTAAATTGACAATTTGTTTCTGTTTCATATAGGACACAATATGTAGCCCTTTAAAAATCTTTTGGCAACCCCTACATCTGACTTTAAAAAGAAGAATCAGAATTACTGTAGATCCCATTCTAGCGGAACTCTAGAAATATATAGTCTCAGTTACCTACAGTACAACCCTAAGCAGAATCAGTCCAGTGAAGTCAGCGGGCTTAGAAGGGTGTAATTCTCTTCAGGACAGCACTGCTAGTCTGTTTAATCAGCAACAAATCTAATAAGATATTACATTGCTCCCCATCTGAACATCCTTCTGTGTACTTTGTGCTGTTTTTCATGCCTTGTAATCAGCATGAGACCAGATACCAAACCAAAAGCCTTTGGTTTCCTGATTCTTCCTTAGGGCCTGATTTTTATAAATAAATCTTTTAAAAGAAACTACGAGAGAGAGAGATTGGTCCCCAGGAGGTCCTTGTTTACCACGGCAACACTGCCACTTGAAAGCCCACAAAAAGAATATCTTTTTTCCCATTCACAAATAATAAACACAGGTAATCAGGCAGGGACCCTGATTCACACACACACACAAAGTTTTGCTATCCAGGGTGGTCTCACCTTAAGCCAACCTACAAATCAAGTCACACGCATAAAATGGAGCACTTTGTGCACTTTTGAAGCATCTGATACTGTACTAGAGGCAATATACTGGGATGAATATGCTATGGCCATATTTCATGAATCTGTAAGGTAAAAGTAGAAAATGAGAAATGTTTTGAAGTGAAGAAAAAAGTATTTTGACCCGTAGGCAGTTTCTAATCTAATGTCCCCCTGAAAGTTTGGTTAATTATTTAAAGAGCAAAAGGACATAATGAATGACACCAGTTTTGCGAACAGCAGTTTCTATATCTGCTTTCCCGCACCCAGTATAAGCCACACTGGATAAATACAAACATCCTGCTTTAGCTGTATTGTGTGTGTATGTGGGGGGGGGGGGGGCGTCATGGTGAATTGTTTGATTGTGTTTCACAATCAGCAGTTTCAGCTCAGTGATGAAAGGTTGCAAGTTTGGTATGCAAATGCTGACATAGCTGATGTGTCAGAATGATGCTGTGTGAGAGCAGAGAATTAAAAGATTAGCACCCCAGTCAAGCTTTAGCTGTGCTAGAATGTACATGGAAGTGTGCATCCCATTGAAAGCAAAGCAATGTGGATGGCTGACATCTGCATTTGGATGTGTATGCATCTGGTTTATGCCCATCATGCCTCCTGATCCAGACAAGATCTGTATGTACAAACTGCTTCTGCATGTAGATTTGTGGGTGGATGGGAAAGTAGAATTCAGCTTTAGAACAAGAGAGAAAAAGCGAGACACTAGAGAAACTATGAATGATGAGGTCAAAACTAATTTAGCATTTTTTGTTTCCTGGATAAATGTACAGATTTTATTTATGGTGCGAGATTCAGATGCCTGTTTTCAGTGCAGTTTTTCTGCTGCGGTACTCAAAACTCACTTTGACACCAGAGGTCACCTGCTTGGGGTGGGGTGGGAGCACAAGAGGCATAGTCCATCGCTTCCTCTTCCCCTTTGATATTCCAAAAGTGGAGAATAAAGGGAGCCACAAGGGCTGGTTGCAGTGTTGACTTACGGAATGAGGTGTGCAGGAACATTGCTTAGCTTGTTAATCTTCCATGTTTTAAGGAAGGGGGTCTACTACAGTCTGATTTCTTCATGTCCTAGGGTTAGGGTTGCCAACCTCCAGGTAATAGCAGAAGATCTCCTGGTATTACAACTGATCTACAGTCGATAGAGATCAGATCAGCTGGAGAAAATGGCTGCTTTGGCAATTGGACTCTATAGCATTGAAATCCCTCCCCTCCCCAAACCCCGCTCTCCTCAGGCTCCACCCCAAAAATATCCTGCCGGTGACGAAGAGGGACCTGGCAACCCTACCTAGGGTTGCCAACCTCTAGGTACTAGCTGGAGATCTCCTGATATTACGACTGATCTCGAGCCGATAGAGTTCAGTTCACCTGGAGAAAATGGCCACTTTGGCAATTGGACTCTATGGCATTGAAGTCCCTTCCCTTCCCTAACCCTGTCCTCCTCAGACTCCGCTGGTGGCGAAGAGGGACCTGGCAACCCTACCAAGGCTAGTTCACAGACTCATAATTTAATTTTTCTGTACTTGATTATGTGTGTTGACTGACAGCGAGATGAAAGAACAAGTAAAGTAACACACCTTCTGCAAGTCAGTTGCACCCTTTTTCTCATGCTGATATCGGGAATGTTATATTGCCTGATATCCATCCTACTCCTACTGCTTTATTCAAAACAAACCCTTCCTCTGTGCTCCAAGCTTCTCTGTCTTCTGTTGTCTTCTTCCCTCATGTTTTTCACACATTTTAGAGAGCAGACTTAGGGTTTTATTCTTATATAGGACCTAGGAATTGTAAGTGCTTTAGGAAAAGATACATTATATTTTAGGGATTTTAAAAAACTGTTTTCAAAATAATATGCATAAATGAGCTGAATTGTGAATATGCCCTGTTATCCCATTCTTATTTTTATTCCTTTTATGCCTGTCTGCTGTTAATTTTGTACATGATCTCAGTGTTGTTGTTGTTGTTGTTTTGGGCTCATGTACTGACAGAATGTACTGGCTCTTGTGGACCAAATATTTTAAAAAGGGAAAGAATGATAGTAGTATATAATAGTATATTGCCTATAGTAGTATATAGATAGGCAATCACCTTGTATCCTTAATACAAGGTGGAAATCCGGCTGCATGGTATTGTTTGGGATTGTTTAATGCCATCTTGTTTTATAGTTTATGATATGATGTTTTAACTGATGTTTTTATGGTTTTATGTACTTTTAAGAGGATGTTACCCATCCTGAGCCTAGCTTGACTGGGAATGAGGGCTATAAATTTGAAAAAAATAAAAATAAATAAAACAATCTTAACAGTAGGCCATTGACAAGGAAACTAGTAGATGGAACTCCTCCTGTTACCTTAAATCTACCTGCTTCTCTCATGCATTCACATACACAACAACTCTCAAGACCCACTTGAGACTCCCTTATCTTCAAATGCTCCAAGGCTTCCCTTACTTCGTTTCCTTCCTACCGACCACTCCTTCCACCTTCCCTGATCCACTCCCACTTGTCATTTTGTTAGGCTCTTGTTTAGTTGCTCTTTCTGCCAAAGACTCTATCCCTGCCTGGTCTAAAATAATCAGCCAACCTCTGTCTCCTTGGGAAGCATTACGCAGCCCACAAACAAGAACTGTGCTCCTTTCCCCCCCAGCCTTCCCTATCCACCCTGACAGCAGATTTCCTGTGATGCTCTGGGTGGGAAATTTGGTCTTTTCGAGTCACAGCCTTAGCCTTTCCACAGCCGTGCTGGGAGATGGCATTCAGTCCAGGCCTGGGCCTGCATGTCTGCTCTGTCCTGCCAAGAATGTGCTTGGATCCAAGCAGGAGGACCTGAGCCTAGAGTGTGCCCTGGCATCACAAGCAGGCCTTTGGGCTAGCAAGGTTTTATCAGATTCTTCATCTCCTACCAGTATAGCTGGGGGAAGGGGGCAGCTGGACACTGCATAGAATAGGAGAGAAGGAAGAGCAGGAGTGGAAAGACACAGCTGCTTTGGAAAATGGATTTATTTTATATCGAAAGATAGCAAGTTGGGAAACCAGGCCTCCAGAGCAGTAACCCCCCTGCCACAGGCGGGCAGTTTAAATCCGCTAATGATCTCTGAATAGAAATGTCTCTCAGTATATATCAACTATCCCTTTCAGAGATGAAAGGCACGCAAACTAAGCCACCAAATTATACTACCTCCACCTCAAAGTTCCTGTGTATATTTCCGGGAAGGGGGGATCCTTGCCACCAACATCCACACAGACGACTTAGCAGGGCTAAAGCCGAGACTTGCTGGATCTGTCCAAAGCAGTTGAGGGTTATTCCTGCAAAACTTTTCTCTGGGTCTTCCCTTCAGACTCCTTTCTCCTGAGACTGGTATCATTTCAATTGCACTTCTTCACTCTCATCCTATCCTTCAATCATCTTACCGCCTCTTGCAGTAACATAAGAAGCAGAAGCCCTGCAAGACCAGGATCTGGAATGAATTATGCCTTCTATCAAGTGGGCAACTGGGTAATGTTATCTTGTCACAGTCGCAGCCTATGGAAATGGGATGGAGGAAGGGGGTAAGGGGTGGGATGCTGAAAACGCTAGGTATAGTGGTGGTTTTAACAAATAACACTTCAGAAAATTATGCAGCTCCCAATGTACGTTTTGCCTGCATTCAGCATAGGAGTTGGCCAGGGAGTGGCTGGCTGTGGCTGGATACTCACCATTATCGTGCTTGTTTGAGTTACTTATGCTCCAGAGTCATCATGGACAGGTGGGGTCATATGTAGAGCAGTTAATTTCAGCTGGAGAACGAGCATGGTGTGGTGGTTTGAGTGTAATATCTGGGAGAACCATGTTCAAATCTCTATGCTGGCATGGAAGCTCTCTGGATGGGATCTTGGTAGGGTTGCCAGGTCCCTCTTCGCCACCAGCGGGAGGTTTTTTGGGCAGAGCCTGAGGAGGGGAGGGTTTGGGGAGGGGAGGGACTTCAATGCCATAGAGTCCAATTGCCGAAGCAGCCATTTTCTCCACATGAACTGCTCTCTATCGGCTGGAGAACAGTTGTAATAGCAGGAGATCTCCAGCTAGTACCTGGAGGTTGGCAACCCTAGATCTTGGGCCAGTCACTTTGTGTCTCAGTCTGGCCTAACTCATGAGGTTATTAAAGGTAAAGGTCCCCTGTGCAAGCACTGGGTCATTCCTGACCCATGGGGTGACGTCACATCCCAACATTTCCTAGGCAGACTTTGTTTACGGGGTGGTTTGCCAGCACCTTCCCCAGTCATCTTCCCTTTACCCCCAGCAAGCTGGGTACTCATGAGGTTATTAGAAGGATAAAATGGAGACGTGTGTGTGTTAAGTGCTGTCAAGTTGTTTCTGACATATGGTGACCCTATGTGTAATTACCTTCAAAATGTCCTATCATTGACAGTTTTGTTCAGATCTTGCAAACTGAGGGCCATGGCTTCCTTTATTGAGTCAATCCATCTCATACTGGGTCTTCTTTTCCTGCAGCCTTCAACTTTTCCTAGCATTATCGTCAGTGAGTCTTGTCTTCTCATGATGTATGAGACCCTTAGTTTAGTCATTTTAGCTTCAATGGAGAATTCAGGCTTGATATGATCTAGAACCCGCTTTGTTTTTTGTTTTTGGATGGTCCATGGTATCCATAAAACTCTCCCCCAACACCACAATTCAAATGAATCACTTTTCTCTGACAGCTTTCTTCATTGTCCAACTTTCACATCCATATATAAGAATGAGAAATACCACAGTATGAATTATCTTGGTCTCCAGCAACATTTCCTTACACTTAAGGATCTTTTCCTTTATGGTTGCCCTTCCCAGTCTCAGTCTCCTTCTGATTTCTTAGTTGCAGTCTCCCTTTTGGTTCATGATTGAACCAAGGAATAGAAAATGTTTAACAATCAAAGGGAGGAACGATGCTACTGTAAGCCTCGTTGGGCTCCCATTGGGATGAAAGCGGGGGGGTATAAATATAAAGAACAAAATTAATACATTGTTTTTGCGCAGTTGGTGGGATTAATCTATTGGCAGCATTCTTCATGTTGGCACCTACTCAGAATTTCTTGGATTAAATTACAGTTCACAGGCAGCAGTGTGAGACCTCAACAAGTATTGTAATCCAAGACTGAACATCCAATGAACATTCTTGCATTGTGAAGTCAGGCAGGCAAAATGGACAAGGTTGGAAGTGTAGAGAGGCAAGCCAGGTAGCTCCCCCCCGCCCCCACCCACAGGCTGAAAGCAACCAAAGAAAGCACTTCTTTTGTGAGTTAATTTTTTGTTGGTGGACTGGGAGGATGCAGGAAGAGAAAAGAGACAGCTAAGTATGTACAGGTGAAAAAAGATCTGCAATATAGCTTAGAACAAATCCAAGTGCTTCACAAATGCAAATTTCTTTTCAAGGGTACTGTTTGCAATTTGCAATCAAATTGTGATTTGAGTGGAGGTGTGATTGCACATCACGGAGGTGTTAAGAACAGTAACACAATGCTTTACTGTTATTGCCTAGCCGTTGTTAAGAATTTATATTGGGAGGGCAGTAAATGTAAAAATTTGAATGTATTCTTAACATATCCAAACAAAGAATAGCCCTTCCATTTAGACATAGTATAATGTCCATTCCTTTCTACAATGTTAAAATAACCAGATCTGTTCCCTGCTTAGTATGGACTCCAGGTCGCAGGTGCTGGTCCTGCAAACTAAACCATAGTCATGCTACTCCCAGGAGTTCTCATCCCTATTACCATTAGGCAACTGTGGAAGGAAGTAATGTGACCTGGAGTTGTACTAGCTGGAGATCTCCTGCTATTACAACTGATCTCCAGCCGATACAGATCAATTCCCCTGGAGAAAAGGGCTGCTTTGGCCATTGGATTCTATGGCATTGAAGTCTCTCTCCTCTCCAAACCCCGCCCTCCTCAGGCTCCGCCCCAAAAACCTCCCGCCAGTGGCAAAGAGCGACCTGACAACCCTAGCTGTGGTGAAGGCAGGTAAAGGAAGTGCTGTCTTCCTGTATGTGTACTCATGTCTGCAAGTGTTCCCCACAAGCCCAGCAAGTCAATAATGTAATTGGTATAGACAGCCTTTTGGAAATACAAACTTATCAGCATTAACTAACAAAATCTGTGTGGAATTCTGCTCATCCCCATTATTTACATATCTGCTTGACTGGATATCAAGGAAGCTAGTATGATTTCAGTGGGGAAGGTATTTGAAACCAGCCTACCTCACAGGGTTGTTGTGAGGATAAAATGGAGGAGGAGAGAATTATGAAAAACACTTTGGGTCCCCATTGGGGAGAAAAGCAGGGTAGGTTGGCTGAGAGTATATGATTGGCCCAGTGTCACCTGGCGAGTTTCCGTGGCAGAATGGAGATTCTCGATCCTAGTGCAACACTCTAACCGCAACAGCATGCAGGCTGTCACCATGCTGGATACTGAAGCTGAATGTCCCATTCCAGAGATTCCAGGACTTAAATAAGAGCCTCCTCACCTAAAGCTAAGATCTGATCTGGTGAGGTATTTAAGAATATGTGCTGAGCTTCTTTAGGTACAGAACATGAGAGCAACATTATAACTAGCAGTATGAGTTGAAGACACTCATTGGATCTTGCAGGATTGTCCTTTTATATAAACAGCCTACTTGGCCCATTCAGAAATTTCAAAAATACATATTTATTCACTTACCGCCACCTTCTGAGGTTAGATGAACAGCAACGTGAGAGAGAGCCTCCTCCATCAAGATTGTGTTACTCTCTGCCCAGGGATATTCATCTTTCCCCCGGGGCCTCTATCACTACCTTCCACCAGATACTGCTCTGTTTTTAGCTACTAGCTGCCTTGGTAGCCGTGATTGGGCTAAGCCTGAAAGGCAGGATCTAAATATTGTAAATAAGTAAAATAATAACAGTAGCAATAATAAATATTAAACAGCAGCAGTGTAAGCTCTTTTTCTTGCTCTTTCCAATAGTCTCCTCCAGTTTTTTTCATCATCGCTCAGAGGATACAGCTGCTTCCATTTCCTGTTCCTTTTCTTCTGATAGGTTGCACCTGTTGGCATGCATGAGTAGAGTTGCCAGGTCCCTCTTCCCCACCAGTGGGAGGTTTTTAGGGTGGAGCCTGAGGAGGGCAGGGCTTGGAGAGGGGAGGGGCTTCAATGCCATAGAGTCCAATTGCCAAAGAGGCCATTTTCTCCAGGTGAACCGATCTCTATTGGCTGGAGATCAGTTGTAATAGCAGGAGATCTCCAGCTACTACCTGGAGGTTGGCAACCCTATGCATGAGGAGTAACAGGTAGAGCAAACACTACCAACACTCATTCATGCTCTCAGAAAGACCACACTGCAGCACAGAACTCAAATCTCACAGTCAAGCTTTTGGCCTCTTCACTGTAAGTATACTTTGCTTATTACAGGCTGGCAGTATGAAGCTTCTAGCCTGACTAGGCCTTTTATGAACCACAGGCTCCTGACCTCCTGCCCTTGTATGTACGGGAGCATAGCAGTATCCTCTGTTTCTTTTCAGGTACCTTTTAGGACCCTGGGTTAGAGGATGAATTTGGGTGCAGCCATCCAAAGCCCTGGCCTAGCCTTGGCAGCTGGAAGAGTTCTTAACCTGCCCTCTGTAGGCCAGCTCTCTTTGATGACATTCATCCAGTGCCACCCTTCCAGAGATGAGGATGTCATGAAAACAGCTCCTTTCCCTGTCCCAGTTATTTGCAATTGCTCCTTGGCTGAGCGTTCCACAAACGTCATGATTTCCTCAGCGTGCTGGTGAGGAACAGGGAGGGGGGAAAAGGAATTGGAGGGCACAAGGGAAGGTTGACATTTCATGTTTTATTGATGGAGTACTTCTTCCTGAAGGTGGGGGGGGGGAGGCAAAGGCCTGAAATAGAGCATCAATATACAGCTCAAGTTGTAAATGGTGAGAGATGGATTAGGAGCTGGTTGAAAATGTGTCAAAATGCAGGAAGAAAAATGAACAGCTGCCTAAAGAAAAATAGGCCTGTGATGAAGGACATAAGACCTGGTGGAGGGAGTGACTAGGAGCTGGTGACACCATTCAGGAAAGTTTGACAGAGAACAGCTGGGCCTGGCCAAGAAGCAGCACTTTAGCTATGGAGTAAGGTAAGAGGAGGGGTGTGGGAGAGCCCGAGACACCAGAGCTGTAAGAAGCAACCACCAATGTCAAGAGGAGGGTTTGGGTTGCATGTGAAGGAAGCTTTAGGGGAAGTAACCCCCTTTTAGAGACGTTGTTAGCTTTGTTTGGTTCTTTCTGCTCCAAGATGGAGGTTAATGATATACTGTCAGGGGCTTCCCATTCTTCCGAATCATGAGAAGTCGCAGGGCAACACTTATTTCCAGAGGGGCAGCTGTGTTATTCTAGTATTCTAGCGTAAGCTTTTGAGGATTAGCGTCCACTTTATCAGAGAGAAAGAGAAAGAGAGAGAGATGTTCCTGGTTATGAGGAAAAAGCTGGGAATAGCCGGGTCAAAGGACCATGAAATGCAAGAAGTGCAGAGTGAGATGTAATTTTAGCGTTTCTGATCGTGTTATCAAAGTGGGGAAATATATGCATCACCCTATTCACAAAATATTGCAACCGCGCATATGAAGAGGACCATGAATAGCAAGCTCTTCCAGTACACGAGATAGGAGTGTCTTGACACGCTGGAGGATGAGCAAGCAAATGGCCAATAGCAGATGATGTTAGGTCCTGTAGTAGTTTTATTTGAGTAGACACAGGAAGCAGAGCCGGCCTCTGGGTTTGTTGTAGGGTCTGGTCCCTGGGTTTGTGTCTCTGTTAGGTGGTCCATGTGCAGCTGTAATACTGTAATGCACTCTGTGTCGGGCTGCCCTTGAAGACAACCCAGAAACGTTTGCTGGTTCAGAACACAACAGCCTGATTACGGTCAGAAGCTTGCCGGCAAGAATATATCTTGCCTGTCTTAAAACAGCTACGCTGGCTTCCATTTTGTTTCCAAGTACAATTCAAGGTGCTAGCTATGACCGTTAAAGCTCTTCATGGCCAAGGCTCACCTGTCTAAAGGACTGTCTCCTCCCATGTACTCTTGTGGTCCTCAGGCTACCTACCACTTGAGGCAGCCCACCTGGTGCCAGCCAAGCCCTTGCCTTCTCCTTTGTCACTTGCACTCTATGGAACAGGCTCCAGGAGCCAGTGTGGTGTAGTGGTTAAGAGCAGTGGTTTGGAGCAGTGGAGTCTGATCTGGGGAACCCGGTTTGATTCCCCGCTCCTCCACATGAGTGGCGGGGGCAGCTGGGTGACCTTGGGCAAGTTACAGCACTGTTAGAGCTCTCTCAGCCCCACCTACCTCACAGGGTGTCTGTTGTGGGGAAGGGAAGGTGATTGTAAGCCGGTTTGAGTCTCCCTTAAGTGGTAGAGAAAGTCGGCATACAAAAACCAACTCTTCTTTTTCTTCCTGAGGAGGTGAGGGGGCACTCTCTTTAGAAATGTTTGGGAGGGGCTGCAAGGCTTTTTCATTTGCCAGGGCTTTTAATGGAATACAAACTGCTGGTTTGTCTTGGGTGGAAGGGGTTATTTGGGGGGTTTATTTTGTTGCTCTTCAATTGAAATGTTTTTAATTATGACTGCTGTCTTTGGCCACAAGAAAATATGTTAATACATAAATAATAGATGTGCTGAGCAGAAGCAGTGGTAGGAATAAGGATGTTGGGTAATGCCTTGCTTTTTTCCTGATTTCATTGCCATTAAAAATAGATTCTCCCCTCCCCGCCATAATTTCTGAATAGTCTGAAAGCACATCAGAAAATTACGCTAATGGTAAAGGGGAAGTACAAGCTTGTAAATGTTGTTTTGCTCCTTAAAAAAAATTGTTCTGACAGTATAGTGTTCCTGCAGAAAAGAAATGTACACAAAAACAAAATAGTCTTTGATAAACGAAGAACACGTTTACCTTGACTGGGTGAATGAAATGTTAAAGGAGAAGGGAGGGAAGAAAGACAAACAACCCTTTGAAGTCAAAGGCAGATAAATTAATACTTTAGAGTTTCTTCTCTGGAAAGAAGTAAGAAGGGTGAGATTCTGACAACAGGCAATCATTCTAGGGCATAGAGTTCAGCTAGAGGCGGCTTTGGAGATCTGTGGTCAGATCTC